>NC_050573.1:232848449-233173726 GCF_011100635.1 Trichosurus vulpecula
GTGGCTCTTCTTTTTTATAAATTTGGCTCAGTTCCCTATAAATTTGATAAATGAGATCTTTATCTGAGAAACTTGTAAAATTTTTCCCTTCCCAATTTCTCTTCTTTTCTTCCCAATTGCTTTTCTTCTACTTTGGACTGCATTGGTTTTGTTTGTGTAAACACTTTTTGATTTAATGTAATCAAAATTATCTCATTTTACCTCCAATGATTCTCACTTGTTTGGTCATTAATTCTTCCCTTATCCATAGATCTGATAAGTATTTTTTCCATAATCCTCTAATACACTTATGATAACATCCTTCATATCTAAATCATATACTCATTTTGAGTTTATCTTGGTATATGGTATGAGATGTCTATGCCTAGTTTCTGCTAGACTGCTTTCCAGTTTTCCCAACAGTTTTTGCCAAATAGTGAGTTCTTGCCCCAATGGCTTAGATTATTGGGTTTATCAAACACTAGGTTACTATGGTAATTTACTTCTATATATTGTATGTCCTATATTCCATTGATTAACCACTCTATTTTTTATCTAGTACCAGGTTATTTTGATGATTACTGCTTTGTAGTATAATTTGAGATCTGGCACTGTTTAGGCTTCCTTCCTTTATTTTTTTTTACATTGACATCCTTGATATTCTTGACCTTTGGTTCCTCCAGGTGAAGTTTATTATTTTTTCTAGCTCTATAAAATAATTCTGTGGGAGTTTGATTGGTATGGCACTGAATAAGCAAATTAATTTAGATAGTGTTGTCATTTTAATTATATTGGTTTGCCCTATGCATTACTACTTCTCCAGTTGTTTGGATCTGTTTTTACTTGTTCTCTAGAAAGTCTCGAAAAACTGGTCAAGGGGAGTGGTGGTCAAAGTACAGGGCCAAGGGAGATCACTCCAATTTTGCTACACCTTGGCAACAACTTTGATGCCAGGTGATTAAAATAAAATATTAATTGTATTTATGTGATAAGTTTCTCTGCAGGCCACAAGTAATTCCATGATCCAACAAACTTGTTTTTAAAGGGCCAACTATGTTCAGTACACTCTGCTAGGTTCCGGAGATAGAAAAACAAATACAAAATAAGACTGTGGCCACAGGCAGCTCACATCTTATTGGGAGTCTCTATAGTATGTATACAGAGAGGTAAGTAAAAGATAATTGGAAGTAGGTGAGGGTACTAGCAGCTAAGGGAATAAAGAAAGAATTTCCATAGAAGGTGGCACATGAATTGAACCTCAAGGTTAGTAAAGAGGGATTACATTATAGGCATAAGGTCCAGGCACTTCAAGGACATGGAGATATGCTTCGCACCTCCCTACGAGTCTGTGACAGACTCAGGGTATAGCCCAAGACATATTTTTTGGACATGGCCAATGCAGGAATTTGTTGTGCTTTTCTATGAATATTTGTTACAAGTGATTTGTTTGTTTGGGGGTAACAGGAAAAGATTTTGGTTAATTAAAAAATTAAAATTTAATTTAATTAATTTAACTTAATTTTAAATAAATAACAAAAGGAAATGAAAATCAAAAATAGAATGTCAAGTTTGGGTAACAACAAATAAATCGGTTTGACTGAAACTTAGAATGTATAAAGACTAATAATAATGGAAAAGCAGGTGGAAGCCAGACTGTGGAGGGCTTTACATGGCAGGCTGAGAAATTTATATTTCATCCTAGAAGGAGTAAGGAGCCACTGAAGATTTCTTAGCAAATACTTTAGGAAGATTAGTCTATCAGTTATGTTGAGAATGGATTCTAGAGGGGAGAAACTGGAAACAAAAGGTCAATTAGGAGGCTATTACAATTAGGAGGCAACAGGTGACTGGAACCTGAATTATGGTAGTAGCCATTAGATTGGAAAGAAGGGGACTGAGGCAAGAGGTACTATGGGGATAGAATCATAAAGACTTGAGAGCTGATTGAAAATGGAGGTTAAGGGAGAGTAAAGATTGGAGGATTGCTACAAGGTCCTGAATGTGAGTGAAATGCCGCTATCCTCAATAGAAATAGGAAAATTTGGAAGAGAGGTAAGTTTAGGGAGGAAATGGTGGCTACTACCATGGCCATGCAGCTGCTATGTATGAGTCTAGGAAGACCTGCTAGCTTCCTTCTCTCTCCTTAAAACTCTCCTGTAGTTTAAAAACAGTGCCCTCTAGTCCTGTTCTAATGTTAGCTTCTTCTCTTCCAGAGCACAGAAGAAATACAACTTTGGGGGTCTTTTGCAATGTAGGCCCCTTTGAGAGGAGTGTTACACTATACGTGTACATCTTGTCTTCCTCATTAAAGTTTAAGCTCATTGAGGTCTGGAACTGTTTTAACTTTTTATTTGCATCTCCAGTATTTAGCACAGTGCCTGGCACATAGTAAGCAATTAATAAACACTTATTGATTGACTAAAGAGAAGACTCAATAGGATGGGGGCAGGGAGGTAGATATATTCAGAAATAAGGATGATTTAAAACAAAATACATCAGACTTAAGGAAACATGGTATGATGGGAGGAAAAGCATTGGTTTGGAGACATAGGACCTGGGTTCAAATTCCAGATCCAGTACATATTACCTTTGCAAACAAATCACTTAACCTATCTGAGTCTCAGTT
Source organism: Trichosurus vulpecula (assembly GCF_011100635.1). Classification (NCBI taxonomy): domain Eukaryota; kingdom Metazoa; phylum Chordata; class Mammalia; order Diprotodontia; family Phalangeridae; genus Trichosurus; species Trichosurus vulpecula. Next base: position 232,851,055 of record NC_050573.1, read on the forward strand.
TCCCCATTTGTAAAATCTATTATAGGTCAAAGTAGACAAATAAAACATTCTTTAAAAAAAAGAAAGAGAAAAATTGACCTGGTATTCTAGAAGCTGAAGACCACATGGCCTATGGAAAAGTGAGGTTGAGGTATACAGGGATAAGATTATCTGGATAAACAGTAGGAAAAATTATTTTTACCTCAGCAGACAGCAATTTTGAATCACTAGGATAGAGGGGGCAGGATGGGGAAGAAGCCAGTTAATCAGACAGTGTCCAGGGTCCTGTGATGACTCATCTTAGAGTCGATGTGAAGGTGACGGGTTAGTTATATTAATTTAAAAATGAAAACAAACACTAGCAAACTTCTCTTTAACCTTAAGGTTATTTTGGTTTTTTTTTAATAGAAACAATCCACTTCACACCTAGATTGATTTAAATCAGAAAGTATCTTTGCTTTCAATTATGTGTAATCTTCATTTCATGTCATCAGTAGAGAACATGTCCCCGAAATGCAATTATGGATATATGACAGGCCTTTTTTCCCTGATAACCCAACATTGTAAATTAAATCATTGTACTTCAAAACTAACTCCATGTAATTCATTACTTTGTAATTAGAGAAAAATTAATCTCCTGGTCACTGTAAACGCCAAAAAGAGTTCAGAGAGAGGTTGTTCTTTGTAGCATAGACGTTGCCAGGCTTTGAAAAAAATTCTGAGCTGAGATTTAGCTTCAATGTCACTGTGATCCTAGCATTCTGGGGCTCAAATTAGTTCTCCTAAAGTAACTTGTTTGAGGATTGAGCCTTTAGTTGGATTTTAACACTCATGAAAATTCTTATCTGGTGTGTCAGGGTGTTTTTTTCCCATGGCAATTACATTATTATTAATAGGCCTTGTTTCAAACTTTAAAGCACTATACCTGTGCAAAATATTAACTTCATTATTTCATCCCTATCTGGGATGAAGCAGTAAGATGTAGTGAAAGAATGTTAAACTTGGAATCGAGTCCTGAGCTGGAATCCAGGTTTTGCTGCTGTTCAGTCTTTCTTCAGTTATGTCTGACTTTCTGTGACCCCACTTGAGGTTTTCTTGGCAGAGATACTGCAGTGGTTTGCCATTCCCTTCTCCAGCTCATTTTACAGATGAGAAAACTAAGGCAAGCAGGGTTAAATGACTCGCCCGGAGTCACACTGCAAGTAAGCATCTGAGACCAGATTTGAACTCAGGAAGATGAGTCTTCCTGACTCCAGGAGCAGTGCTCTATGCAGCCCAGTAACTCTATAACTTTGGGCAAATTGTTTGCCCTCTTTGGGCTTCAATTTCTTCATCCATAAAATTAGAAGGTTGAATTAGGTGGTCTCCAAGGTCCTAGCCAGCTCCGGATCCTATGACTAAGTTGGTTCCCAGAGTGTCATGTTAACCCCTGAGGTGGATAAAGCAATATTCATTCAGTGCATTGCTGCTAGTTATTATTGAGGAACATGTGTAAGGAGGAAGAATTTAGTTGACTAATACCTATTAAGCATGTATGCTGTGCTAGGTATGATATACAACAAAGAAAAACACAGTTCTTATTTTCTCAAAGTGCATTGCTATCTTTAGAAGCAAGAAATAATTACAATGAATAAATAATTCATCTTTATTTTCTTCTTGTACAATAGTGTTTTGTTTTATCTCTTCAAGGCTCAAATCAAGATTGACCTCTTTTAACATGTTTCCTGATTTCCTCAGTTTTTAGTGTCTCTTCCCCTAACAATCTCTTTGTATATACGGTGTATATCTCTTTGTATATAGGGTGTCCCAAAAGTCTTTAAACTATTAAAACTTAAAATTGCATTAATACTTTTGGGACCCTCTGTATAAACTGCATTTATTTAATCTCTGAGTGAGTTAGCTCTTCCCAGTACAGGTACTTGTAATCTTTTTTTGTGTCATGGATCCCTTTGGTGATCTGGTTATCAGAATAATGTTTTAAATGCATGCAACAAAATACATAAGGTTACAAAAGAAACCAAATATATTGAAAAACAGTTGGCTAAATTCAAAATAAAATTAAAAAAAGTTTTCAGACCCCAGGATAAGAACCTCTTTTGTATTTGTTTTCCCAATACCAAGCAAACAACTCCCCAGAGGAGTCTGGGGGGCAGAGCCAAGATGGCGGCAGGAAAGCAGGGACTTGCTTAAGCTCCCCACCAAATCCCTCCAAACACCTGTAAAAAATGGCTCTGAACAAATTCTAGAGCTGTGTAACCCAGGAAATAGCAGAGGGAAACAGATCTCCAGCCCAGGAAAGCCTGGATGGTTGCTGGGAAGGGTCTATCGCACAGTGCTGAGAGCAGAGGGCAGCCCAGTGTGGGTCGCACCAGGAGAGACCAGACCCAGAGTCAGCCAGCTGGAACAGGACTTGGGGCCATGAAATGGTGAGCTGTGGCAGTTACCAGACTTTTCAACCCACAAATGCCAAAGAGCAGGTTGGGGGAAACTGTGGGATCAAGTTCAGAGCGGTCCAGCTGCCAGCTCTGGGGATGGAGGAGGTCATGCAGTGGTGGCCATAGCAGCAGCAGGAAGCTCCTGAGGCTGCCTCCAGAGTGCCAGTGTCAGCAGCTTCCTGAGTCCCTGGCTCACAAGGTGGGGGGAATCTAGCAGCAGATCAGAGTGGGAATGCAAGGAATGCTTTGTGGGCACAAAGGCAGATACTATTGCTGTGCCCTGCTTGGATCTGAATTGCAGTCCTGGTTGGCAGTTTTTGGGGGAGGAGGAGCGCTGCTGTGACAGAGCCTGGGCTAATGATGGAGTAGAAGTAGCTCTGAAAACAGCAGTGCTTGGACCCTAAAGCTTAGGACAAAGTACTCTCTACTCTACAAGCAGTCACATCCTGACAAAAAGCTCAAGGGTCAAGTAGTTGGCTGGGAACATGAACAGGCAGCGAAAATGAACTCAGACTCAAACTCAGACACAAACTCAAACTCTAGATTCCTTTTTTGGTGACAAAGAGGATCAAATCATACAGCCAGAAGAAGTCAACGGAGTCAAAGAGCCTACATCAAAAGCCTCCAAGAAAGATATGAATTGGGCTCAGGCCATGGAAGAGCTCAAAAAGGATTTGGAAAAGCAAGTAAGAGAATTTGAGGAAAAATTGGGAAGAGAAATGAAAGTGATGCAAGAAAATCATGAAAAACAAGTCAATGACTTGCTAAAGAAGACCCAAAAATACTGAAGAAAATAACACCTTAAAGAATAGACTAACCCAAATGGCAAAAGAGCTCCAAAAAGCCAATGAGGAGAAGAATGCCTTGAAAGGCAGATTTAGCTAAATGGAAAAGGAGGTCCAAAACACCACTGAAGAAAATACCACCTTAAAAATTAGATTGGAGGAAGTGGAAGCTAGTGACTTTATGAGAAACCAAGATATTATAAAACAAAACCAAAGGAATGAAAAAATGGAAGACAATGTGAACTATCTCATTGGAAAAACCACTGACCTGGAGAATAGATCCAGGAGAGATAATTTAAAAATTATTGGACCACCTGAAAGCCATGATCAAAAAAAGAGCCTAGATATCATCTTTCAAGAAATTATCAAGGAAAACTGCCCTGATATTCTAGAACCAGAAGGTAAAATAGAAATTGAAAGAATCCACCAATCGCCTCCTCAAAAAGATCCCAAAAAGAAAACTCCTAGGAATATTGTTGCCCAATTCCAGAGTTCTCAGGTCAAGGAGAAAATACTGCAAGCAGCCAGAAAGAAACAATTTGAATATTGTGGAAACATAATCAGAATAATACAAGATCTAGCAGCATCTACATTAAGGGATTTAAGGGCTTGGAATATGGTATTCTGGAGGTCAAAGGAGCTAGGATTAAAACTGAGAATCACCTACCCAGCAAAACTGAGTATAATGCTTCAAGGCAAAATATGGATTTTCAATAAAATAGAGGACTTTCAAGCTTTCTCAATGAAAAGACCAGAGCTGAATAGAAAATTTGACTTTCAAATACAAGAATCAAGAGAAGCATGAAAAGGTAAACAAGACAGAGAATTCATACGGGACTTACTAAAGTTGAACTGTTATGTTTACATTCCTACATGGAAAGATGATGTGTGTAATTCAGGAGACCTTTCTCAGTATTAGGGGAGTTGAAGGGAATATAGGCAGAGGGCACAGGATGAGTTGAATATGAAGGGATGATATCTAAAAAATGAAATAAATTTAAGGGGTGAGAGAGAAACATATTGAGAGGAGAAAGGGAGAGATAGAATGGGGTAAATTATCTCACATAAAAGTGGCAAGAAGCTTTTCCTGATGGCAGACAAGATGGCAGAAGTGGAGCAGAAAAAGAAGCGAACCTTCCGGAAGTTCACCTACCACGGCGTGGACCTGGATCAGCTGCTGGACATGTCCTATGAACAGCTCATGCAGCTGTACAGCACTCGGCAGCGTCGGCGACTCAACAGGGGTCTGCGGCGCAAACAGCATTCTCTCCTGAAGCGTCTGAGGAAGGCCAAGAAGGAGGCGCCCCCCATGGAAAAGCCAGAGGTAGTGAAGACACACCTTCGAGACATGATCATCTTGCCTGAGATGGTGGGAAGTATGGTGGGCGTCTATAACGGCAAGACCTTCAATCAGGTAGAAATTAAGGCTGAGATGATCGGCCACTACCTGGGTGAATTCTCTATCACCTACAAGCCTGTGAAACATGGCCGGCCGGGTATTGGAGCCACTCACTCCTCACGTTTCATCCCTCTCAAGTAACCCGGATCCTAACAATAAAAACACAAAGGTTCTTAAAAAAAAAGTGGCAAGAAAAAGAAGTTCTGTTGGAAGGGAAGAGGGGGCAGGTGAGGGGGAATGAGAGAATCTTACTTTCATCGGATTCAACTTGAGGAGGGAATAACATACACACTCAATTGTGTATCTTACTCCACAGGAAAGTAAGGGGAAGGGGAAAAAGGGAGGGATGATAGAAGAGAGGGCAGATAGGGGGAGGAGGTAATCAAAAGCAAACACATTTGAAAAGGGACAGGGTCAAGGGAGAAAATTGAATAAAGGGGGACAAGATAGGATGGAAGGAAATATAGTTAGCCTTTCATGACATGAGCACTGTGGAAGTGTTTTGCATAAGGATACATGTGTGATCTATGTTGAATTGCTACCTTCCTAGAGAGGGTGGGTGGGAAGGGAAGAGGGGAGAGAATTTGGAACTTAAAGTTTTAAAAGCAGATGCTTAAAAATTTTTTTAAAAAAAGTTTTTGCATGTAGCTGGGAAACAAGATATATAGGGAATGGGGCATAGAAATCTGTCCTGCCCTACAAGAAAGTAAGGGGAAAGGGGATGGGGGAGGAATGGGGAGAAAGAGGGGAGGACTGACTGGGGAACAAGGCAATCAGAATATATGCCATCTTGGAATGGGAGGAGGGTAGAAATGGGGAGAAAAGTTGTAATTCAAAATCTTGTGGAAATCAATGTTGAAAACTAAAATATTAAATAAAATATATACAGAGAATAAATAGATAAATAAATAAATAGAAGCTCCCCAAACCTCCATTTAAAAACAATTCAGGAGCCCAACCAACCCTTCATTTCCCACCAGCCTAACATCATTCTTTGGATTGACTCCACCATCATCATTCCTCCAAGCTGGGTACCTCTCTGTCCCTTCCCCTACCGCAACTCCACATTCTGACCTTTTTCAGCTTCCTTTTGTATGTTGTTTTCTAACATTAGATCATAAGCTCCTTAAAGGCCAAGATGATCATTCTTTTACTTAAATGTATCCCCAGCTTTTAGCACAGGGCCTAACACATAGCAGGCACCTAGTAAACACTTATTGTAGTGCATCAATGGACAAAATATTTGATATGACTCTTATGATGGCGATGTAAATAAATGCATCTGAATAAATCCATTATCTTTTGACAAGAGATATGGAGAAAACTTTAAATGAGGACAGAATGAGATGTCTTAAATTGTTTTAGGCAGAAAGAGATGTGCTGACCCACATCTAGTCACAAAATTCCTCAGAAATGCAGATTTCAGCAATTTTGAGACATACTCAGTAAGCCTTTAAGTTATAAAAGATATGATAGAAACAAAGTCTCATTCCTTAATATATACTTCTGTAAAATGTGATTGCCATTTCCCTTATGCATAAAGAATATAACTAGATGGAGCTATGTGATGATTTTACCCATTTTCAAAAATAATCAGTGTTAGAAAGCTGAAGATTGGAAAATGGACCACACATTGTAGTATCATTGCTTCTAGAAAAAATGAAAGGTATGTTAGGATTCTCCAAAATGGAGAGTTTAATTTAGTTTGTGGGGAAAATAGAGACATTTTTTAACATTGCAGAAAGGGGAGGATATATAAAGAATGGTGAAAGATAGCAAAAGTTCAAGAAAGAATATTATGTTTTAGTAATTGTTACCAACTCTGAAACTCTACCTAGAGTCTCCCTAAAGACCAAAGGAAGAAGATAAAAAGAGAGGATCTGGAGGATTTCAGAGTTCCACATTTGGGGATGCTCTCTTAAATGTCAGGGGTTAAATGAATTTTGGACTCCAGATAGCAGAGGCTGAGGTGTAGGGGATAGACTGAGAGGCTTGGAGGACCTGGCTTCAAAGGGCAAGTCATTTAAAACTCACGGAGCCTCAGGCAATACCCCTGGACTTATCTACTAAAGCAGTTTGCATCCTTGGAGGAAGGAGATCTCTAACCAGAGGAAATCACAGATCCTTCATGTAGATAACAAGTCAAAAGATCAATGCTTGCTAGAAACCAAAAAGATCTCTAAACCAAGTGGTTCATTCAGAGGTGTCAAACATGCAGTCAGTGCTATGCTCCCTAGTGCAGCCTGAACCAGATTAAAATGTCAATGGGAAATATTTTTTAAATAAATATAAATACATTAAAACATAAATAATGTTTATTTGTGGTTTTTTAAATTTGGAGCATTCTTTTTTTTTAAAAAAAATTATTTTTAGTTTTCAATATTCCCTTCCACAAGATTTTGTATTCCAAATTTTCTCCCATCTCTCCCATCCCCCCCCCTGCCAAGATGGCATGTATACTGATTACCCCTTCCCTCAATCTGCCATCCCTTCTATCACTCCCCTGTCCCCTTCTCTTAACCCCTTCCCTTCTATTTTCCTCTAGGGCAAGATAGATTTCTATACCCCTTTACCTGTATATCTTATTTCCTAGTTGTGTGTACAAACAATGTTTAACATTAGATTTTAAAACTTTGAGTTCCACATTCTCTCCCTTACTCCTTCCCCACCCATCTTCATTGGGAATGCAAGCAATTCGATATAGGTATGACATGAGTAGCCATGCAAAACACTTCCATAACAGTCATGTTGTGAAAGACCAACTATATTTCCCTCCATTCTATCCTGCCCCCATTTATTCTATTCTCTCCTTTGACCCTGTCCCTCCTCAAAAATGTTTGCTTCTAATTACCCCCTCCTCCCTTTTGCCCTCCCTTCTATCATCCTCCCCCCTCTCTTATCCCCTTCCCTCTACTTTCCTGTAGGGTAAGATAGATTTTCATACCTAACTGAGTGTATATGTTATTCCCTCCCTAAGCCAAATCTGATGAGATTCCCTCTCACCTCCCTGCTCTTGCCCACCATTGCAAAGCTTTGTCTTGCCTCTTTTATGTGAGATAATTTACCCCATTCCACCTCTTTCTTTCTCCTTCTCTCAGTACAATTCTCTCTCACCCCTTAATTTTATTTTTTAGATATCATGTGTGAGGTTTTTTTGAAAGTCAATTTGTGACCCCTACACATGGTGCTCTATTTCCATTGGAGTTTGACACCATTGGAAATTTTCATTTATTCATTACATTCCTATTGAATCTCAGACTGTTTTGGTGTAAATTATGAAAGGAGGTAGAAGGTATACACTCTGTATACAAGGATTTTTTTCTCCCCTTCAACTAGGGGAGAAATATGGGAGTTTTAAAAAAATAATACCTCAACAAATTATGTCATAACTGTTTGGTCTATGAATATGCTTAACACAAAATCATTAAGTTATATGTTGATTTTGTTGTTATTCAATCATTTTGATCATATCCAACTCTTCATGACCCCATTTGGGGTTTCTTGGCAAAGATACTGGAGTGGTTTCCCATTTCTTTCTCCAGTTCATTTTTACAGATGAGGAAACTGAGGCAAACAGGGTTAAGTGACTTGCCTAGGTTCACACAGCTAGTAAGTATCTGAGGCCAGATTTGAACTCAGGAAGATGAGTCTTCCTGACTCCAGACTCAATGCTCTATTTATCCACTGTGAGATACTGAAAGGCATTCTTAGACCATAGGGCTGCCTCCTGACTAGGAGCAGGGAAAAACTTTAAACTATATTTATGAGGGTCCTCCCTCACCTCCATATTCTGGGCTTTTAGAAATAAGCCTCATGACCACATGGATTATAATTAGTGTATCCATATCAGTATTATTACCTTGTTAGAGAAGCTTCACAATAGAACATACCAATGGCTTCAGTGCAGTGTGTTAGCGTGCATGTGTGTGTGTGTGTGTGTGTGTGTGTGTGTGTGTGTAGATGCTCCACTCTGAAGTGTTATATTCATTCATATGATACCCACTTTAAATAGTGTCCAACTATCTCTTTGCCACAGGCTACAAACAGGTATGATGCTTCATGTAATCACAATTTAAGCTATTCTGTATGCTAGCTGATGCTAATCTTCTCATGTGATCAAAATACTTATAAAACCGAGAAAGGCAGAAAGAACCCACAAACAATCTGGCTTAGTTAAAAATATTGGGCTATAAATGAATGTGTGAATGAGAAGAACACAAGAGGTGAAATTGCAAATCAGAGGATGCTGGGGGAAAAATCATGCCTGGTTTCTAAAAGCAAAGAAGAGCTGTGTTATCTGATTCACCAAATCCTTATCAATTAAATCTATGGACAATGATCATTTTGCAGATAATTTGTCTCATTCTTTAAATATGAGGATAATTGTGAAACACTATATATATTTGTTAAAAGAATGAAGAAATTAATGTTGCTCTTTTAAAACTTTTTCTCAATTACATGAAAAGAAAAAATTTTAATATTTGTTTTTGTTAAATTTTGAATTCCAAATTCCCTGCCCCCTTCCCTCTCTCTCCTCTCTCCTCCTTGAGAAGGTAAGCAATTTGATACAGATTATACATGTGCAGTCATGCAAAACATTTCCATACTAGTCATGTTGCAAAAGAAAACGCAGACCAAAAAAACAAGAATAACAAAGTTTTAAAAGTATGTTGCAATCTGTATTCAGATACCATCAGTACTTTCTCTAGAGATAGATAGCATTTTTTATCATAAATTCTTCAGAATTTATTTGGATCATTGAGTTACTGAGAATATCTAAGTCATTCACAGTTGATCATTGTACAGTATTGCTGTTACTGCTGTGTACAATGTTCTCCTTATTCTGCTCATTTCTCTTTGGATCAGTTAATGTTAGTTTTCCCAGGTTTTTTCTGAAACCACCCCCTTTATCATTTCTTATGCACAATAGTTTTTCATCACAATCATATACCACAACTTGTTCAGCCATTCCTCAATTGATGGCTTTCCCCTAATTTCCAATATTTTGTCACCACAAATAGAGCTGCTATAAATATTTTTGTACATATAAGTCCTTTTCCTTTTTCTCTGATCTTTTGGGGTACAGACCTAGTAGTGGTATCATTAAGTTAAAGGGTATATACAATTCCATAGTTTTGGGGCATAGTTCCAAATTGCTCTTATTTTTAAAGGATTCATAGCATATTCAAAACCTTTTTCTACTCTATGGTTAAGATAAAACCCTTTGTGGGCAAGGGGCTATGAAAGAAGATGACTGAGTTGGGAGTCAGGAGAACTGTCCAACATTATCACTAATTAGTCATCTAAGCTGGGATAAGACATATAAATTGCCTTGACCTCAGTTTCCTCATCCGCATGAAGTTAGATTTGGTGATGTTTGAGGGTTTTTCTGGCTATTAACATTCTCTTCTCAGACTCAGGAGAGTTCAGGTTCAAATTCTGATTCTGCCCCTTATCAAGTGCATAACTTTGCGGAAGCCAATTAAATTTGGTGAGCCTCTATATTTTCATCAGTAAAGTGAAGGGGTGAACTAGATGTCCTCTAAGGTCCATCACAGCTACTAACTCCTTTGTGTAGATTCCCTTTCTCAGTGCAGCTTCCAATGTAGCCATGTATGGGATGATAGTGGTAGTGGTATAGTCATGGACTCCATATTCTCTTTGGAACTACATCCCCCAGAAGGTTGTGGATGAATTCATAGCATTTGGAACCAATGAGTGTCAGGGAATTTTTAAAGAGTTCAGAGAGAAATCTCACAGACAAGACACTGGATTTGTCTGCACAGGAAACCCCTATACAATTCTGAAAACACTGACCTCTCAGGATGGAAGCTTGATAATCAATGAAACCCTGGATTATAGCTCTTCATCATCAGGTCCCAATAACTGCCAGAGCTCAGGATACAGTGGCAATTTTCTGCCTATGTCCTACTCTTTCCATACTTCTCCAACATTTCTCATTTTGTGAAATGTATGCTAAAGCCGATTGTTAGATTTTAATTTAACAATTAACAATTAACAGTAATTAACACCTCTGACATCAGTGAAATGATACATATCAGGGCTTGATTTGTTGTTTTGTTGATTGTCTAGACTTGAGAAAGTGATGAAGAAAATGTTAAAATACAGATTAAACATAAAAGTCTGTCTCTCTACATTTTTTCCCCTGGAGAGCCAAATGTTAAACTTTTACCAGCATACCGCTGGATGTCCTCCAGAACATTTTACCACCTCCACACTATTTAACAAGCAAATTACAAGCAGCATGTTATAGTAAGTAGAAAGCTGGCTTCAGAGTTAAGACCTGGGTTTCAGATCCTACCTTTGATACATACAAGCTGTGTGACTCTGGGCAAGTCATTTAACCTCTCAATGTTCAAGAGAAGTTTCTAAGATTTTAAGCTGGAGAATAGTTACTAATCTGCATTGGTAGAGGGAGTTTTTTCACTTGGGAATTTCTTATAGCAAAGAAATCACAGATCTGCGATACTTCCTGTCAGGACAAATATTTTTTAATGTGCCACACACCATTCTAGGCATGGAGTCCAGAGGGGAAAAAAATGAAATAGTTTTTGCCCTCAAAGAGCTTCTCATTCTGTGAACTGAGACTGCTTTCCAGGAGATGTCATTCCAAAGAGAACTTGGCTTCCCTGGTAAGACACACCCCTTACACATGCCTGCTGCACAATTCTGGTCTGTGCCTTTCCACAAATATTCCATAGAATTATATACCCAACTGGTTGGAGACTTTTCCTTGGGTCTTTAACTATTTTCAGCATACTTGTTATCACTCAGCCTTCATATGTGATTCCCATACTTCCTTTTTGCTCATGCATTTCCTTAATTATTTCTTTTATTTTCCTTCTTTGAAAAAATCATTAGTGATAATGGAGATAATGGGGTGATAGAAAATTGATAGCCAGGGGAACAAAAAAGTGGTCATAATCTAGCTTTTGGCAACGTAAAGGCTATTCAGATTTATAACTAGATCACAGAATGATACAATGGAAAGAGCACTGAATTGGAGTCAGAGAGTCTGGGTTCTCATCCTAGTTCCTTAATTTAGTTCCTTATCTCCATAACCACTTCTATATGATTTCTCCTATTATAAAATGGGAGGGTAGGGCTAGATAAATCCCTATAAAACAAACTTTCCAGTAGAGTCAAAATAAACACCAATCACAAATCATTCATGATATAACAAGACAAAAACAAAAACAACAACAACAAAAATGCTTGCCAGAAAGCATTTTTAGTGACCAAAAAGGTCACAAGTGTTTCATTCTGAAGTGTCAGATGGGCAGTTGGTGCTATATTCCTGAGTACAGCCTGAACCAGATTAAAATGGAATTGGGAAATAGTTAATAAAAATAAATAAAAATACAATAAAACATAGATAATGTCAATTTGTTTTTTTTAAAGTTAATATGACACACTGCCCGGCGCACGCGTACACACACACACACACACACACACCAGGAATCTTTATGTACGGTTTAGCCCCTGTTTCTTTTCAAGTTAAAGTGCTAACTTGGCATTACCATTTATACTACGTGCTGGGTATTTAAAAAAAAAAAGAAAAACATAGTCTCTGCCCTCAAAAAGGGTCATGTTTGAAGGGGAGAAACAGCAGGAAAACAACTATTTACATACAAGAATGTAAACAGAGTAAACTGGAAGCAAGTTGGGGAGGGGTATGGAGCTGGAAAGGCCTTCTATAGAAGGCAGGCTTTGAGCTGAGTTTGGAAGAAAGCCTGAGAAGGCAGGAGGCAGCATTGAAGAGTGAGGGCATTCCATGAATGATGATGGGTCAGCCAGTGAAAAGGTGGGAGCATAGAGTTAGGAGGCAGTGTCATTTGAGGAATACCAAGAAGGGCAGTGTTTCCTGAAGAACTCATGATGAAAAATACCATACACCTCCAGAGAAAGAATTGGAGTTTTAAAGCACATCCAAGCATGCTTTTTTTAACTTTATTTTTCTTAAGGTTTTTTTGGGGGGGGTGATATGTTTTCTTTCACAACATGACTAGTATGGAAATACGTTTTGTATGACTGTACATGTATAATCTATTTAATATTGCTTGCCTTCTCAATGAGGGGAATGGGAGGGAGAGATTTGGAATGCAAAATTTAAAAAAAAGAATATTGATAATATGACAGAAAAGGAAAATGATAAATGTTGGAGAAGATGTAGGAAAATTGGTATACTAATGCATTGTTAGTGGAGTTGTGAACTGATCTAATCATTATGGAGAACAATGTGGAACCATGCCCAAAGGGCTATAAAACTGTGCATATCCTTTGATCCAGCCATACCACTACTAGATCTGTATCCCAAAGAGATCAAAAAAAAAAAAGGGAAAAGGACCTACATGTTCACAAATATTTATAGCAGCTCTTTTTGTGGTTGCCAAGAATTGGAAATTGAGGGGATACCCATCAATTGGAGAATGTCTGCACAAGTTGTGGTATATGAATGTAATGGAATACTATTGTGCTATAAGAAATGATGAGCAGGCAGATTTCAGAAAAACCTGGAAAGATGTATATGAACTGATGCTGAGTGAGGTGAGCAGAACCAGGAGAACATTGTACCCAGTGGATAGCAACATTGTGTGATGATCAACTATAATTGACTTTGCTCTTCTCAGCAATACAATGATCCAAGATAATTCCAAAAGACTCATGATAGAAAATGCTATCCACATCCAGAGAAAGAACTCTGGAGTCTGAATGCAAATCAAAGCATACTATTTTCATTTTTTTATTGTTTGTTTTCATGGTTTTTCCGTTTTGTTTTGTTTCTTCTTTCACAACATGACTAATGTGGAAATCTGTTTAACATGATTGCACTTGTATAACCTATATTACATTGTTTGCTGTCTTGGGGAGAGGGAAGTGAGAAAAATTTGGAACTCAAATTTTTTTTTTAAAAAATGAATGTTGAAAACTATCTTTACATGTAATTAGAAAAAAATAAAATGCTATTTACAAAAAACATCTGAAATTGTTTTTACATGTAATTGGAAAAAAAATAAAAAATTTACAAAAAATTTTAAAAAGAAGGCCAGTGTTGCTGGCCAGTAAAAAATAAGAAAACTGGAAAGATAAGAAGGGGCCAGATTATAAAGGGCTAAAGCTAAACAGGAGAGGTTCTATTTTATTCTGTAGGTCATAAACAGCACTGGAGTTTATTTAGTAGGGGTGTCAGATGTTCAGACCTGTGGTTTAGGAAGACTGTTTTGCTATCCCAGTGAAGGATGGACTGGAGGGGGACAGGAAGAACAAGGCTGTTGCGGTGGTCCAGGTGTGAGATGATGAGGCCTGGCATCAAGGTGGTGATAGTATCAAAGGAGAGAAGGAGGAATATATGTGAGAGATGTTGGGAAGATAAATATGACAAAATTTTATAGTTTATTAGATGTGTGGGATAAGGACAAGCAAGGAATCAAAGATGATGCCTAGGTGCTGAGCCTGGGTGACTTGGGGGTTGGTGGTGCCCTCAAAAGTAACAAGGAAGTTCAGAAGAGGAAAGATTTTGAAAGGAAAGGTAACAAATTTTACATTTTGTATATAAATTCAAAAATTGTTTTCAGAATCTTGGGCTAAGTTCATTTTATAACACACAATGTTATTTACAGTTTTTACTTAGAGAATTTTGTTATATAAAAATATGTTACTATGAAAATATAAAAAGATGTCACCTCTAGATTATGATATTATAAATCAGTTTCTCCAAGTAAGATGGAATGTCTACTAGGTTGCATTGTTGGGTAAAGAAGAATTAATGAATAGTGAGACAAGGCCAGGCCAACAACTGCACAAACTCAGCTGAACGAGGCAGCAGTATGTGGTCATTACAACATCCCATAAAAAGGCATAGTCTTTGGTTGGTTCTGTGCTTAAGACATACTGTCAGTCACCAATGCTTCATGTTCCTCAATACTAGAGTATTTTCTTTACCTTGCCTTGTGTAAGTTTCAGGTCTTTGGAGGAATCTTGGAGGTTTACACAAAGAAGAAAATGATCTCTTTGGCTCCTTGCCCCTATCTAGAGTTACTCTAGGAAATTTTTGTAATATATTTGTAACATATCTAGGCAAACAAAACTGTTTGCCTCAGTTTCCTCATCTGTAAAATGAGCCAGAGAAGGAAATAGCAAATCATCTTAGTATCTTTGCCCAAGAAAACCCCAAACGGTGTCAACAAAACATATTGAGCTTTTAAATTTCCCTAAATATGGATAACAAGGGCCCTTGGCTCCTATATAGACACTCAAGGTAGAATACTGACTTTGGGAAGCTTTTATGTCACCCCATGGAAAATGTAGATGATGCAAAGAATCCACAGAAGTCCATAAACAGTAGACAAATAAATAAAATATTTAAATAACCCATCAGCTTCACTCTGCCTCCAGAAGAGAGTGGAACTGGGGATTTCTTTGGGGGCAATGCTTTGACATTCCCATAAGTCCCTTAACCCCACAGAATCCTTCACAGTCTTGCTAAGACTCATAACATCACCTTGTGGTTTAGATTCTCCCTAGAAGGTAAACACAATTGTGGGTTGTTGAACAAGCAGTCTCTTTCCCATTGGGTCTGCACTATCCAAGTAATTCACCGGCTTTATTCTCTAAGAAAGCATCACACAGGAACTATAAGAATGAAACTCCTTTTTCTCCAAGGAGCAGGCTGCTTCCAGAAATTTATGTCTACAAACTTTCTTAACTTAAGGTTTACAAATTTGTTTAATACTTTGATAACTATTTCAATGTATTTGGTTTCCTTCTTAATTCTTTGCATTATATTTTGTGCGTTTGAAAACATCCTTCTGAAAGGAGGCCTACAAGTTTCACCAGACTGCCAAAGGCATCCACTACAAGGGATCAGCCCAAATTGGCTCTCAGGACTGATTGTTAAACTTTCAAGGTGTGAGCATTTGCATCTTGGAATGCTAAGAACAGGGCTTGATTTATTATTTTGTTGTTTTAGATTTGAGAAAGTGATGGAGAAATGCTAATAATTCAGATTAAACCTAAAAGTGCATCATGTGTTTTTTTTTTATTTCCCAGAGAGCCTATTGTTAAGACCTTTAGCAGCACACCACTGTCCATGATAAATTTTTCTGAAAAGTTAAAAACTCTTGATCTAGAAGGTTTGAACTTGGGAACTCTAAAACTAAGTATTTCTGCCCAGAAAAATCTCCTTAGCCTGATTGTTTTACCTAGTTAGGCAAAATCCCCCCCACCCCAAACCTTTCATGCAGGAATTAGGGTTTATGAACATTGTCCATAAACATTCAGGCAAACTACCAGCATATAACCACTTCTGTCATGTGCTTTCTATAAGTCTTCATCAACTGTGCCTGGTAGGAGAGGAAAGAAACCACAAATAAGTATGGACTTCCCCAGTCATCACCACAATGCAGGTCTGCTCTGCAGCACACTGATCCATTTAGAAAGCTGGTCTCACAGCTTACTTTTACAGACCACAGAAGGTCCCTTTTCTGTTAAGAGTCTACCCCCAAGAATGGCTGAACAAGCGGTATATGATTGTGAAGGAATACTCTTGTTCTATGAGAAATGAAAAGGAGAATGATTTTAGAAAAACCTGGAAAGACTTACATTAACTGATGCAAAATGAAGTGAGTAGAACCAAGAGATCATTGTACATAGTAACACTTTCGTACAATAATCAACTGTGAATGACTTAGCTAGTCTTAGCAACACAAGGATCCAAGACAATTCAGAAGAAAAAAAAATGCTATCCACCTCCAGAGAAAGAATTAATGGAGTCTGAATGCAGATTGAAGTGTACTTTTTAACTTTATTTTTCTTGGTTTTTTTGGTCTGCATTTTCTTTTGCAACATGGCTACGGAAATGTGTTGCATGACTGCACATGTATAATCTATAGCACATTGCTTGCCTTCTCAGAGAGGGAGGAAGGGAAGGAAGAAGAGAGGGAGAGAATTTGAAACTCAGAATTTTTAGAACATAAACATTAAAATTTTTTTACAAGTAATTGAGAAAAAACAAAGTCTGCCCCTGAATCTAAACCAATCAATCATCTTGGAATTCCCCATATTCTATTGACAAAGTAATAGTGGTCATACCTATAGTTCCATGGAGAAGTACCCCTCAAGTGCCTCCAAACAAAGGCTCACACTCTGTAATCTCATCTTTTTGACTAGGAAACATAAAATCAACCAGGAACCTCTTTAATCTAACTCTTAGATTTTTAAATATAGATGAGGAAATTGAGAACTAGAGAAGCTGTGACTTGGCCAGGGTCACATAGGTAGCAAAGGAGAGAGGCAATTTGAACTCTGAATCTAGTGCTCTTTCTGCTTTACAAAGTACCTTATAGTATAAAATTTTCCCCCATCCTCAGTGACCTAACCATAAGGAAATAATTTTCCACTTTTTGTTTTTTATTTCTCTCTCTCTATCAATCACAAACTAATTGGCTATTTCTGGATTAGTGGCTCTTGGGGTGTAACTTTTTCCCCACTTAATAGTGCTTTATTTTTTCTAATTACATATAAAGGCAGTTTTCAATATTCACTTTTATAAGATTTTGAGCTCCAAATTTTTTTCCCTCCCTCTTTTCCCTCCATCTTTCCCAAGATGGCAAGCAATCTGATACAGGTTATACATACACAATCACATTAAACATATTTCCACATTAGTCATGTTGTGAAAGAAGAATCAAAACAAAATGGAAAAGCCATGAGAAAGAAAAAACAAAAAAAAGTGAAAATGATCTGCATTTGATCTGCATTCAGACTCCATATTTCTTTCTCTGGATGTGGATAGTATTTTCCATCCTGCGTCTTTTGGAATTGTCTAAAATCATTGTATTGCTGAGAAGAGCTAAGTCTATCAAAGTTGATCACGGCAAAATGTTGCTGTTACTGTGCACAATGTTCTTCTGGTTCTGTTCACTTCACTAAGCATCAGTTCATGCAAGTCTTTCCAGGTTTTTCTGAAATCCATGGGGTGCAACTTTTAAAATAGTAACAGCTGGCATATAGTGTTTTAAAGTTAACATTCACTGCTCACAAACCTGTGAGTTAGATATTATTAGCCTCATTTTACAAATAAAGATCCTGAGATTGAAAGAGTTTAAGTGACTTGCCCAAAGTCCTGAGGCAGGATTCAAACCCAGGTCTCACATGACTTCACATCCAAGGCTCTTTCCACTAGACCATGTGGCTCTATAAACAATATTCACCTGTAAAAAGTTTATTCTTGAAGATTCATGAATATCAAGGGATAGCTTAATGTCTTAATGATATATGGACAGAATGATGAGTTACTCATGCTCTAGGATGGTGACATGAGAGTTTGTGAAAGCACTTAGATAAGACATCTGAGAGAACAAATCAAAACTTCTGGTATATGATCAAATTTCTTTAGAACTGTAATAAGATACGCAACATAAGCAAAGCACAAAGTAATTAAGATTGGTCTCCATTTGGCCTATCAAATGCTATTTGTTGTCATTTACTCATTTCACGTGTGTCCAACTCTTTGTGCCCCATTTGGGCTGTTCTTGTCAAAGCTACTGGAGTGGTTTGCCATTTCCTTCTCCAGCTCATTTTACAGATAAGGAAACTGAGGCAAACAGGGCTAAGTCACTTGCCCAAGTGTCTGGGGCTAGATTTGAACTCAGGAAGATGAATGTTTTTGACTTTAGGCCAAGCACTCTATCCACTGCACCACCTAGCTGCCCCTATCAGATGCTAAAGGGTAAAGAACATAATTCTGACTTGTAATATTCTAGTCAAATATCCTATTCTTACTATGAAGCCTTTAAATTTGTTTTTATGGATGTAAATTGTAAAGAAAACCAAATTAGTGGAGTATCTCCACAAAGGAAACTTTAAAAGATATATTTTAATAAGTGACTAAAATGTTCCAAGAGGCAATTCTCAATTTTGTAGTTATTCACTAGTGAATAATACTTTCTACTTTGCTAATTCGGATCACTCCGTCCCCTTCCCCCCGATTTCTCTGACATTAAAAACCAAAAATCTTTTTCTTGTTCATTAGCTTCTAAATCCATAAAACAAAGATAATGATATTTCTCTTTTCTTTATATATAGAATATATACTTATGTAAAACACTTAGCACAGTATCTTGCACACAGTAGGCATTTAATCAATGCTTCCTCCTTCCCTCCCCATGGAATTGGAATAGACATTGGAGATGTCCTGAACCAGGCAATGAATGGTGAGAGAGAAAACGGGTGACAGTTTCTAGGAGGCAGAGGTTGAGGCTGTCCCAAAACCCCTCCAGAGGTGAACTATAAGGAGACAATGCTGAGACTCTAATACAGATTCTAGTTGAGTTGTGCAGAAACCACATGGAATGGACATTCGGTAGTTAGATTCAGTTCTGTTGCTGACACAGAACTGGTGATTCCCTACTTTCCTGTCTCTTGCATTAATCTCACTCTTGCATTCTCCCAAGAAACAGCTGAGGATCTGCTCC
Organism: Trichosurus vulpecula; assembly: GCF_011100635.1. Classification (NCBI taxonomy): domain Eukaryota; kingdom Metazoa; phylum Chordata; class Mammalia; order Diprotodontia; family Phalangeridae; genus Trichosurus; species Trichosurus vulpecula. The sequence continues at coordinate 232,870,148 of NC_050573.1, forward strand.
AATCCTTGTTTCTTTAAAAGTTTATTTTGCTTCGTCTTTCGCTATTCATTTTGAAAGATACCAGTTTCTCTAAGATAATGTATTCACTCATTGCATTACTGATTTATGTATGTCCTTAGGAAAATTCATCCAAGAGCTGAGCAATGGGTGGTGAGATACACATAGAGAAATATAGATTTTATCATTGCTGGGAGGCATTCCCTGGCAAAATTGGGGGCTCATAGGAAAAAAAGATATTTTATTGATTTATGCTTTTTCTAGTCTTCAATGAGTTCAAGTCATCAGGCTTTGATGAACAATACCGTTAGATAATGAAAGAAGTGGCAGATACAATTGCAGAGGGATCATTGGCAGATCCAGAAGAATAAGAGATGTGCCAAAGACCTGCAGAAGGGCAAATGTTGCCCCAGTTTTCAAAAAAGGGAATAATATAATTTCTGTAAATTATGTGGAAGACCGATTTCCTCTTTGGGGAGTTTTATTTATATCATCTGTTTCTTACATCACCAAAGTAATCCCTTTCCCCTCCCAGAGGGCCATCTCATAGGACAAATAGTATATTTTTTACAGAGGGGAAAAAAAAGTCACCACAACTGATTGCATACATTTTTGAACTTTTTCAGTGTATCAGTGTGTAACACCTGTGGATCTCCCACCTCCATAAGTACTGAATATTCCTTCAACTCTTTAAGCTTTATTTTTTCTTTGAGGAACACTTTATAATTGAATCTATATAAGTTTTTTTGTGTGCTGTGGGAGGTCGATCCTCAGCTATTTTGTGCATTTTGTGGTTATTTGGAATGGAATTTTCCTTTCTATTATAGCTTCTTGAGTTTTGTTATTATGATATAGAACTGTTATTGATTTTTGAGGATTTGTTTTGCAGCCTACAACTTTGCTGAAGCTATTATCTTAATTAGTCCTTGCTGGTTCTCTAGGGTTTTTCACATAAAATATCATATCATAAGCAGTTTTATTTCCTCTTTACCTATCTTTATTCCTTTAATTTCTGTCCATTGTCTTATTACTATTGCTAGCATTTCCAGAACTATATGAAATAATAGTGGGGAGAGTGGGCATCTTTGCTTCACTCTCATATTTATTGGAAAAGTTTCTAATATATCTCCAATGCATATGCTGCTTGCTTCTGGTTTTAGGTAGAAGCTTTTTATGTTATTGAAAAAGGTCCCACTATGCCTATCCTTTGTAGGGTTGGGTTTTTTTTAATAGCACAAAAGAGTGTTGTGCTTTATTAAAGTTTTTTTTTCCTGCATCTATTGAGATGAACAAATGGTTTGGGATGTTTTGGTTTTTTATGTTGCTTGTTTTCCTAATATTGCATCCTTGGTATAAATACCGCTTGACCATAATGAATGACTTCTTGGATAAATCACTGTAGTTTGTCGGATAGGATTTTGTTTAAAAATTGTGAGTCATATTCATTGATTATATTGGTCTATGGTTTTCTTTCCGTGTTTTTTCTTTACCTGGTTTGGGTATTAGGACTACATTTGTCTCATAAAAGGATTTGGTGTAGGGTGCTTTCTCAATTGTTGAGAATAATTTGTGGTGTGGCTATTAACTGTTCTTTAAAAGTTTGATAGAATTCCCTTGTGAATATATCAGGACAAGGAGTTTTTTTTCTTTGACAGTTCCTTTAGATCTATTTCCTTTTCTGAGATTGGGTTATCTAGTCTATCTAGTCTTCTGATTGTTTGGGTATTTTATATTTTTTGAAGCTATACCTCTATTTACTTCGTGTTCTTGGTTTTGTAAGCATAAAACTATGCATAAAATGTTCTAGTTATTCTTTTTATTTCTTCTGGTTTTGCTGTAATTTCACCTTTCTCATTTGCTATTTTATTGATTTGATTTTCTGCTCCCTTCTTTTTAATTAGATTAGTTAAGGGTTTATGAATTTTATTAGTCTTTTCAAAGAACCAGCTTTTAGTTTTATTCATCATTTTTGTTTCCAATTTATATATTTCCCCTCTAAAATGTTAATATCTCCTCTTTTATACTTATTTTATCTTTGTTTACTTGGATTTTTTTTGTTTTCTAATTTGTAAAAATGCATATTCAGTTCACAAATCTTTTTTTTATTTTGTTAATGAATATTTATAAAGATATGATTTTTGCCCTCACAACTGCTTTAGCTGCATCCCAGCAATGTTATTATGTTGTTTTATTATCACTTTCTTTTACATAGTTATTGTTTCTATGATTTATTCTCTAAGCCACTCATTATTTTTTATTTCATTGTTAAATCTCTGTTTAGATCTCTATCTTTTATTTGTGGTCCCCAAACCAATTTCTATTTTTATTGTATTATAGTATGTAAAGAATGTATTAGCTATTTCTGACTTGTTACATTTGTTTGCAATATCTCTGTGCTCTAGTATATGGCCAATTTTTTAAAAGTCCCATGTGATGCAAAGAAACACACACACACACATTCATTTGCTTTCCCATTTAGAAGGCACCATAATTCTTTTAACTCTAGTTTCTCCAGAAGTTTATTCAATTCCAAATTTTACCCTTTTGTTTACCTTTCTGTTAGACTTCTCCAAAACTGATAGAGGGATATTGAAGTTTCCTGTCACTATTAAGTTACTGACTACGTCTTCTTGAAATTCAGATTTTCTTTTATGAATTTGCATGCTAAGGCATTTGGAGCACATAAGTTTATTACTGATGTTGATTTGTTGTCTATGATTCCTTTTGACATAATCTGGTTTCCTTGTTTATTTCTTTTTATCGTTTGATGGTTTGTTTTCACTTAATTAGATAGGATGACTGTAATTACTACTTTTTTGGATTCACTTAATGCATAGTAAATTTTTTTCTATCCCTCAGTTTTATTTTGTGAATATATTTGGTTTTCTTTTTTAACTGTATTTCTGGTAAGCAACAGATTGTAGGGTTTTGTTTTCTTATACAATCTGTCACTCTTTTTTGTTTTATTGGATTGTTTAATCTATTGATATTTAAAATAATAAGAATTTGGTTTGTGTTTTCCTCCATCTGTCTAATATAGAGTTTTTTCAAATTATGTATTTTCCCCCTCTTCTGCTGTCCTTCAGTTACTTATATCTTTTTTTAAGGTGGCTGTGTTCCCACTGTCTCTTTTCCTCTCACTACTTCTCTTCTCATTTGTTGTCCCTTTCCCTTTGGGGTTTTGTTTATTACTCACTTTTATTCTCCTGCTTTCAACTGCTTATAAAATTCTTCCCTTGATTTTTTCCCCTCTCAGTTTAGTCAAATAGATTCCCCCTTCTTCTCCTCCCCTTCAACTAGTTCTGTTCATTAGATTTTAAAATTGCATTCTTTGCATCCCTTCCCAAAAAGGATTTTCCTCACTCTCTTCATTATCCATCCTTTCTATTCATCTACTCTACACCCTCATTCTCTGATTCATGATCTCTACAATTATCTTGTCTCTCTCTTTTCTCTGTATTAATCATTCAATCAAAGCTTCCAAGGTAGCCATTCTAAGCTCTCCCCTCTAGGTACTTTCTGCCACTGTCTCAGAGGACTTGACCCATAGATTCCCCCTCTCCATTGTATCTCACTCTCAGAACAATGCCAGATATTACAGATGTTGGAGAGGACACAGCCCCATGGTAAGACCTTTCCCCTTTTGTGTTCTTGATTATGCAGCCCAGCCCTGATCTATACCCTCCCCTGGTTACCATTCCTCCCCGCTCCCCACCCACATTTGTCTCAAAATATCTTCCCTATGTCCATTCTCTCCCTGGTTGAGAACTCTTCCTTGCCATGATGTCAGCTTAAGTCCCCAGCTTGTCATTTACTTGTGACCTTGAGCAGAAATCTAACCTTTCTCAAGCTTAGCTTCCTATTTCGTAGAATGGATATGGTGCTACCCATTAGATTGTAAGAATTTAATGAGATAATACCTGTAAAGCACTTTGCAAATCTTAAAGTAGATGAGCTATTATTGTTATTGTCGTTATACTCAATTGTTTTGTGGTTTGTTTTGTTTTGTGTTTTTTGGCCAAAGGTCAGAAAATTAAGCAACAAAGTAACTCTTCAAAATATGTGAAGAATGTAATTAAATTAAGAAAGATGATTTTTAAAGAGAATTTTGTCTAAAAGAAAATTTAAAACCCAGTATTTCTGCCAGAGCTACCTAGGAAGACAATCTGTCCAAATGAGTTTAAGTTGATTAAATAAAAACTAAACAGAAGAGGAAACTTGTTGATGAAATCCAGGAAGGTGTAAAAAAATTTTTTTATGGATGGGCCATTTCAGCAACAGATTCATTGCAGCATGAGTCATCTTAGCATAAGGAATAGAATTAATGCTACTTGGGCTCTTTTGAGAGGGACTAGATTATGATTTTTGACACTGTGATTCTATAAATATTTCACTCCATGTTTAAATCAGTGCATGTTGGTAGGTCTCTGTCAGTCTTCAGATGTGTCAACTATGGTTCTTTCTTGAGTATTTCAAACACTTATGATTTCATTTTTGTAGAGCTGTCCTTCAATAGTACAGATTACAACCCTTCTACAGCTTGGGACATGGTCTTACAGAATTTTTAAAAATGATTACTTCATCTTGTAACTGGCCCACCAACTTAGCTGGGCTGATTTGCTCACCATCACTAGATCAGTACTTGAATCTCTTCCTCTTCAGAATGACCTGCCAAAGCTTGTGCACTTGCGGCCTTGCCTTTGAGAAGAACAACTCATCTCCATGCCACAGTGAGGAACAGGAGTAGGATTTTAGTGGTCCTATCTGTTATAGGAAAACAAAAGCATTTTTATAAGGACCAAATCAATGCACTTAGTTGTCGGGAGCAGTATAGGTAGTGGCTAGAGTGCTGAACCTTGGAGGAAGGATGACCTGAATTCAAAATCTTCTTTAGACACTTAGACTACATATTGTGAACCTGGACAAGTCTTTTAATGCCTCCTAACCCAAGTTTCTGTACCTGTAAAACAGGGATGCTACCACCTACCTTACAGGGAACAAATAAGATAGGAAGGTTTTCAGATATTAAAGCACTATATAAATATGAGTTATTATTTCCTTGGGAACTAGCTTCAATTAACTTTGGGCCATTTGGTTTTGTTTCATAATAATGTTTTAAAGAAATTTTCCGGACAAAAGCTTCCTGACCAATTGTTAGTATATTAATTTCCCATCCTGCCTTAACACCTTATCTCAACAAATTACAACTGAAGGTCAAAAAAACACAATACAATACAACATAAATATTTAAGCTCAATCTTAAAAGCACTACTATTTCTCTTTTGAACAATACCTCTACCAGAATAAATTTACTAAGCATCTACTGTGTGCCACTGTTGGGGCAGCTAGGTGGTGCTGTGGATAGAGTGCCTGGCCTGAAGTCAGGAAGACCTGAGTTCAAATGTGACTCCAGATACTTACTAGTTGTGTGACCCTAGGCAAGTCACTTAAACCTCTTTGCCTCAGTTTCCTCATCTGTAAAAAGGGCTGGAGAAGGAAATGACAAACCACTCCAGTATCTTTGCCAAGAAAACCCCCAAAAGGGGTCACAAAGAGTCAAACATGACTGAAAACAACTAAATAAAAAACAAAATGTGCCACTGTGCTAAGCACTAGGGATTCAAAAAGAGGTAAAAGACAGTCCCTGCTCTTAAGGAGATCAAAATCTACTATTTTAAATAATGTGTATAGCTACTGTTATTTCAAACATTCCCCCCCCCAAAAGCTACTTGTGCCTTGCAATTTCTATCTGAAATATTAGATGGTTTTTCTGTTTTTCATTTTCATGATCTTCTTACCATGGGGATGATAAATTTTACCCTCAATAATAATTTATAGAAATAAAATAAAATACACCTGGCATATAATCACATATAATATCTTCCTTTGGAGATTCCGTGTTTTTCTCCTCCAAATTCCATGAGGATGCTTAGTGGTAGATGGCATATTTAGTGAAGCTTTCTGGGATGACCATTTAAGAATAGAGATGTTTTTCCAATTAATGAACATTTATTAAGCACCTTCTATGTGTTAGGAATTATGCTAAGCACTGAGTATACAAAATGAGGCAAAAGACAGTTCCTGCCCTCAAGAAGCTTACAGTCTAATGGGGGGGAGACAATATGCAAACAAATATAAATGATGCAAGCTATAGATGAGAAAAATAGGAAATGTCAGAGGAGAGAAGGAGGTATATTTGCAAGATGTTGCAAAGGTGAAATTGACAGGCCTTCCTAACAGGTTGGATATGGAAGGGTGAGAGATAGGAGTCAAAGATGAGATCTTGGTTGGGAACCTGAGGGACGGGGGGGGATGGTGGTGCCTTCAAGAGCAATAGAGAAGTTTGGAATGGGAGAGAAAGACGAAGAGTTCTGTTTTGGATATGTTGAATTTATCACATCTACCGGACATCCATTTCAAGTTGTCTGAAAGGCAGCTGGAGATGTGAGACTGAAGGTCAGTATAGAGATTAGGGCTGGATAAATAAATCTGAGAATCACCAACATAGAGATACTAATTAAATCCCTGGGAGCTGATGAAGTCACCAAGAGAAGTAGTATAGAAAGGAAAGAGAAGAGGGCCAAGCACAGTAACTGTGGGACATCTATGATTAGTGGGCATGACCTGGAGGAGGATCCAGCAAAGGAGACTGAGAAGATAGGAGATAAGTATAAATAGGAGAAGTAGGAGAGAGTGGCCTCCTGAAAACATAAACAGAAGAGAGTGTTAAGGAGAAAGCGGTGTTTGGCAGTGTCACAGGCCACAGAGAGGTCAAGAAGGAGGAGGTTTGAGAAAAGTCCATTGTGTTTGGCAATTAAGAGATTGTTGTTAATTTTGGAGAGGGTTGTTTTGACTGAATGCTAAGTGCAAAAGCCAGATGGCAAAGAGTTAAGAGGGTGAGAAGAGAGGAAGGACAGGTACGTGTTGTGAATGGCCTTTTTTAAAATACTATTTTATTTTTTTCAATTACATATAAAAACAATTTTTAACATTCATTTTAAAAAATTTTGAGTTCCAATTTTTCTCCCTTTCTCCTTCATTTCCCTTCTCCTTAAGATGGCAAGCAATTTGATATGGGTTATATATGTGTAATCCTGTGAAACATTTTTCCATATTAGTCATGTTGTGAAAGAAGAAACAGACCAAAAGAAAAAAAAACATGAAAAAAAAGTGAAGATAGTATGCTTTGATCTGCATTCACATTCCGTTGGTTCTTTCTATGGATGCGGATAGCATTTTTTCATCATGAGTCCGTTCGTTGTGTTGGATCATTGTATTGCTGACAATAACCATAAGTCTAACTATTAAGTTATACAAGAGTAACTACTGAATCATTTATCGTTGGTCATTGTACAATGTTGCTGTTACTGTGTACAATGTTCTCCTGGCTCTGCTCACTTTACTTTGCATCAGCTCATGTAAGTCTTTTTAGGTTTTTCTGAAAACTACCTTCTCCTCATTTCTTACAGCACAATTATATTCCATTATATTTATGTACCACAATTTGTTCACACATTCCCCAATTGATGTTCATCCCTTCAATTTCCAATTCTTTGTATGGATGACCATCTCAAAAAGGAGGTCGTTTGCCACAAATAGCAGAAGAGATATGGGATGACAGTACGGAAGAAAGGATCAAGTGAGGATTTTTCTGAGGATGGAGGAGATACAGCATGATTGCTAACAGTAGAAAGGAGCCAGTGGACAGGGAAATATTGAAGATAAGTGAGAGTGAGGATGATAGAGGAGGCAATCTGCTGGTTCAAAACCAAATTTGTGATCTTCTCTCTAAACTCTCCCTCTTCAACCTCTCTATTTTTATTGATAGCACATATATTTTCTCTGTGGTCTTCGTTGCTCCGTAGTCTTTGCTCTCCTCCTCATCCTCTCACACTCAGTCACTTTCCAAATCCTCTTATTCTGCATCATCTCTCATATTACCCCCTTCTCTCTAATTACAACACCACCATCACCATCTTTTGTATGGATTACTATAACACCTTCCTCACTGGTCTCCCTGCCCCCACTCCCTCCCTTCTCAAGTCAGACCTTCACACAGCTGCAAAAATACCATATTTCCCCATGTATAAGACACACCCCTTTTTTGGGAAAAATTTGGGGTCTAAAAACGGTGCGTCTTACAGTGGTTGTAGATTTTTTTAGTTTCATCTCCCAATTTTTCACGCTTGTTGTCTTTGCGCTCATTGTTTCTCATTTGTTACCGGTATGTTAGGTTACGTTTTGCCACATTCTTCCCAGAAGTGTCTCAGAAAAGATTTTCCTACAGTGCTGAATTCAAGTTAAAAGTGATCCAGTTTGCAAAAGTGAATGGAAATTGTGCTGCTGAATGTAAGTTTGGTCCTCTTCCAACTGAGAAAACAATGGGAGACTGCTATGGGAAGAAGAAACCCTACTGAAAACCCCACGGCAGAAGAAGGCCATGAGAGGCAAGAGTGAAGAAATCAACTATAGGAGAAGTTTATACCTGGGTGAAAACATCCTGGGATAATATCAAGATTGGGATCGTTGTCAAGTCATTTAAAAAGTGTGACATTTCAAATACCACAGATGGAACTGAGGACGAGGCAATATATGAAGACAGTGATTCATCATCAAACACAGATGAGAACAAGCTAATGGATGGGAGTTTTGACAGTGATGAGGAGTTGTATGAATTTTATGATGAATAAAACTTGAGTTCAATAACTTTATGTAATACATTTTTTTTTCAAATTTCGGGCCCCCAAATTAAGGTGCGTGTTATACATTGGAGCATCTTATACATGGGGAAATAAGGGAATTGTCTTTTAAGTTCAGGTTTGACCATGTCACTCTGTTGCTCAGAACCTTTCTATGGCTCCCTATAGCAGGCAGGATAAAATATAATCTTATCTTGGGATTTAAGGTCTACCATCCTTTTGTCTTCATTCCACAGTACTCCCCATTCACATAGTCTACATTTCAGGTCAACTGAATTGCTAGCTATTGCCTGAACTTGACAACCTGTCTTCCACCTTTATGTATCTGTGCAGGAATACATGCCTGGAATCTATTTTTCAGAATCCTCCTCTTAAAGACTTTGATCAAGACAAAATCTACCCCCTTGAGGAAGCCTTCTCTGAAAATGCCCCACCCCAAAATTTTCCCAGAGTTCTTTGCCAAGCTATCTCCTTTCGCCCTCATCACACTAGTTTGTGATAAAAGGTATCCAAAGGTCTTAGTGTTTTGTTTAAAGCCATTTATTAAAGCCTAAACAGCTTAAAAACAAAAGCTATTTCATTAGCCAAAAAACAATACTAAGACTTTTAGGATACCCTGTATTTATCTGTGTAGGGTTCCTATCTTCTTTAAAAGCATGTAAACTCATTGAGGGCAAGTGACATTGTCTTTTTTTTTTTTAAATCTTCCTATCTCTCATGACTAGAATAGTGACTTGTACATAGTAAGCAATTAAAAAATAATTGTTGAATTGTTTCATAGATTCCTATATCTCAGGGGACAGTCTGATGGGGTCTTGGAGTGTTCCCAACTCACCTAACATGGAAGACCCCACTTCTCTGGGTTTTACTACCACTGGAAGGGCATAGAATCCTTTAATTGGCTGCCATCTTTAAAACTACCAGACTGGGGCGGCTCTTTTCTCATGCTTCCAGAGTATGGGGATCACACATAATTCAGCCACAGTATGGGTGCCATGAATTGATCCAGGGAGGGAAGATACCTTCCCCCTTTGGTCCTTTTAGGTCTCATGGGCTGGGGGACTTTGTTTCTGTTCAGTTTCATTTATCCTTCTCATTTTCATGTCCAAGTGGTAATCCCCACTAGACCAAAATCAAGCTATGGTGACTTTAGAGCCAGGGTTCCAGATGGCATGTTGTAGCCAGCCAGCCCAGCACGGAAGTTCAGAGAAACCAGGGTACCTGGGACTCAAGCCCAAGGGGAGGTAGGGTTTGGTTTTGGAACTTGGGACTGTGCTCTATAGGAATTGAGCTAAAATGTGAACCGAATCCCCTTCCCCTTCCCAGAGGCTAAGGTGATTTGGAAGTTTAGAGGCTAGAGGGAAATTATGCCTTCCATGTGTCATGTAACAGGTTTGTATGTTTTTTAATATATGTTTAAAGTAAATATTCTTTTGTAAAAGCTACTCTGTTAGTCGCTAAATGAAACTGGGGTGTGGGGATCTCCACCTCTTAGACTTGAAGAAACACCACCGGTTAGGGCTGGAACAATTGGATGAGAGCCTAGACACCCCCCACCCTCACCCCAAGTCCTCCTTAACAGTACCTGAGAACCCTGGGGGAAGGGCAAAATGTAACATACCTGGCCTTCAGGTAGTGGGGGGCGAGGGGGGGGTCAGAGTAGTCAGTGTTATATTAGCTTTAATGAAAGGAGGCAATTCCTCAGAAGATTGTTGAGTTTTCAGTGAGAAGTGCATATTTTAATTTGTTTTTTTGTTAAGAGTTTTAGTTGGATTTTATTCCTTTATAATTACTTTGTGCTTATTCAATTTAATTTTTACATGGTTATCCTCTTAAATAACTTTTTAATTCAAATGACTAACAGGAGTAATAGCAAAGCACTAACAATTATATGGCACATAAAGGTTTACAAAGCTTTATAGAAAATACTCACCTGATCCTTTCACCCACCCCATGATGTGGGTGCTATCATTATCTCCATTTTGTAGGTTAAGTGACTTACCTAGCATCACACAGCTAGTAAATAGCCAAGGCAAGATTTGAACTCAGGCCTTCTTGACACCAAGTCTGTCACTCTCTTTATTATCCCATCTAGCTGTCCATTACCATTAAAACTCTTTATGAGTAAAAAGTACTAATAGAGAGCTGATACTGTGCTACAGTTGTAGAAAGACTTATTTGACTGGAGGTTCAATCCCACCCAAAGCTACCACAGTAAAAGATGCCTCCCATCTCATCGGATGGAAGCATGGAACAATGGGACTGATGGAACTGAAATAAGGGAACCTGAGTTCAAATGTTAGCACTGCTACTTATTCCCTGTGCGACATTGATCCAGTCGCTTCTGTGTTCTGGGTTTCAGTTTCCCCATCTGTAAAACAGGGCACCGGACTAGATCTTTCCAGCTCCCAATCTTGTTAATAGTCCAAACAGGAAAATACCCCCCAAACAGGAAAGAAAATATAGATGACATTGGTATGTAATTGGTGCATGACAATATAAAAGAAATCACGATGACAATTTCTGAAGAAGTATTGCAACAAATAAAAAATCTTGGCTGCTGTTTTAATCCAAAAAATAACAATCCTGCTGTTTTAACAATCCAGCTAGCAGCTTCTGTGGGGGCGTAAGATCCACCCACAGCCAGCACCCAGGAGGCCGCCGGTACGCCGGGAACGCACAGGTTCTTTTGATCTGCCTAACCAAGGAAAGCAGGGTGAAGGGGTTGACAAGCTTACTTTAATCCAGCATACAGACAGCATTCACTTAGTTCAGGGGAGCATACAGACAGCACTCGGTTAGTTCAGGGGAAAAAGCCAGTACCCTGAACTTCAGAACAAATACAAACAAATTACAAGCATCAACAGACAGACCAAATACAGATTCATTCACTTACTTCAGGGGAAAAAGTCAGCACCCTGAACTTCAGAACAAAATACAAACAAATTACAAATGTCAACAGACAAACCCAATACAATTCATAGTTACCAACATCTAGGTTCAGCCCGGAACGAGGGCTGGCCCAGAGTCACGTGCCACCACTGCTGCCACCACTGCTGCCGCAAAGAGCTCCAACTGAAAAAAAGGGAATAAAAAGGGGTCTTTAAGCTGTCTTCTCTCCTCTTATAGGGTTTTTGACATCATCAAGCGTCATCTGAATGACCAGAGCTGATTGGTTCTTGAGTTGGCCCTTCCCCCCTAGCATCCTGGGAGGTTCACATCCACGCAGACCAGGTCAACACCCAACAGGGCATGGGTCTGGAGTCAACACCTCCCCCCGGCCAGCCCCATGAATCGCCACAAAGAGGCGGACTCAAACCCATGTGGTTCCAAGGCCTCTGCTGTCCCAGACATGCAAACCAGGCCCTCCCTGGGCCCCCAAGGGCCCAGCACCTAGTCAGGCTCAATGAAATAAACTGAGTTACTCAAAGAAAACAAAGGCCATTTTGCTTGCCGACACACCTGCTAAGATCACATACCAGTAATTATCCTTAAAATGTAAGTTAATAAGTTAACAAGAATTTATTAAGCATTTACCTTGGGCCAAGCATTGTGCTAAAGTACAGGTGATCCAAATACGAGCAAAAAGACAGTCCTTGCCATCAAATAGTTTACATTCTTTTAAGTAAAAGGATTTATTCTCTCTTCATTGATTCAGAGTGACATGGGAAGACCTCGTGTCCTCCCATGGAGAAAGGAGAATCAAAATAAAAATATGCACGAAGACAGCAACAACAGCAACATATCTGTGTTGTATATAAAGTAGAGAGAGTGGGAAAGGATCACGAAATGGGGAATGTAGACATTCTTATGCTAATGTTAATGTGTATATCCTCTGCATTGAGGTTCATGTACTGTCAACAAGTCAGCAAGGATTTATTAAGGGCTAGGAATACAATTACAAACCCAAAGAAAGACAGAAGGAGCTTACATTTCAATGGAGAAAAAGACATAAAAGGAAGTCAGAAAGTGGGGAGAAGGGAAATGATGGTTAAGTCTTGAGAGTCAAAAGTGGAGCTAGGAGAGGAAAGAAGAATAGTTGTCTTAGGACCAGACTCAAAATGAAGGCTTTTGTAGAAACTAACCAGTGGGAGAAGAAGGTTGCTGGGGCAGAGGGATATTCCAGGATGAGGAGGGCACAGGCACTGAGGGAAATTCCGTGGTAGTACAGTCCAGAAAGTCAGAAGTAGAGCCAAAAAAGGAAAGAAGGACAGCTGTCCTGGGCCATATAAAAAAAATACATATATAGTCCTTTACATATATTTGATAATGAACCTAAAAACATTTTGGAAAATTAACTGTTTCATGAGGTGTGCTGTGACAAAGATATAATAACATATAATTAGATCTGCTACCAATTTATGGCATAAAGTAATGGAATTTATTGACACAGCAATTTCAGAAAAACTCAAAAGTCTACTTAGGAATAAAATGAAAGTTTAGTAGAGGATTTAAATGTTTAAATTTAGCTTATATCAAAAGGGAAGCCACTGATACTCTTGGCCAACAGGATGATTTCAGATCTACCAATAAAATTAGGACTCTATCATATTATGGTGATATTTAGAAGCTGATTTTTCTAGGCACTGAATATATAAACTGAACATTAAATTTTGTTTCAAATTTATTATTTATTTTCATTTTTAAATGAAACATTTTTTCAAAAAATACTTTTATATTCATTTTTAAAAAATTGTGAATTCCAAATTCTGCCATCCTCGAGGCCCTCCCTGACACATCAAGAAGGTCAGCAAATATGATATCAATTATACATATAAAATCATGCAAAACATATTTCCATATTAGCCATGTTGCAAAAAGAAAAAAAAAGCAAGAAAAATAAAGAAAGTGAAAAAAATTATGCTTTGATTTGCACTCAAGAGTTCATCAGTTCTCTCTGTGGAAGTAAATAGCATTTTTCATCATGAGACCTTCAGAATTGTCTTGAATTACTGTGTGGATCAGAGTAGCTAAGTCTTTCACAGTTGATAATTGTTAACAATATTGCTGTTACTGTGGACAATGATCTTCTAGCCCTGCTCATTTCACTCTACATCAATTCATATAGCCCTTCCCATAACCTGGGAATTTCTATGACAAAAGTAAATTACTGTTATTTAATTGGTCAACATTACTTGAGTTTATATGATTCACTTGAATTATAAACATGAAATAATAATAATAACATTCAACGCTATGCCATTCTCTCAATTACTCACAGACCAATGAAAATTTTACAGCCGGCAACAATGTGGTCATTTTATTCTAGTATACAGCTGTTCCAATAAAAAAGATTTACTCCTACTACTCTTTTAAAATTCTGAAAAGATTGTGCTAATGCATTCTTGCCTATATTTCTACATAATTTGAATTAGAATGTAACTTAAAAGCAGCTATTATGTTTTCTAATAGGATCATATGTAGTTGTCAGCCGTATTCACACAAAAAATCAGAACAAAGCAATCCTGGAAAAACGTTCTGTTCCCATCTCCTGTTTGTCTAGCCTATCCTTTTTCTCATTTAAATTGAACCCACAAAAACAAGGCCTTTCAGTTCCTATACATGCTTAATCTCAATTTACTCAAGAAATGTCTCAAAATTATGATGTTTACAAAGAAAACAGAAAAAAACAAGGTGTTGGAAGCTCAGAATTATTTTATACCTTTACAACTAGGCCTTAAAAGTATCTACACTACATATCACAGAAGGACTAGTTGCATTCTTAACCTTTTTTTTTTAACCTTTTCATTGCTGGCAGCAATTATGGATTTAAGACGACGGAACATCTGTATCATTGGAGATAAAGTAACACTCTAGGAAAAACTGATCACAGCACTTCAGGAACTGAATTGCTTGCCCCTTTTAATTTTTCACAACCAACAAATCTGTGTGTATATCAAGGATGGTGTAACTCCATAGTCCATTATAGGTTGAATACAGTCCCCAACTAAATTTCATTATTTCACGTAGCAAGCATCAAGATGTGATACCCCCTATGGTTGCGAAAACAAACTGTCAGCAGCAGTATCCTAAAAGTCCATACAATGGATTGTACTACTCTGCAATTCTATTTCTGGGGGTAGGAGGCTTGTGAATGTGGAACAATAAATAATAGTCTGTCAGTCAAAGAGCATTAATTAATCAGTTGCTATGTGCCAGGCACTGTGCTAAGTGTCTGGGATAGCAAGAATGACAAAAAATAAAAACAAACAAAAAACTGGAATAGTCTTTTTCCTCAAGGAGCTTGCATTCTAATGGGGTAGACAATATGCAAACACCTAGATCCATGCAAGATTCCATTATCCCTTCCACATCAGGGGGGTTAGAGGATGTGATTTTTTGGCCCTCTCTTCATACCAGAGAAGAAGTCTGAATTTTTTCTTTTTCTTTTATGGGGTGTTTACAGTACCTTATTGTTTGTAAAATTTGGGTTGACACTATACTATACATTTCTGAGTTTCTAAACTTTTTCTGTGTTGTGTCTGCTAACCTTCAAATGTTGTTTTCAGCTTCTGCAAAACTCCCCCAAAATTCCCATTTAATTTCTAATGCCTATTCACGATATATTGAAACCACAATGGGGAAGGGGTAACTATATACAAAGTAGATTAGTTGGCAGTAACCTGAAAGAGGAAGGCACTGGAAAGAAGGTGGATGGGTGGGAAAGGCAGAATTGGAAGGTAGAATTTGAGCTGAATCTTGAAGGAAGCCAGGAAAATTAAGAGGAGGAGGTAAGGGAGCTGGGAGAAAGAAAATCATTCCAAGAATGGGAGAGAGCCAGTGCCAAGGAATGGAGATAGTAGATGGGGTATGAGAAGCATAGATCTAACTTTAGAAAAATCATCTTAGCACCTGAGTGGAGGATGGACAGGAGTCGCGAGAGACTTAAGGCAGGAAGAACAGTTAGAAGGTTATTTTAGTAGTCCAGGTTTGAGAGCCTGAAGACCAATAGCTATATGCATTGAAAAGTAGAAATGCTGTGAAAGTAGAAATGACAATCAATTGGATATGTGAAGAGTCAAGGGTAACATTGAGATTTGGTTGTCATGTTGGTTAGTTTTGCTGAATTGCTTCTTTTCCTCCTTTAATTCTTTGTTAAGGAAATGGGGGTAGGAAGTGGGGAGGATATATTGAAAAATGTAGGTGATATGGAAACAAAAACATATTAATAAAAATGTATATGAAAATAAAGTATTTCTGAGCATGTATTTTCCTACTGGAGTATCTTTTTTTTTTTGCCTTTTTCTAACCTTTCTCCTAATGTTTTCTGTATCTTCCCATTCAAATAATGAATAATCATATAAATATGGTAATTGGTTCCAGTCAATGGATATGTGCAATGAAAATTTTTTATAGAAGTTTTTGATCTGTTTACTAATGTAATAGAATAGCAAAGGATAAAAAAATACACTTCTGATTCAAACTTGTTACAAGGAAAAGGAGGCATGAAAGAAAGCAATATTTTAAAAATTATTGAATATCATACCTAAGGATAAGTCTATACTGACAATATGATAAAAAGTCCTTATTGTCATTTGAAATATTTTAGAAGCATAGACTGAACTGTTTTCTTTCTTTAAATCTTCAGGCATATTGGTAGATTTGCAGGCTCACATTTTCACCAAGTATAGTTGGATGACCTGGAGCATTATTTAAAATCAGCAGTGCTTTAAATGTGATATTGTTGGGCTTTATAATTTTTTTAATAGTCTGGCTAAAATAACTTGAAAATCAGTCTTTGAAGACAGCTTCAATCACCCCTGCTTTCTTATTTGACCACCAAAGAACTGGAAGCAATAGATGGTCGTAGCCTCTCAGAGCTTGAGGATTTGGGGACTGATAAACAAGCATTGGTTTTAATTTAAAATCTCTGAGTTGCTGTTGTTCAGTCATGTCCCACTCTTGGTGACCCCATGGACCATACCACACTACTGTTGTCCGTGGGCCTTTTTTTTGGCAAAGATACTAATTTGTCATTTCCTTGTCCAGCTCATTTTACAGATGAGGAAACCGAGGTAGAGTTAGGTAACTTGAGGAGGGTCACACAGCTAAAATAAACACCTGAGGCTGGATTTGAAGTTACATCTTCCTTTCCAGCTTCCTTCTGAGTGGCCTTCCAATAAAAAGAATTAGGTGATCTTAGATACTAAAGCCAGGTTGAGTTTTTTCCTTCTTAGAAATGCATATTCTGGAAGGCATCTTTTCCCAGAATAATCATGTTTCACTTGCATTAAAAATTTTGCTGATCAAGGTATCCACCTTCTTTGATTATCTCCTTTAAAACATCAGGATATTTAGCTTCTGTGTCCTCATCTGCACTGGCTACCTCTCAGATAATTTTAATATTATGCAACTGAACTGATTTTTAAAGCTATTAAACCAACCAATACTTGCAACAAAAGTTTCATCACTAGTTATTTCATTTCCATTTTTTTTCTTAAAATAACCTGTAAGTTTGGTCTGAATGGCTGTTCTACCAAGAGGAAAGCTTATTTTTTTGATGGCAATCTTCAATCTATACACCTAAAACACACTCTTTCTATCGTTGTGACACTTCTTTTCGCTGTAGTTGTTTGCAAACCATGAAGAGCTGATGCAACTTTGCCTTTTTCTTTTGTTTTATATTACATACCACAGATCCAGTCATTCTGACATCTCCTATTTTAGAACTAGTTACTATGACCACTTTCAGTGCAGTTACAATTTTACCTAATTTTTGCTCTAATGTAGTAATAAGCCTCTTCTTTTTTTTTGGGCTGGTACTGTTTCCATCTGAACTATTCTTGCTTTTGTCCATTTTGTTAGGCATTCTTTATATAAATGAAAACACTCACTGATAATATGGAACCTGGCAGCACGATGCACCCACATCCCACTGTTAGAACTCTCAACTAGTTTGCAGGTGAATTGAATTTTAGCTTGAATTAAATGCAACCATTTATCACTTTATAAGCCACGCTAATTCAAATTTCACATTGTTCAAACACATTAATTGGGACCTATCTGTATTCAAATGGATCTGTGATGTCAAGGACATGGATGTTCCCCACCAAAAGATCAGAGTTGATCCCTACCTGTTACTATTCCTGTCCATGTATATTCCTTGCTGTTTACCAAGGGGGTCCATTCAACATGCTGGAAAATTTTAAATATATTGTTCCTAATTTAAAACTGGGTGATTGGAATATTCCACATTTCTCTACCAAAAAAATTAAGCTGAATTGTTTTTTTAAAAATACTTTATGAGGCCGATCATTCCATCCCCTTTCTCTTTTCCCTTGTTCCCCCTCTAGTTCCATTAAGGGGGAAAAGTCTTCACCCCTGGGATACAGCAGGAGGACTAGGAAAGAAATCGTTTTTGAAAATTATCGTTTTATGTAAATAGGAAGTCTGTGGAATATAATGGAGCATTGCATTGAGACCTGTTGGATCTATGTCCTTGGTCCTTTTGCACAGTAGGTACAACGCTGGTCCTGGAGTCAGGAGGATGCGAGTTCAAATCTAGTCTTTCTAGCTGTCTCAGTTTCTTCATCTGTAAAATGGGAAGGATAACAGCACATGCCTCCCCGCGTTATTGTGAGAATCAGATGAGGTAATCATTGTAAAGCTCTTCTCATAAATACTAGCTATCCGTAATCTTATTCTCCCCTATTTCTTCTGTGACTTGGTTTACTGATCATCTCCTTTCCCACACCATACTTCCCCACCAGTATGACCCTGGATAAGTCACTCGTCCTCTGTCTCTCCGTTTCCTCGTCTGTAAAATGGGAATGATAATACAGCAGCTGCCTACCGGGATGGTCGTGAGGGTCAAAGGAGATAATAACTGTAAAGCGCTTCGTACAGCGCCTGGCACACTGAAAGGGCTATATAAATGTTAGCTATTATCATCTTAACCTCTGGCTGCCTCAATTTCCTTAAGTATAAAATGGGAATATTACCTCCCGAGGCTGTTGTGAGGCTCAAATGAGATGATTTGCAAGGGCTTAGTTAGCACTGCACCTGGCACATTGTAAGCGCTATATAAAAGTTAGCTGTTATTATTATTATCCTATTCCCTCCCATTTTTTTAAGTCTTGGTTTACCGATCATTTTCCTTCCCACATATTCCTTTCTACTGGCCCCTTCCCCTCTCCCTACAACATGGGCAGGTCTCTATTATCTTTAAAAAAAAAAAGAAAAAGAAAAAGCTTGTCCTCGACACTTTCACCTTCTTCAACTCAGGGTCCCTCCTCCTCCTCCCGGTCCCTCCTCCTCTGATACTCTAGAAAGTCATGTAGTCCTTTGTCCTCTCCTCCCTTTTCGCTCCCTCCTTCCTCCACTCTCTCATGCCATCTCTCCCCCTCTCCCGTGGGAGATGCAGGGCCGGGGGCGCGGGGAGGCGGCGGTGCCCGATCCCAAGAGGCAAGACTAAGAGTCAGCGGAGGAGAAAGTGGTCAGGGCCCCCGGGGGACCGCACTCCGCGGGGTGCGCGCATCCGAGCGGAGTTGGAGGCGGAGCGGGGAGGGAGCGCGGAGCTCCCAGGCTGGGGGAACTGGTCCCTTTCCATCCCACCTGCCCGGTGGAGAACCCAGGAGCGGCAGGAAAGCGGCAGGCTGCGAGAGGTAGAAAAGAGAAAGCGAGAAGGGAAGTCAGGTGCAAGCTCTCCCTCGGCCTCCCGCAGAGGGAGGCGGGAGCATGCGCGCCAGGAGCGTGAGAGGGGGCGGCTCCCCACCCTCCCCTCCCCCTCCGCCCCTTCCCCACCCCTGGACTCTGGTTAGGCTGCATTGGCTCGCGCGGTCCCAGCTGCTCCTCGGGTCGCGGCCCCGCCTGGTCTGTCACGGAGCCCGGCGCTGCGTGGGGTAAGGAGGACGCTCGCCCGAGAGCCTTGTGGGATGGTCCCGAGGGCGCGTGTGCGAGAGCCTGGGCGCTGGGGGGAAGCCGGGGAGGTCGGGGAGGAAGAGGAGGAGGAGGTGGAGGAAGGCGAGTGCCCCTCGAGGTGCGTGCGTGGCGTGTGGCCCGGCGTGCCCGGAGGGCTGGGGGGGGGGCGGCAGCGGCTGTAGTTAATTTCGTTCCACCCCTTTGCTCTTTTTCTTTCTTTTTTGGTGGACGCGGAATGTGGTCCTGTGGCCGCCCCGCACGCACGCCGGGGGCAGTTCCCACTTTGCTTGCACTTTGGACGGGGCGCAAAAGCCGCAGCAGCGGCGACGGTAGACGTACCATCCGCGGCTGCCTTCCCGCGGGCCGGGGCGCCGGGGAACTTTAGGGGGCCGGGGGAAGTGAAGGCTTCCCCTACCGCGATCACATGCGGGAGGGGCCAACACAGCCCCAACGACCTGTCGGGTTGGGTACGGTTTTGGGGAAAATCTTTTTCGGACAGACCTTTTTCGGGGGGAGGAGCGAGGGAGGACCCTCCCTAGACCGGGGTTGGTTGACCATGTCCTTCAGAGATTTTGCGCCCCCGTGCCTTTTGTTTCCCCACGGGGCTGTCCGGGTGTCAGCCCCTCTTCCTGGTACTAGAACTTGCCCCCTCTTCCTGGTACTAGAACTGGGCCGGGGTCGTTAAGTTCCGGTGAAGACCCTCGGATCGTGCCTCATCTCGCCCTCCTCTTCCTCTCCTAACTTTGGTCTGGCCACCTTTGGTAGTTGAGCCTACGGGAGGCACTCCAAGGTCGTCCTCTTCTTTCCTAACTTCAGTTTGTCTTCTTGGTGGTTGAGCCTACGGGAGGGACCCAGAGGACAGATGTTTTGTAAATCATTTTTCACTTTCTGTTCCCTTTGGGGGAAAACCCTTTTTAACGGAGACACTTATCTCCATCACCCTTGGCTTCTTTCATTGTTGGCTAGGATGTGATAAGTAAAGTCCAACTCTAGAAGAAGGAGGAAGATCTTGGAAGGAGGTTTTGACTACACCAGTGCTTGTAGTCTCTACTGTGTGTGAAAACTCCCTCACTGAGTCTCATGACCTTCTCTTTTTTGCCTTTGGGATCATCTCACCCCTTTCTTTATGACTAAGTTGACCTTTCCTTTGATAAAATATAGCGTAGAAAAAATTCCCCTACTCTCCCCTTTTCCCCTCCCCCCAAAGAAGAGCACTTGAATTTCTTACGATGATATGTGTCAAGTGTTTGGTGAAATCAGTGTCTGGTCATTCAGTCAATAATCAAATGTTTTTGGGGAAGTCTTTGTCTGGTTCACTGGTGGGGAACCTTCCTCTTTAAGGCCACTTGTGGCCTTCTGGGTCCTTAAGTGCATCCTTTTGACTGAATCCAAATTTTACAGAACAAATCCTTTTATTAAAAGGATTGACCTCCCTCTGGTCCTTCAGTCAATAATTAAGGCTTTGATGAAGTCAGTGTCTGATCTTTCAGTTAGTAATCAAGGGTTTGGTGTTGACCTAACTTGAGCCACACGTAATCTAAATGTACAGGTATCATCCTTGTTTTTAGGTCAGAATCTTTGTAGAAGTCTATTTCCAACCCATTTGTTGTTCTAACTCATGAAAAGTCTAATCTTCTAGTTTTACAGATAAGGAAACTGAGGCTGGGAGATAAACGTGACTTGCCCAGTGTTTCCAAGTTAGTGAGTTCTAGAGTTGAGATTAGAATCCAGGTTTCCAGAGTTCTCTGGCCCTGTGCTCTTTTCCTTATGCTTCCTGCTTTATAAGAAATATACCATAGACTCACAGCATAAAATGCAAATTGAAACTGACAAGGCTTGTTTTTGATTAGTCATATGATTTCCTTGTGTCTATTTAGCAACTTTTATTCGAAAATCAATTTTTAGAAATTTTTTTTTACTATCTCATGTTTTTACATTGTCTTCCTTTTGGAATGTCTCTCTCCCCTACCCCTGAGCTAGAGCCCTGGTAAGAACTAATTAAAAGAAAAAGAAGGAGAAGAAAACTTCAGCAAAACCAACCAAAGCATCAGTCATGTCTGACACCATATGCATGTATATTCCAATAACAGTCCCTCACCTGCAAAGAAGGAAGGGAGAAGTTTTCCTCAGCTGTTCTAGAATCAAGCTTGGTCATTACACAATGTTTAAATTTTTTTGTGGTGGTTGTTGCCTTGTATGTTGTTTTCCTGATTTTACTTCTTTCACTCTGTATTAATTTATATAAATGTTCCTATTTAAAAGTGGGTTGATGGGATCGTAGAAAGCTTTCCTTATTTTTCAGATGGGGAAACAGGCTCAGGCCTAAGAGTTTTAAACCTAAGGTCACATAGGCAAAAAGCATCTAAGGATTTGAACTGAGGTCTTCTGACTGCAGACCAAAGCTCATACTATGCTGCTAAGTGCTGCAGTGGACAGTGCTGGGCCTGGAGTCAAGGAAGACCTGAGTTCAGATGTGGCCTCAGATACTTACTAGCTGTGTGACCCTGGGCAAGTCATTTAACCCAGTTTGCCTCAGTTTTCTCCTCTGTAAAATGAGCTGGAAAAAGAAATGGCAAACCACTCCAGTATCTTTGCCAAGAAAACCCCAAATGAGAGGTAGAAATTACTGAACAATAACATACTTTCTCCCTGTTTGGGTGCAGATATAGTTAGTATGCCTCACAAATTCATATTCATAGTATCCTTAAAGCAGGAGGAAGACTTCTGAAAGAAGTGGGATTTGTGAGGTACACAAGTGTCTGGGCAGACAGAAGGCATTAAATCTTTTAGACAGAGGCATACTTTATCTAAGGTAGTTTTTTCTGTGCAAATAGGTTGTGGCTATAGTGGTATAGGGATGCTCATTTTCATAGGAACAAAGCTTAGTGAACAGAAAGCTGGAGAATTGGTGGAGGTGGTAGGATTGGGGTAGAAAAACCTAGGTGGGGAGGATGAGCTTGGTTGTACTTTGGCTTTTGGTCTTAGGGGGTGTCATCATGGGCTTGGGGGTATTTTGGTGGGCTTTGGTTATGATGTGTTTAATGTAAAGTAACATTAATTGTGTTCAGTTATATTGAGGATGTTTGTATATTAGACTTTTGATTTGGCTAGAGCTGGAAGCAGCAAGAACTTGAGAATGTTAGTTAAGCGTGACAATTATTGAGTTCCAATTTCAGGTATCGTGGTTGTATGTAATATTTCAGAATGATTCACTGTGTTACTGCTTTGACGTTTGGGATTCTGAAATTGATTGGTTGCTGTCCTTCGTAACTGAAGAGGTTCAAAATGACGTCACTATGTCAGAGTCAAGGTACAGTGTGTTTGTGGCTGATCATACCAATGTCACCTTGGAAAGCTCTGTCACAGGTTGGGCACAAATAGTCCATATGAACATTTGGGGTGGAGAGGTCTCTAAATTTGCACATCTCACTTTTTTTTTTTTGAGCTGCTGCAATTTTGCTGTGCTTGTAGAGCCCAGCACCATCTTTGATGTGGGCAAGCCAGGCTGGGCGGTTCTGTGCCAGTGTCTCCCATGTCTCCCAGTCGATACTAAAGTTCTTTGGAGAGACCTTGAGAATGTTCTTGTATTTATTCTCCTGTATGATTGCTTGCCTTGTGTGAGTTCTCTGAAAATTAGTATTTTAGACAAATGTACGTTTGGCATTTGAACAGCGTGGCTAGGCAGTCG
Organism: Trichosurus vulpecula; assembly: GCF_011100635.1. Classification (NCBI taxonomy): domain Eukaryota; kingdom Metazoa; phylum Chordata; class Mammalia; order Diprotodontia; family Phalangeridae; genus Trichosurus; species Trichosurus vulpecula. The sequence continues at coordinate 232,893,392 of NC_050573.1, forward strand.
GAGTTGCGCTCTTAGCAGTTGGGTTTGAATTCTTGGCAGTTCAACTCCAGAAAGGACCTCAGTGGATACTGGATTCTGAAATTACTTGGTTCTCTTCCTACTGTCTAAATTCATGGCCCTTGCTGGATTTTTTCTTTTCCTCTACCTCTAGGTGACTAAATAGAGGTGTTCCTCAAAGTTCAGATCCTGTCCCTTTTTTCTTTTTACATTCTCTTTCTTGTAGGTCTTATATGTGCCATTACCTTGCATTTTACATAATTCTAGCTCCAAACTCTCTCCTTGAACGTCTAATCCCCATTTCAAACCACCTACTGGACCACAGCAGTTGAAAGCATGTAAAACTGAACTTGTCCAAAACGGAATTCATTATCTCCTGTCCCCCACCTGCTTCTCTCTGTCTCTAACTGCTTCTTTGTTCTGATTTTCCTATTTTCCCTGAGGGGTACAATACACCATTCTCCTCCCAGTCACTTGGGCTGGAGACTTTGGAGTTGTTTCTGACATCTCCCTTCCACCCACATTCAGTTAGTCACCCAGTCCTTTTGATTGGATTCGGTCTGCAATATCTCAGGCATCTGCCCCCTCCTTTCCATTCCGGCTCTAGCTCTGAACAAGGTTATTGCTGTGGTGTGGACTCCTAACTGGTTGCCATGCCTCCAGTCTTCCTGCTCTAAACTCTCCTGCACATGCCTTTGCCAGATTAATTTTCCTGAAGCACAACTCTGATTGTGCATCCTCCTCAGAATCCATAAGCCGAGTTGCTGCTTATGGGATAGAGTCCAGCTTAAAATGAGGTAATAGATTTAGAGTTGGAAGAGGTCTTGGATTTAGTCCTGTCCCCTCCTTTGTTCTGTAGGTGGGGAAACTGAGGCTCTGGGACGTTAAATGACTTTTCCAAATTTATTTAGCTTATATATGACTGAGCCAGGATTCAAAGGAAGTCCTTTGACTCTAAATCCATTGTCCTTTTCAGTTCACCATGATGTATCTCGGCATCCTTCATAATCTGCCCCATATAGAATGTTAAAAATACTAGCTATGGGAAACCAGATTTCTTCAAACCCCTTGAAACAGTTAGTCCATTTGTAAAATGGGTGTAATAACACCCACTCACCTGACAAGGCTGTAGTGAAGCTGAAATGAGTTAATATATATAAACTCAACCTTTCACAACTAGCCCTTACCATGTGCCAGGCTCTGTGCTAAGCACTGAGAATACAAATACGAGCTGAAAGAAAGACCCTACCCCACCCTGAGTTTTTTATTTGCTTTTGTTTATACTCTTTCCTGTGCCTGGCATGTCTTCTTCTTTCCCTCTCCTCCATATCTACCTGTAGAAATTCTACCAATTTTTAAGGTGCATTTCAAATGCCGCCTTTCCAGTTTAGCCTTTCATAAACCCCTGAAATTGGAAGTAAACCTTACTCTTTTCAAGTCCTTTTTTGTATACTGCCCCCCCATCTTATTTTGCCCTTTATTACCTCTATACACTCCTTGAAGGTAGTGGTAGAGGGTGATTTGGGGGAAGGGGTGAATAATTTTTTCTTCGTCCTTGGTCTTTGTATGCGTTGCAGCAGGGCTTCACAGTTAGAAGGCCCTTGGGAAGTTTTGTTGAAGGAAAGGGACTGAGCCTCTGGGGACAGCCACAATGAGAAAGCAGGAGGAAAAGGACCCTGCAAAAGGAGACTGTGAAGGAATAGTTTGAAAGGAAGGCGAATAAGGTGAGTACTGTGTTAAATCCAGGGAGAGGAAGGTTTTAATAAGGAGCTAGTTTTCAGCAGTGCCAAAGGCAGCACTGACCAAAAGCCTTGGGATTTGAATAGAATTCAGGACAGCATTTTTTAAGGAGGAGGTGTATTTGACAGTTCCTTGTCCTAGGGAGCTTGTATACTACTCAGAGGCAGAGCTGTGTGGTTAGAGCACTGGACCTGGAGATGGGGAGATCTGAGTTTAAATCCGGCCTTAGAAACCGACTAGTGCTTAACTTTTGCCTCAGTTTCTTCATCTGTAAAACAGTGTCAGTAACACCTCCTAGTATTGTAGTAAGGGCAAAATGAGATAATATTCCTAAAGTGATTTATAAACCTTAAAACTATTCTCATCGTTATTATTACTGGAGAGAGTTAAGCCCTGGGGAAAAGATCACATTTGAGATTTAGCAACCAAATATCATATATAGAAAAGGGCCTTATGGCAATATAAATATTAAATTTATCATTGGTCTGTTAAATGAGTTAAATGGTCCAAATACTGCCTTACAGGCTGCATGTGATACTTTGGGTGGATTGGAGAGAATTGGTTTGTTCTTAGGCAGGACTATTGTTCTCAGTTGTTGTCAGAATTAATGGCTCCAATTGTTTTGAATGGTCATTTGAAACAGTATATGTGCAAATAGTACAGTCTATCTGCAATTGGGCACATGACCAAAACAGCATATGCATTGAAACATGGCAACCGGCTTTAATACAGAGTTTGTACCTTTTCTGTGTGGGTTTAGTGATTATTAGAAGTTTCAAACAGACTTCGACTAGTGTCATTTGTGGGATTAACTGGAAAATACAAGAATTTATGCATATTCATAACTTTCTAAAAGCAAGTACAGCAGACTCTTAAAAAACAACTATCCTGAAATGCTATCATTCTTGATTGCTTAAAAAAAAAAAAGAATATGGGTAGTGATGCCTTATTTTTAATCTTTCCCCTTCTGTCTTCCTCATCCCCAAGGAATTGATTTTGCTGTGGTCCCCCAGCAAATGTGAGGCATTTTTTAAAATTGAATTTAGAACAGCTTTGATCCATTTTGAGTTTTGTATGCACTAGAAAAGTGTGAAGCTGGCCACAGTGTTTAGGTGTTAATTGTGGATTTAGGGGAAAAGGATATTTAAAAAAAAAACAAACCAGATTTGGCCCTCTGTGATACAATACTCTAAGATGTGTTTGAAGAAGGGTTTGTTTTACTTTTGTGTAAATTATTAATACACCCAGTAGACCTTGTTCTGTCATGCCAGTAGAAGATACTTTGGTGACATAGGGGTGCAACCTACTTACCTAGTTCATAGAATATTTTATAGACCCTTAGAACTAAAGGGAACCTTAGACAGCATCATAGCAGATCTCTGATCTATCCTAGATTTGAGCCTCTAGAAAGGGCCCTATTTAAATTAAATTAAATTAGTCAGCTATGTGGCACAGTGGCCAGAATGGTGGATTCCAGTCAGGAGGACCTGAGTTCAAATTCCATTATTAGCTGTCACTGCCTCGGTTTCTTCATTTGTAGAATGGGGAGTAGGACAGTCAGCCTTTATGAATATATCTCCTCATCTGTGAAATGGGATGAACCTACTTCCTAGGATTAGGTGAACATTACTTAAAATAATTTAGGTAAAGTGTTTGGCAGACTTAAAAACCCTAGCTTATATACTCCTTGGCTCTTGTTAGCCTTGAATTGTCCGTGCTGCTGACTGTGTTTCAAAATCCTTATTTCATGCACCTGCTATGTGGAAATGGTTGAGGACAAAGATCTCCCCTTTTGCCCCTTAGAGCTATTAGTTGGCAATGCTTTTATTCCCAGGAAATAGGTCGTGAGTGTTTTCTGAACAGCAGCTTAAGAGGTAACTTTCAGTTAGGCCTGGAAGTTTGAAGCTATGGGCTAGTATACAAGGTTGGTTTCCCTTTTGTGGAAGGCTGTCGCAAGGAATTTCAGTCCACGTTCTCAGAACTAAATGCAGGCACAGGAGTTTTCTGCGATTTCTGCTAATTGCCAAAACGGGAGAGCAGACTTACTGGTTGCTAAAGACTTCGGTAAGCAAGGTTGCGGGATTCTGTAAACCATGTAAAACAGCAGCTGTTAACTGGCATCTCTCTTGTGGATCCTGTGTAAACTGAAGGAAGTGTGTCGGCTTCCAGCTGTTGCTGTCTTTGTGTGAGGGGACTCTGCCCATCCATTATCTTGCAATCAGTCACTGGTAGTCTTGAGAGCTGAGGTTTTTTTGTCTTGTTTGTTTTTTGTACCCAGAGTGAGGACAGGGAGAATGTCACTGAAATCTTTTTAAGAATTCCAATCTTCAGCGTCCAAAATAAACAAAGCTCTTTATTATGGCCAGTGACGAAAAGTAAGCAGGTGTAGTTATCCATTAGTCTCGCCATATGATGGAAGGAGGCAGTAATGTATGGTTTAGTGGAAAATGTTTGCTTGGTATTTTCATGCAGTTGGGTTATTTCTTTTTTTTTATGTTTCAAGAGGCTTTTTAGTTCAAAGGAAACTGGCCATGTCTATGAGACTGAGACCCTTAGATGATAAGAGCTAACATTTATATAGCATGTTCAGGTTTGCAAAACTCTATATATGCATTATCATATTTGAGTTTTTATTTCTCTTGACATTTTCTTCCGAAGGAAACAAGATGATGGTATGGAATTTTAATTTGTTTAACTCCATATTTAGAATCATAGAATGTTAGAGCTAAAAGAGACTTTAGACATTATCTACTTCAATATAATTCCCGCCCCCTTTTCATTTTACTGAGGAGAAAAATGGGAGCCCAGAAATGTTAAAATAACTTTTTCAAGGCCACATAGTGAGTTTGTGAAAGAAGGTGAAGTTTTTCATGTTAAGAGTCTTCTTGCTGATAAGAAATTTTCTGTTGTTGAAAAAGTTGGTTTTTCAGTCCCTGTCAGAAAGTACTTTATATCAGAAGTATCATACACTGGGCCAGCCCCAGGCTGCCCACAGTACTCCCAGGTGCAGCCTGAAACCAATCTGAATGTAACTGGGAAATATTCAACATAGTAGATAAAAATGAATTAAAAATAGCTAACGTTTAATATGTGGTTTCTAAGTCAGTATGCAGCTTGAAGGGATCTTTATGTAAAACTTAGTGGCCCCCTTTGACACCATTGGTTTAGATGATAATTCCGTTTGATACCTCCTGCCAAGATTAGCCAGATTTAAGCAGCTGGGTGGTACAATGGATAGAGCCCTAGGCCTAGAGTTAACGAGACCTGAGTTCAGCTTTGCTATGTGACCTTAACTTTGTTTGCCTCAGTTTCTTCAGCTGTAAAATGGCATATATAATAGCACTTACTTATAATAGCACTCTCAGGGGTGTTGTGATGATCAAATATGATCATATTTTAAAAATGCTCAGTGTGGGGACAGGCATGTAGTAGGCACTATATAATATAAACATTATTACAGTTGTTGTTCGCTTGTGTCTGATTCTTCATGACTCCCTGAACCATACTGTCCATACAGAAAAACTGGGATTTCTTTGTTAAAGACGCTGGAGTGCTTTGCTGAAGTGGATTAGGTGAACAAAGGTTAAATGACTCACCCAGGGTCACACTGCTAGTAAGTGTCTGAGGGCAGATTGAACTCGGGTCTTCCTGACTCTAGGACCATTGCTCTATCCATTGAGCCACCTTGCTGCCTCCATTATTATTATTAGCGAATCATAAATCTATCAGGTTGTAAAGTACCAGATTTTGAGTACATGTGATTTTACTGTGTTAAGAAAAGCAAGTTAAGATATCCCACTGGGAGGACATTCTCTTGACAATGCTTTTATTTATTTAAGCTTTAGATTTGATCTCAGTCATCTCATGATTATAGCCTTTCCTTCTCCTACAGTGCTGTATGATGTCATTGGTCATCTTCCAGAAGGAAGGATGAACAACAGTGAAATTCTAAGCTGCCCCTACATGTGAAGTGTAGAATAGTGGACAGAGAACTGGCTCCTTAGCTTAGAGACGTAATTAAAATATCCCTTCTGACACATACATGTCACATAAATGACTGTGTAGGTCACCTGACTGTCAGTGCTGTAGGTGACTCCCTCAGACTATAAATGACTGAGAAGATGCCAGCCTCAAAACAGGGGAGGGAGTTTCTTACCTGGGAATTCCCAATGTCAAGAGAAATACTGTTTCAATCCCTGTTCTCTCTTAGAATCACTTGCTTCGCCTGGTGGTTTTCAAGATAAAATGATACAGTATATTTAAAGTTCTTTGTCCTAGTTTCTCCTTAGCAGTAGGGTTGGGGAAGAGGCTGGGAGACTGAGTCCTTCTTCAGTGTCTATTTGCATGAAGAAAATCAAATTATGGATTTAGGTGAAACTGAAGAGAGGCAGCTAGGTGACTAAGTGGATAGGGCCTTGGGCCTGGAGTCAGGAAGTTTGTTGTTAAAATAGTTTTTCCCTTGTGTCCAACTCTCTGAGACCCCATTTGGGGTTTTCTTGGCAGAGATATTGGAGTAGTTTGCTGTTTTCTTTTTCAGATCATTTTACAGATGAAGAAACTGAGGCAAACAGGGTAAAGTGACTTGCCCAGAGCTAGTAAGTGTCAGAGGCCAGATATGAACTCAGGAAGATGAATCTTCCTGATTCCAGGGCCAGCACTCTACACACTTTGCCTCCTAGCTGCCCAGGAGTCAGGACAACTTGAGTTCAAATGAGGCATCAGATATTTACTAGCTCTGTGACCCTGGGCAAGTCACTTAGCCACTGTTTGCCAAATCCACTGGAGAAGGAAATTCTTCCTGCTTGTGTTTCCGGTGAGTTTTCTTTTCCCCTTCTGAGAAGTGTGATAATTTTAAATTCTAGGTAAAATTTTACCTTGGGGCAATCCCTCTGCTTTTGACTGTCACAGTAATACCTGTGTGTGGGACAAAAGACCACTGGCTCAAGTAAAAAAAAACAGATGTCTTGGTTTCTCAAGGCAGAAAAAAACAAAACAAAACCAGAAGCTTTATTTAATCAAGTCTTGAGAATTAGGCATCTCTCACTACCAGGGTGGAGATAGCAGTGAAGAGAGGCAAGGGGGGGGAAGGCAAGCAGGGAGATATATACCCTTGTACAAACAATTCTAAGAAATCCCACCCCAGAGACTGGACCCCCATCCCCATTTGTGGAGACGAGTGGCCTCACAATCTAACCAGGAATAAGTTTTTACCCAATACAAGCACAGACACTACAGAATTACCTTATAGGGAAACTTTAATGCTAAGATGGCCATTTGTAAGTAGCCTAGGGGAGGGGAGAGGGGAATGTCATCTGGTTTCCCCGAAATCATATGATTTACAGGAAAACAAAACTTAGGCCTGGTGAGGTTCACATCCTAACTAAATTTGTACTATCTCTATTTGAATATTGCCTTGCCTGAGTTATTCATAGGGAAGCTTTCACAATCTTGTATTCCATTCACAGCTGAGATGACATCTATAAATCCAAAGAAGAAGGGGGAGAAAGACATTCCTAAAGGCTAAATAATCAGATTCCCACAGTCTCAAATTTATCCCATTTCCCTTTTCTCTAAATATTGATTCTCAAACATTTTAGATATAAATACATACATACATACATACATATATATATATATATATATATATACACACACACACACACACACACATATACCCTGTGAAGTCTTCACACTTTATTCTCTCACTACCTCACACACCTGTAACCCTGTATTTTAGGGGCTTGTCCCTTGTGGGACAACACTTCTCACTTGGAAACTGCTTGGAAAACTTTTGTTTAGAAAACTAAGTGTCTGCTGATAAGAGTGCTGGGTCTGAGGTCATTAGACCTCAAGACACTATCCATGTGAACCCAGACAAGTCACTTTACTCTGTTTACCTCAGTTTCCTCATCTGTAAAGCACACCAGAGAAGGAACTGGCAAACTACTCCCAATATCATTGCCAAGAAAACCCTAAATGGGATCATGAAGAGTCTGATACTACTGAAAAAACTCTAAACTGTGCAAGATATAGTGAAAGTGCCCTAAAATTTAGAGCATGATTTAGATTGAGTCTAAATCATTATTGATTAGAGAAACACAAATTAAAATAACTTTGTGATATCATTTTGCACCAATCTGATTGACTAAAATGACTGAAGGGGAAAGTGACAAATGTTGAAGGGGATGTGGAAAAATTGGGACACTGATTCACTGTTGGTGGAACTGTGAACTGATGAGCCATTTTGGAGAGCAATCTGGACCCAGATCTGGACCCTTTGACCCAGCAATACTGCTACTAAGTCAGTTTCCAAAGATGATTAGGAAAAAAGGAAAAGAACCTCTATGTTTTAAAACATTTGTAGCAGCTCTCCTTGTGGTGGCAAAGAATTGGAAATTGTGGGGATGCCCATCAATTGGGGAATGACTGAGCTAGTTATGGTATATAACTGTGATGGAGTACTGATGTGCTATAAGAAATAATGAGTTTGTTGATTATAGAAAAACATGAATAGACTTGTGTGAAATAACAAAAAGAGCCCAATCAAGAGAACGTTGTATACAGTAACAGCAGTATTGTTTTAAAAACAACTTTGAGTGACCAAGACTATTCTAAATACCCAAATGAACTACAAAGCATCTGTGAAGGAAGATTCTATCTGTATCCAGAGAAAGAACTGATAAATAGAAGTATGCATAGAATGATTTTACATATATATATATAAATAATATATTTTCATATGCACATATAAATACATATATATTTACATATACATACACACATATATATACACACACACACATACATATTTGTGTCTAATGGTAGCCATGGGTGGGGAGAGACAGAAAAGGAAAAAAAGAAAAAAAGTTATATAATAATTTTATTGTATATTTAAAAGGAATAAGAAGTAGTACATAATAGATTTGCAGTTTCGTGTGCAATCATCTTTTTCTTCTACTATGTTATGAAAATGCTTATTTCATAAATTAAAAAAGATATAGTGACGATATTAGGAACTGGGGAAGGAGAGGCAGGAAAGTACTTTTGGAAGAGATTGTATTTGGACTGAAGCAGGAGATTCTGAGAATCTCTCGCTTTTTTGGTTGAGGTTGATATATCCTTCTTTATTTCCAAGGCTAATCCCTTCACCTGTGGCCTTGATCCATTAATTACCTCTTTTTCCCTCTCATACATATATAATCTCTTTTTCTCCACTAGCTTATTCTTTTGCTTGGGTGTCTCTAGCTATTCTTCTCTCCAGACGCAGCTTTCTGCCCCCTCAAGCTCCTATTTTTCTTTTCCCTTTCATCATCAGCGTTATTGAAAAACAGTCTGTAACTCAGCTTCCTTTCCTTACACTCTCTCCTTATTCCCTTGAAATCTAGTTTTCTTTCTCCTTTGCGGGTTTACTTTCCTCAGATCTGTCCATTACCTTGTTCTTTCTTTCTTTGAGTTCCTGTCCTTGACAATTTTCAGTTATTCTCATGACTTCAACTATTACTTCTATGTAGATGAATTTCACCTATGTTTTTGCTAGTCCTGCCCACCACCCTCTTGTGTCAGACTCATGGTTTTAGCTGTTGGTTGGATTTCTCCACCTTAAAGTATTTTGGCCCCTCAACCTCAGCCTTCCCAAACTACATTTAATGTCTTCCCTCCAGAGCCCCCTTGTGACTTCATTATTTCTGTCATTGGCACAGTTTTTCACCTAAATTTGAAACCTCTTACTGTCTTTGATTCTTCTTCCTCTCATCTCTGATGTCTGTAACCAGTTGCTAATTTCTATTGATTTGACCCACAAAATCTCTCTTCCTGTCTCTCACCTTTTGGTTCAACGCCCCTACCCCAGGACATATGCAATAAGTGCTTAATAAATACCTACCTGTTGATTGTATAATTCCAACAGTTCATAACTTTTGCCACAATAGTAGGTACTTAATGATCTCATGATTCTAAAAGTCTATAATTTTTTCCCACTTCTTTTATTCTCTGACTTGGTGTATTCTCTATGTAAATGCTAGATTAATCTTCCTTATAGACATCTGATCATGACACACTATTGCTCAAAATCGTATTGTTTTATGTAATAAAATTCTAATTCTTAACCTGGAATATAAGGCTCTGGCATAATAGATTACAGGATTTGGAGCCCAGAAGGCCTTGATTTAAATGTTGGCTCTACTATCCATCAGTTAGTAACAATTTATTAGGTACCTACTGTGTGCTAGGCACTGTGCTAAAAGCTGGGGATATAAAAAGAGACAGAAGATAGTCTTTGCTCTAAAGGAGCTTACAATTTAATGGGGCAGACAATATGTAAACAAATATATACAAAGCAAACTATGTACAGGATAATTAAGAAAAACAGAGGTGAAGTGCTAGAATTAAGAAGGGTTGGGGAAGGCTTCCTGTAAAAGATGGAATTTTAGTTGAGAATTAAAGGAAGCCAGGGAGGTCAGTAGGCAGAGAGGAGGAGGGAGAGTGTACCAGACATGGGAGACACGGACAGAAATGATGTCTGGAGCCAAGAGATGGAGTGTCTTGGTGGAATGGTCAGAAGTCCAGTGTCACTGAATTGAGGGGTACGTGTTGGGGAGTAAGGTGTAAGAAGACTGGGAAGGTGGGGAGTGTATGGTAGATATGAAGGGTTTTGAATACCAAGCAGAGCATTTTGTATTTGATCCTGGAAGCAACAGGGTGCTACTGGAGTTTATTAAGTGGGAAGTGTGTGATGTAATCACATCTGTGCTTTAGGGAAATCATTCTAGTGCACAGGTTCCCAAAGTGGGTGATACCGCCCCCTGGGAGGGTGCTGGACTGATCCAGGGGTGTGGTAGTAGCCTCAGGTACAATTGGGGGGTGTTGAATAAAAATAAGGGGGTGGTAGAAGCATAAGGAAAGAAGAGAAGGACATTTTGAAAAACCGTTCATATATGTTTCATCTGTTGTATAACAGAGTTAAAGTTGCAGTGGTTACATTATTTTCCAAATAAACACACAAAATGCAAGTTATAACCAATCAGTTGTCAAGTCTGTGACAGGTCTTAACAGGCAAGTGTTGGTAGGTGAGCATGTTGTGCGTTGTTGGGAAGTCCAGCATGCATCGGCAAGAATATGTGTGTGTAATGACTTGTTTGCAACATCATACTGTGCAGTTACATGATGCAGTATTGCATCATCAGAATTTCAATGCAGGAAGAAATTACAAATTTACAATAAATTATTAAATTTAAGATGTACCATTTTTAAAAAAATTACGTTTTTTGAAATGATGCAAATTCCGCCCCCCACCCCCCCAAAAAAAAAACCATCCAAGCAACCAACAGTTGTTAAAGGGTTAAAGAAAGTAGATTTCCAGAGAGGTGCTGAGCAATTTTTTTTTTTTGAAAAGGGGGTGGTAGGTTAAATAAGTTTGGAAACCTCTGCTCACTTTCTCAGTGGCACAGTGAAAAGAGCGCCAGGCCTGGAGTCAGAAAGACTCATTTTCCTGAACTGAAATCTGGCCTCAGACAGTTACTATTGTATGACCCAGGGCAAGTCACTTAACCCTGTTTGCCTCAGTTTCCTCATCTGTAAAATGAGCTGGAGAAGGAAATGGCAAACCACTCCAGTATCTTTAGCAAGAAAACCCCAGTTGGGGTGACAAACGAACATGATGAATAGCAATATCAACAACAACAACACAAGAAACCTTCCCCAACCCCATTTAATTCTTTTGCTTTGTCTCTCTTAATTATTTCATAATTATCCTGTATGTAATTTGCTTTGTACGTATTTGCTTGTATGTTATCTCCCCCATTAGATTGTAAGTTCCTTGAGGACAAAGACCCAGCTTTTGCCTCTTTTTGTATCCCCAGCACTTAGCACAGGGCTTGGCACATAGTAGGTGCTTAATAAATATTATTGATTGATTTATTGATTGAATTGGAGAGGGGAGAGACTTGAGGCAGGTGGAGTCACCAGAAGCTGTTATAATAATCTAGGTGTAAGGTGATGAGGGCCTGCACCAGGGTGGTGGCAGTGTCAGAGGAGAGAAAGAGGCGTATTTGAGAGAAGTTGCAGAGGTAAGATGGACAGACCTTGACCCTATCTTGGATATGGGGTGGGGTGAGTGATAGTGAGGAGTTCCAGATGAAACCTGAGGAACTGAGAGGATGGTGTTGCCTTCGCCAGTAATAGGGAAGGTGGTGGTGACAGGGGTGGCGGAGTTAGAGGGAAGGATGAGTTCCAGTTTTGGACGTGTTGAGTTTACGATGTCTATGTCTGTCCATTTCGAGATGAATCAAAGGCAGTTGGAGATGCAAGGTTGGAGTCAGCAGAGAGGCTGGGGCAGGAAGGGTAGATTTGAGAACAGTTGTTATGGTAATTAAATCCAGTGAAGCAGATGAGATCACCAAGTGAAATGGTATAGAGGGAGAAGAGAAGAAAGCCCAGGACAAAACCCTGTAGGACAACTAAGATTGGAGGGTGTGATCTGGGGGAGAATCCAACAAAGTGATGTCCTGAAAAGCTAGAAGGAAAAGAGGATCAAGGAGGAGAGTGACCGACAGTGTCAAAGGCTACAGAAGTCAAGGAGAATAAGGATTGAGAAAAGGCCATTGGATTTGACAATTAGGAAATCGTTAGTAACTTTGGAGAGAGCAGTTATAAGGTGGAATGACTTCAAAGCTGGAGGCCAGATTGTAAGGGGTTAAGAAGAGAGTGAGAGGAGAGAAAATGGAGGTGCCTGTTATAGATGGCCTACTTAGTACCTTTTGAACCGCGGTGCAAGCTACAACATTCCTGAACTGTATAATGAATGTATTGGGTAGCTGGGTGGCAAAGTGGAGAGTGTTGGGCCTGGAACTTCTGGAATTCAGGAAGACTCAGACACTAGCTGTGTGACCCTGGGCAAACCACTTAATCCTGGTTGCCTCAGTTTCCTTATCTGTCAAGTGAGCTGGAGAAGGAAATGGCAAACCACTGCAGTATTTTTGTCAAGAAAATCCCGGTTGCAGGGACTGAAATGAGTCCTGAAAGAACTGGACAAGATGGTCTAGAAGTTCTCTTCCAGCTTTGTATCCTGTGCTCTGTCCTTGGTGCGCCCTGACTTGCTAGCTTTACTTCGTAGAACCGTTTATGTAGTCTGCTCCAGCCAAATGTATATTACTCCTTCTTTGCTCACCCATCTGTTTTTGTGCTATTCCTCATGCCTGGAATGCCTCTTCTCATCTATGTCTGTTGAAAATTTACCTTCCTGGAGGAGCCAGACCACATGATACCTCTTCTACAAAGCCTTCTCTTATCTTGCAAGCTGTGAAGTAGGAGCTGAGCAAAGAAGGGGCATAGTTATCATGCTATTATCATAAAAGAATGCCTGGCAAATTATTTTTAAAAGATTTTTATTTTTAATTTATGTAATAAAAAACAAGAGTTTCCATAAGAATAGTATAGTACAAAAAGATGATTGCACATGAAACTGCAAATCTTCTATGCATAACTTGCTATTCCTTTCAGATACACAAAAAAATTATCACGTAAATTTCTTCCCCCCATGGCTACCATTAGATACAAATATATATATATACACACATATATATATATATGTGATATGTATGTATATATGTAAAATTATTCTATACATACTTCTATTTATCACTTCTTTCTCTGGATGCAGATAGTGTCTTTCTTCATATGTAAATTCTCAGTTGCTAGAGGCTCATGCTTTTTCCTTTCCATTGATGTTTTCCTGAACTTGTTGGAGACTGAAATCTGGTCCCGTTGGCTTTGGACCAAATATTTGTTCTTAGACTCAGTCTCTGATTCATTGCCTTTCTGAACCAGTTGTGTTTGTGAACACCTGCTTTGGACTTCAGGTGGGCTTGCACCTAGATTTTGATCTTGGCTGGTCAATTGCCCCAGATCTTTGGTAGTTGACATCATGGAACACAGGAGAGTGGACTGATTACTGACTCCAGAATCCAATTATATCCTGCTTTCTGATGATTACTGCCTTTGAGAACTTGGGCAAATCACTCAAGCTCCTTGGACATGTGTTTCTCATTTGTAAAATGAGGTGGTTGGACCAGTTGGTCTTTTACCTCTCAAGCTAGAATTCTATGTATGCTCTTTCCTTTATGGTACTTACACAACCCACCTTCTTCCTGAGGTGGTTTTGGGGATTTAGATGAAGATACATTCCTTTTCTTAGACTTCACATAGTACTCAGAGTAATTTGTACTTTTTCAACCACTAGTATTCTAGTTTGCATTATTAAATGTTTATGTGTTATATGACCCTTCTAGATAATAAATGCATTGAGATTGAGGATTTTATCTTATGTCATGTGTATCTGCTATCACCATGTTTTGAAAGTAGCTTCTAGACAGGTGTTTCTTGAATTGGTTAATGTTTCAGGAGTGCTGTATTTTCCCTGAAAGTCAAAACATGTACTTGTTTTCAGTCTACAAGCACCTTTCTCCTTCCTCATATTTCCTTAAAGATTACCTACAGGTTCATGGGTTATATCTCTGAGTTCTTTTGGCATTCTGTAATATTTTCTCATCCAAACTCTTCATTTAAAGAACTCATTTATAGCACAGAGGGGCTTGCTTACTATTTCTTTGCTTTCTTGGTCTTTAATTTCTTCTAAATGTGTTTGTTTCACTCTTATCAATCTAAAGAACATTTTCCCCAAATGAGGAGGGATAAGAGCTAAGTATTTCATCTTTTATATCCTTTAACCTTCTTCTATCTATGCAGAAATAGGTGGTGAAGGTAGATACAGCTGTTTGGACTGGAATCAGGAAGACTGGAGTTCCAGTCCATCCTCAGAGACTTTGACTAGTTTAGCTGTGTTACCCTGGGCAAGTCACTTAGCTTCCTCCAGCCTCAGTTTCTTCATCTTAAAAAATGAGGATAATAGCACCAACTTCCCAGGTTTGCTGTGATAATTAAATGCGATAATACTTGTAAAGAAAAATGCTATGTAAACACAAGTTATTATTCTATTCTTGGTCCTCATTTTGTTTCAGATATAACTAAGGAGCTCTTTTCAGTTTCTTCTCATTCCTAGCTTCTATTTCAGTTTGTTCTGAGTTTTTTAGACATTATTCTCCCTCCCCCCACCTTAAAAACAATTCAATTTTTATCTCTTTTTTCCCCAAATATATGCATTTTGCCTTCCCTTGCCAAGTAAATCTTGTATAACGAGAAAAAAATAAGCTTAGCAAAACTGATGGTATAAGCAATGCTCCACGCTCATAGAAATAATAATAATAATAACAGTATTTAGCATTTATGGAAATAGCTTTCAGGTTTGCAAAGCACTTTATAAATATTGTCTCATTTTATCCTCGTAATCCTGGGACATAGGTGCTACTATTATCCTCATTTCATAGATGGAGAAACTGAGGCAGACAGGTTAGGCAGCCATAGTCCCTTTCTTTTGCATAGAAGGGAGAGAGGTGTAGTTTGTTATCTCTTCCTAAGGGCCAAACTTAATCCTTATAATTATGCAGTGTTTGACTAGGGGCACTGTTCTTAAATGTCCATGCTATTCTTTTCTTTTTCTTTTTTTAAAATTAATTTATTTTTAGTTTTCAACTTTCACTTCTGTAAGTTTTAAAATTTCTCCTCCTCCCTCCCCCCTCCTTCCCTGTCCATGCTGTTCTTTAGTTTGCCAGTTCTTATATATCTTCTCCTGATTTTGGAGGTTGAATGCTCACACTGAAAATTTAATAATTATCTTTTTAAGCTGGCTCTAGCACACCCCTGAATCCCACATGTTAACATTATCTGTTTTATTGTGTTTTTATTTATTTTGTTAAATATTTCCCAATTATATTTTAATGATTTTCTTGGCTTCCTTTAAGTCCCAATTAAAATTCCACCTTCTACAGGAAGTCTTAATTAATTCCAGTTAATTAATTCATAATTCCAGTGCTTCCCTCCTTTTAATTATTTCCTGTTTATCCTGTATACAGCTTGCTTTGTATATGTTTGTTTGCATGTTGGTTCCCTTATTAGATTCTAAGTTTCTTGAGGGCAGGCGCTATCTTTTTTCTCTTTTTGTATCCCAAGCACCTAGCAGAGTGCTTGGCATATATAGGCACTTAATAAATGTTTATTGAATTGAAATGAACATGGTTCAGCTGCACTGATATGTGGCCACTGTATTTGTCACTTCTGACTTACATCATTGCCCTTTTTAGAGCCTCGGAACATAGGGTTCTGCCTTGCCATTCCTGAAGTCTCCTTTCTAAAGTGTGAAGGTACTCACATTTGTCTATGCCCAGCATGCTCTTAACTTTGCCATTAGAAACTCTAAGATGATCCGGTCACTTTCCTCCAAGGTTCTGTCCCTTCTACTTCACCAACCCCATTCCTCCTTGTTGGTCAGAATTAAGTGTAAGTTAGCTGTTCCCTCATTGCTTCATCAACTTTCTGAGAAATGAAGCTGTCAGCAGGACAAGTCAGGAATTTATGAGATGCTCTATTTAGTGGAAGGAGAGACTCGGAGCAGATGTTTGGGTAGTGTGGGATAAGTCTCCCATTTATTTGACAAACAATCGTGCGTCTGCTCTGAGCAGGGCTTTGGGGCCAGGTGCTGGGAGAGATACAAACATAAATAAGACAGCCCCTTACACCCATCACTATAATGATGATGATAACTGACAATTATTGAGGGGCTCCAAGGTTTATAAAGTGTTTTATGTAAATAACTTATTTGCAAATCACAACAGTCCCACAAGTTGGACAGTGCAAGATTTATGATCCCTATTTAGATAAGCGAGGAAACAGGTTGAAAGTGGTGAAAAGTCTTGGCCCAGGGAAATACGGTTAGTAAATGTGGAGCCAGGGCAGATGTAGGTAGGTCCTCTGAGTCCAAATCCAGTGCTTAGCCCACTGTACCAGAATGGCCTCCCAGTTCCTTCCCTCTGTGCCAGTTTGGTGATTTAAACTAGGAACTTGAAATCCATCTCTTCAACCTGTCCTGGGAAGACTATTCTCACAATGATTTCAGTTTTATTTCTCTTATTTATATTCAAATGCTTTCTACTGTGCTTCTCCCCCTCCACTCCCAGACACACAGCTTTTTAGATTTCCACATAGGTATATTATAACTTGTTGACAAATAGTATTACTTCACAGTGGCTGTTTATAATTTTTAAATTTCTTTTAAACAAAGTATGCTCTTCAGTGATCGTATTCCAACTATGTGTCTTGTCCCAGAAAGCCTCTTTGATATGTGAGATATCTGCGCTACCTCGTGCAGTGGAGTTCCAGGCCTGGAGTGAGGAGGAAGACTCATCTTCCTGAGTTCAAATCTTGCCTCAGATGCTTCCTAGCTGTGTTACCTTGGGCAAGTTTGCCTCAGTTTCCCTATCGGTAAAATGAGCTGGAGAAGGAAATTAAAAACCATTCCAGTATCTTTGCCAAAAAAGCCCCAAATAGGGTCATGAAAGAACTGCACATGACTGAACAACAACAACATTTAAAATTTAAAGTTTCCTTTGATTTTAAGTGGTATTCCTGCCTCCCTCCCAACTTATTTCTTCCTGTGAGTTACTTAACACTTGTTATTTATCTATCTAGCCTGATCCTCTCTTCTCTTGTTTTAGTTTTGCACTTTTTTTTTTGGAGGGGGGAAGACAGGACAATTGGGGTTAAGTGACTTGCCCAAGGTCACACAGCTAGTAAGCGTGTCAGGTGTCTGAGATCAGATTTGAACTCAGGTCCTCCTGACTCCAGGGCCGTGCTCTACTCACTGTGCCACGTAGCTGCCCCAATTTAAAAAGTCTTTTTAAAGATCTTGTATAAATTCTTTTTGGGGAAGTGATCATTTGACGTTGTTCTTTGGGGGTTAGTTTTGTACTTTTACTTGGATATTTTTCTTCCCGTCATTCTCAGTTGAAAACGCTCTTCGGATTGGCAGTTCTCTAGTTGGATATGATTTGATTTAGCCTACCTGTGCCTCTATTCTTCAAAGCACTGTATTTTCTTAAACTGTCTTTCCAAATTAGTATATACAAAGTGATTATTTCTGAAGAATGCTCCTAAACTGGTATATGTATGCTAACTTCTTAAAACTTACTTTGAATAAAATTAGGAACAAAATTAGGATAGTATATTAGCTAATTTATGAGTTTATCTCGTTAAAAAGATCTGCTTAAATTTGGAAGTGGCAGGTATTACGTGCAGAATTATTCATAGAAATAAGGTTGAATTTTCTGATGAGTACTTGATTATTCCTGTGGTTGTCATTGGATTTGAGTACGTTCTTTGTGGTTCATTCCTTTCAATCATGTCTGACTCTTTGTGACTCTATTTGGAGTTTTCTTGGCATAAATACTGGAGTGGTTTGCCATTTTCTTCTCCAGTTCATTTGACAGGTGAGGACACTGAGGCAAATAGGGTTAAGTGACTTGCCCAGGGTCCCACAGCTAGTAAGTATAAGAAGTCAGATTTGAACTCAGGGAGATGAGTCTTCCTGACTTCAAGCCCAGCATTCTATCCATTGTGCTACCTAATTGCCCTATGGACTTACCTGAATGCCATGGTAATGAGATAAAAGTTCCTGAATGGCCCTAATTTTCATTATTGTGGTCCTGATATTTAATAAATGTATACCATAGATTGCAGGTAAGGGAGCATCTCTGGTGTTGTCCTTGCACAAATCTAACATGACTTCTAGAAAAACCATTCAAGGTTTGTGGCTTCCTGAAGAAGTGCCATTCCTTTGTTATGAATAATGCATGACTTCCTTTTTGGAACTCTTTTGAGAATCAGTTTATCACATACAAAGAAAAAAGATCAGTTTATAGTCACGTGTTTCTTTTACACTAAATAATAATGATAACTAGCATTTATGTAACACTTAAGCTTTGCAAAGTGCTTTATTAAGCAGTTTGTTTATCTACTTTAGCATGAGTCACAGAATCTCAGAATTGGAAGGGATGATTAGGGGTCATTTAGTCTCTTCTACCATCTCATGCAGGAAACTCACCTAAAAGCATCTGTGACAGATGCTCACACACCCTTTGGTCACTTGGACATTTCATTGATTAGGAACCCACTACCTCACCAACACACTACTTCACACAACCACAAGCCATTTTTGAACAGCTCTAATTTTTAAAACATAAGTTCCTACTAAACTGAACTGCTTTCTTCTTACCTGGGCTCCAAATGACTCCTGCTTTTTCCAAGTATCAAGGTCTATATTAAAGGACAAAATTTTGCCACCTCTGTGGATGGTTTTTATTGACTGATGAAAGTTGAATGTTTCAGTGTGCTTAAGAGGTTAGGGCAGCAGCTTTTTAGCCTCCAGAGCCACAGGTCTTTATTATTTTTTTTCTAGTAGAGGAAAAAGGTATTTAGGTGGTTGAAACCTTAGAAGACACAGTAATGGCACCTGTAGAGAGTTTGAAAATGTTTCCCAGTTGAAAAACGCAAACTTATTTTATGTCCTGAATTTTGAATAGTTACTGGGATGTTACTTCATTTTCATCTATTGACCCTGTCAGGTGAATAGAGGTGAAGAGTGTGAGAACTCAGGGGTACTTGTTTTTGCTCTGTTAATGACTTGCTGTATTTTGAGAGTTCAGCTTGTGCGACTGTCAACAACTGGGAGAAGGAGAGACAGAGAGAGCAAGTGAGTAATAATTTTCATTCTCACCTCAGATTTTAATTATCAGTTGTTTATTGATTTTTGTTTTGTCTTAAGCATTAGAATGTTCTTTTGACTATGTATATTTGTTACATGGTTTTTATTTTTGTTTCATTCAGCCAGGGAGATTGGGGAGACCGTTATGGTCATTCAGGGAAGTGTTTCAAGTTTTTCCAAATCAGTGAGATCCATAGAATTTTCATTGACTCCCTCCTTCCTGTATTATATCTACCCCCTTCTCCACTCCAGTCTTTTTCTGTTTTCCTTATGATTCACATGACTAGCCTAACAGTAGAAATACCTGCCTGTGGTAAAATACATTCAACGATTCAACCACAAATGTAGATTTACAGGAAAACCAAATTAAAAGGGAGAAATATGATGGTACAGTGGTCAAGACTTAGGGTGAAGAAGAAGTTTTGAGTTAAAATCACTCCTCAGATACGTACTAGTTATGTGACCTCAGCCAAGAAGATGCTTAGGTCTCAGTTTTCTCATCTGTAAACTGGGGATTAATCTGAGTAGCTACTTTACGGGTTTGTTATGAGGATCAAATGAAATCGTATATGTCCATCACTTTGCAAACCTCAAAGGTCTTCCTAAAGCTATGTTATTATTATTATTGTTAAATATGAAGTAGGTTATGTGTTTTAAGGGCCACTGCCAGTGTTTCTGAAGGTTTAATGCCTGTTTAGATATATGGCTGTGACTAATGATTGCCTTAAGGGTAATGCTTGCTTTCATGGAATTTTTAGGACATGATGTTAAATGGACCTACTTTGGGTTATTTATCTATTAAATTTCTATTTGTGAAACCCTATGATTTTGGTTAGACTTAATTTGCTTGTTTCAAAAATATGTGGTTGTAGGATTACTGTACTCCACATTTTTGAACTGTTTTTAATGCTTTTGAAGCGTTGTCTCATCCGTCAGTATTATGCACCCACATTCGTGTAGAGCTTTAAGGATTTGGGATGCTTTCCTCACCCTATCCACCCAAGGAAGGCAGTGTCTCTCACTTACCTGAGGCCACATGGGAAGTTAGAGCCAGACTAGAGCCTATAACTTCCAACTCCTTCACTGGTACTCTGTCTAGGAAGCCAACTTTCCATTTATTTTCAGTTAAAAGCAAATTGAAAAAATCTTTTCAATTGTTTTGTAAGATAATCTACTAAAACTTGTAGAATCCTGGCAATGTTTTAGGCTTAAAATGGAAAATATGGGTTTATGCTTTGTAAGGAATTTAATTTCATTAAGAATCATAGAATCTTGGATTTGGAAGATATGGCGCCTGGCACTTAGTAGGTGCTTAATAAATGCTAGTTGAACAGCAGACTTTAGTGGTGATCTGATTCAACCCAACTACCGATGAGGGAAACCTGCTCTGCATCATCTTGGACAAGTGGGCATTCCCACTCTGTTTAAATACTTACAGTGATGTGGATCTCCCTACCTCACAAGGCAATGCATTGCATTTTTATACATTATTGATTGTGAGAATATTCTTCACACTGAGTGAAGTGCAACCTTCCCTCTAACTCCTGCTGATTTGTCCCCTTTTGGTGCTTTGCAGCAATAACAGGACTTCATAGAGGAAAGATATAAAGAGGAGATTTTCTTAGATTTTATTTAGTAGTAATAAGATGAAAAGTGTATGCCCTTTACTCTGCTAGCTATTTTTTATCTCGTGTTATAAAAAAAATTAGAATTATTATATTTTATGGGTTTTAATTTTATTAAAAATTGACTTTAAGCTTCCTGGTATCTTTTGGAAGGCTGGCAACATGTACCACATATCTTAGGAGTTATTTCCAATAAGGATCAAAATGAATAAGAAATAATTGATTAAGATAGTTGCTACTAATGTAATTTTAAGTAAATCCTTAGAAACAAAGCCATTTCCACAGTTAGGTGGCACTGTTCCCTTTTTCTTATCAAAGCTCTGACTAAGCCTATTTAAACTGCAATAGGATGAGCTTTAATTCTTTCACATTTAGTTAGGTCAAAGGGACTAGTAGAAAAGGAAAGTGAAGAAACCTCCTTGTGGCTATCTCTCTGGGCCTGTTT
The DNA here is from genome assembly GCF_011100635.1 of Trichosurus vulpecula. Taxonomy (NCBI): domain Eukaryota; kingdom Metazoa; phylum Chordata; class Mammalia; order Diprotodontia; family Phalangeridae; genus Trichosurus; species Trichosurus vulpecula. The sequence goes on from NC_050573.1 coordinate 232,914,846, forward strand.
GAAAGCTGGGGGTGGGGAGTGATTACTTTTTTGCGGGGTGGGAGGCTTCTTTTTGGGAGTACAGCTGTCAAGTTTTTACTCTTCAAAGAGTACCTCAAAGTACTTCAAAAAGTAAACATATGTTGAGTGCCTACTATGTGCAAAGTTACTAGACCTACAAGATGAGATATATATTCACCTTGCTCCATGAGAGCTTATAATTATGGTGCAAGGGAGAGATATGTGCAAATGAGAGGATGCTTATATAAAGTGCTATGAGAAATTGAGAAAGAAGAGATCACTTCTGCCTGGGACAGAAAGGTCCAGGGAAGGCTTTGTAGAGGATGTCTGAGTTGAGACTTGAAGGAAGGGAAGAACAGAGATTGGGGACAGATGTGGGGGATAGGAAACCATTCTAAGTATAGGAGATTTCTTGGAAAAGACAGACACAGAGAAAGGGAGAGGGAAAATGAGAATTAGGAGAAGAATAGAATGTGAAACATAGGTCTTAGATCATAGGATTATAGGTCTAGGGCTGAAAGGGACCTCACCTTAGAAACCATACAGTCCAACCCCTCATTTTACAAATGAGGGAGAAGGTTAAATGAATGACTGGCCTAAGATGACTCAGGTATTAAGCGGCAGAGATGAGATTTGAACCCAAGTCCTGGAGTGTAAAGTATATGAAAAGGAGTACTATTAGTGGAGCCTGGATTGGTAGGTGAGATCTTGATTGGGGGGGGGTGGAGCTTTGAATACCATTATCAGGAGTTTATATTTTATTTGGTTAGTAATGGGGAACTGTTGGATGTTTTTGCTTAGATGAGTGACATAGACATCAGAGTTGTGCATTAGAAAGATCACTTAGGCAGCAGTATGAAGGAAAAGGGATAGACTGGAGGCAGGAAGACCAGTTGTACTCCAGTGTTTACAGTAATGAGAAGAGTTCAGGTCTTGAACTGCTGGCTAGGGACAGGTGTGGGAGAGGGTGTGGAAGTAGCATCAAAACCAGTGTAATGGGATTTAGGGAGGTGCTGGAGCCAGCTCAAACTGGAGATACACCTTGGAAATCAGCGAACACCACGTGGTATACCAGGGCTTGATTGATTGTTTTGTTGATTTCATGAACTTTAAAAAATGATGGACAAAATGTTAATGCAGATGAAGCTTAAAGATGTATCATGTATATACATTCCACCCTCCCCCCCGCCCCCATGGTTAAATATTTCATAGTTCACCCCTGCATAGAAGATATACTATAAGTTATTGTCATTGTGTATTATCTCTTGACTTTTCTTGCATTAGCTGGTACAAGTCTTCTGTTTCCTGAATTCCCCTTATGACTATTCTGTTCCACTCTTATAATTTGTTCTGATATTCCTCAGTCTATGTTGGCATCCTTTATTTCCAGTTACTTTGCTATGAATATTTTGGTAGCCTTTCTGTCTTTGACCTCTTTGGGTTGTATATAGATTTCTTCCTCACACTTATGAATAGCTGTGCATGTTGGTGAACACTATAATCCCAGCTATCAGAGATCCAGACTGAAGCTAGTGAAGTTCTTAGCTGCAGTGGGCTATGCTGATCAGGTATCTGATGTACCTTAGCCCCTGGCGGTGGGAGACCACTGGGTTGCCTAAGGAAGGAGTGAACTGGCCCAGGTCAGAAATGGAGCAGGTCAGAGCTTCAATGCAGATTAGAAGTGGGATCAAGGGACTCTTAAGTAGTCCCCCTGCACTCCCAGCCTGAGTGAGAAAGGGAGACCGAGGCTTTTTTTTTTTTAAAGGTATGACTAGTTTAGTGACTTTTCTCACATAATTCCAAATTGTCTGTCAGAACAGGTGGTCCAATTCACAGCTCTACCAACAATGTGTTAATGTGCCTGTCTTCCCACAGCTTCTCCAACATTGACTATTTCCTTTTTTAAAAATAGTTTTTGCCATTGTCTGCAGGATAAAATTTAAACTCTCCTATTTGGTATTTAAAGCACGTTGCAGCCTGGCTCCAGGCTGTCTTTCCAGGCTGATGACACATTTTTCTCTTGGGCACTGGCTGCTCCAGCCAAACTCCCTTACTCTCAGCATTCCATCTTGCACCTTCTTGCCCTTGTCCGGACTGTCCCCTGTTTGTGGAATGTTTTCTTGCCTTATCTCCTATTCCTGGAACTCCTAGTTCCCTTCAAGACTTAGTTCAAATGTTACCTCTTTCAAGAAGCCTTTCCTGATTTCTTCTAGTCTCTACTCATAACTTTATGTAGATTAATTACTTATTTGTAAATATATTGGAAACCCCCCTCCCGCCCCCCAAGTTAGGCTTTTTTGCTTTTTTATGCCCTGTGCTTAACGCAGTACTTTTGATGTGAGCTTTTATATTTAGATGGTATCATACTCAAATAAAAATGGGAGCCACTAAACCATATAGAGGGCTCTCTGGGGGCTTTGCATATTGACTTAGAAAACTGCCCATGTTTATATAGTTCTTTTTTGTGATGAGTTCCTTTTGTGCTTTTATTTTTTTATTTTTTTAGATTTTTTTATTTTTAGTTTACAATACCCAGTTCCATGAGTTTTTGAGTTCCAAATTTTCTTCCTCTCCCCCAAGATGGCATGGTTTTTCTTGTCCAATAAGGACTCTTTCTCTAAGAAATTTTCTGGCCTTGGGTTTGTTGAATAGTGGGCTGATGAGTTCCACTTCTTTTGGGTGTTGCTTACCTTATCTTTTCCTTAATGGTTTTTTTTTTTTATTTTAAGAGAACTCTGCCAAGCTTCAAGATTCTTCTTATTCTTTGGGAGAACTCTTTCCCATAATGATTAATTACTAAAAGGTGAATCATTTAAAATCAAAATAATTCATCTTCATTTATTTTATGAGTCAAAACTACTTTGTTGATCCCCAATTCACAGGAAGATAGCAGGTTTTAAACATTGGAGGAGCAACACATTGGTTGATACACATGTAGTAGTGCTGGAATTTTAGGAGTTTAGTCTTAGATCTTAGTATAACTTTGGAAAATCATTAACTTTACAGTACTTTGCTCCAAATGAATATATCACTATAATCTGCTGGGTTCTAACTGCTAAAGAATTGAAAAAGATTCATTTTGAAAAGTTCAGGAGTCATTTTACTCATTTTTAGAAATGTCTATTTCCTCAGTGCTGCTATTGTCAATTATTTTTAAGACTGATCAAAATTAATACATGAAGCATACTGCAATGCGAATATTTTTGTACCAGGACCAACATTCAATTGCGAATTCACGCATTTGCAAAAAAATGGGTTATACATATACTATTTAAAAATGTAATTTAAAGGAAATAGTGGAATTAAAATTAATTAAAAATTAATAGTGGGATTAAAATTAAAAAACCCTCAAGTCTCTCTCCTCATAGGACATGGATATAGTAAAGGAGGTGACCTTTTGTTCTTGAAGGCTGTGTTGGAGCAAGAGCTGTCAGATTTTACTGAGTTGGCAAGGCTGGAGGCTGTTGTCTGAGGACCAGAGAAGTGTGGTTCAGAGATTGTCATTGCCAGGTTGGCTTCAATGTGAAGAACTTATTGATTGTAGCCAAATCTTTTCTACCAGGGGTTTGGTACATCAACCATGTACCTTGACAGAATGATTGATAAAGGATTTATTAAGTGTCTACTATGTGCCAGGAATTGTGCTAGATTTAATTTTGGGACATAGTCTTTGTTTTCTTGCCATTGGGCTGAACTTCATTCATATCACAAGGCAGCTAGGTGATGCAGTGGATAGAGCACCAGGCCTTGACTCAGGAAGACTCATCTTCCTGAGTTCAAATGTGGCCTCAGATGCTTACTAGCTGTGTGACTCTTGGCAAGTTACATAACCCAGTTTGCCTCAGTTTCCTCATCTGTAAAAATGATCTGGAGAAGGAAATGGCAAACTATTCCTCAGTAACGTTGCCAAGAAAACCCCAAATGGGGTCATGAAGAGTTGGACACAACTGAAAAAAACATATTCATATTACACACTTTGACTGTGTCTCTCAAGGCCCTGTCCTAGTCCTTCTTTTTTCTTTATACTCTTTCTTGGCAATCCAGTCAGCTCCCATGTAGATGACTTTTTATGCAGATGCCTCCTAGATCTTTCTATCTAGCCTCAGTCTCTCTTCCAGGATCCACCATCAACTGCCTGGCAGACATTTTGAAGCGAATGTCCTGCAGTTTTCTCAATCAAACAGAATTCATTATCTTTAGATCTCAAATCCATCCCTCTTCCAAGTTTCCATATTATTGCAGAGGTCTCTATCTTCTTTCCAGGTACCAAGCTTGGTGTCATCCTTGACTCTTCACTCTCGTTCTTCCCTCCGATCCAGTACGTTTTCAGGTCTTCTACAATATCTTCTACAGTATCTCTTGCATCTGTTCCTTAATTCCACTCATTCAGCCACCACTCTGGTTCAAGCTCTTATCTAGTCTCCCTTGTGCTGTTTCAACAGCCTCTATAATGGTCTGCATCCTCAAGTCTCTTCTAAGTCCAGTCCAGCCCTCACATAGTAGACAAAAATGAATTTCCTAAAGAACTGGCCCCATCCTACATTTATAGCCTTATTACACATTATTCTCTGAAGTACAATTTAGAAGTACTCAGCTTACTTGTTCTTTACACACTATGATCCATGTGCCACCCTGATGCCTTTACACTGACTATTCTTATGCCTGGAATCCATTCTCTGCACCTCCACCTCAGAATCCCCCATTTCCTTCCTGTCTCAGTCCCAGCATTACCTTCTACATGAGAACTCTCCAGATTCCACCCACCCTCCAGTGGTTACTACTGAATTTATTCTGCCAATCTCTAGATATGTACATGTTATCTTTCTATCTTCACCCCACCTCAACCTTCCCACCCCCGTGTCAGTTCCTTGAAGGCAGAGACTGTTTTGCTCTAAAGTAGAGGTTTTTAAATTTTTCTTGTGTGTACATCCTAGACCTCTTTGACAGTATGAATACTTTGGAGCTCATTATAAAAAATGTTTTAAAATGCATAAAATACATAGGATGACAGAGGAAGCCAAATATATTGAAATATAGTCATCTAGAGATACAGGGTGTCACAGAAGTCTTTGTGAAAAACTTGTACGTATAAAACACGTGTATGATATATATTTACCTGTAAAGCAAGTTCACAGATCTCAGGTTGAGAGGAAGGGAGGGAAAAGGAAGGGGAGGAGGGATATTTTGGATATCCTTTTTAAGTGACAACACCCTATATGTATTTGGGGAAATATAGGGTAAACAGTGATATTTGACCTCTGAATGGCAATGCAGAGAAAAACTATGCATGGTTAGAAAACTCAGAGACTCCTGGTGGAAGAACTGAGCAGGGGGCAGGATAGCAGTCTTTAAGGATTTAAATGATTATCAGTGTGGAAAAGGGACTAGATTTATTCTGCTTGTCAGTAAGTGTGTGAAACTTACAGGGTGGCTGATTTGGACTCAATATAAAGGAAAACCTAATCATAATTAATTGCAAAAAGTTGGAATCAACTGCCCCAGATGATAATAAGTTTACTGAGGGTCTTTCTAGTAGAGGCCACAAAATTAACTTGTAGGGGTGCTATAGATGGACTTTATGCTTCAGATGAGGTTAGGGTCGCCTTGTTCACTTAGTCCTGTTTGTTCAGTGTCTTCTGTGTGCCCAGCATTACACTAGCAGCTGAGAGAGGTACAAAGTTTAGATACAGCATGGATCCTGCCGTCCTGGCCCTGCTTAGATCAGAGGTAATTAGTTAATATGTATTTGTTAAGGGCTTACAATGTATCAGGCCCTCTGCTAAGTACGGAGGATACATGGAAAAAAATGAAAAACAGTCACTGTTGTTAAGAAGCTTATATCTGAATGGAGGAGGATATGGAGATATATACATCTCTACGTCTACAGATGCAGATAGATATATAGACAGACACATATATAGTATGTACATGTGTGTGTGTATGTGTGTGTGTGTGTATACACACATATGAGAGAGAGAGAGCACAAGTACTATGTTGGAGTCAAGGTACATTGTGTCTGACTAGATACACACTATACATACACACACATTATATATATACACGCACATACACATACACACAGAAATATATACATATATGCTTATACATATGCACACAAATAATTAGTACATACAAGACACGTACAGAGTAGATGGAAGGCAGACTAGTAACTGGGGTGACCCATGAAAGCCTTCTGGAAGAGGTGGCCCTTGATTTGAGTCTGAAAGCCAGCTAAGAATTCTGAGAGTTTGAGTTTAGGAGGCGGAGTAGTCTAGGCCTGGGAGATAGCTAGCCAATGTGCAAGGCTAGAAGGGCAAATATAGACTATTATGGCCAAACCATACAGTAATATGTTAAAGACTTGAAAGATAGGATTGAGCCATTTTGTGAAAAACTTTATAAATGACAGAAATTTATATGTAAGGAATATGTATTGCCCATATATGTTATATGTATATATGTGTGTGTATATAGATGTATGTATATGTGTATGTGTATGTATATATGTGTATATATATGTACATATGTATAATCTCTCTCTCTCTCTCTGTCTCTCTCTCTCTCTCTCTCTCTCTCTCTCTCCCCTCTTGCCTAAGTGTGACTCAGAGGGAAAAATGAATAGATATCGAGTCTCGTCTGCCCCTCTTCTGGGGATGTCGTGTTTCTTGCCTAGAGGGGACCAGCAAAAGAGGCCACAAAAATGGCTGCTTGACTCTTCTCAGCCAGAAGGGAATTAGATTTGAATTATATCTGCCACTACAAATATTGTTAATCCAGGGAAAATAATTTTTGGGTTCAGGCTGCACTCCAGTAGGCTATCCCTTAACAGAAGCGGTGCCCCCAAACTATATCTGAAGGCTTGATTCCTTCCTTACCAACTGCTAGTTACACAAAGACCATCACACATAGTGAATTCCAAATGAACCTGTTTATCCAAGCCTGAAGGGAGAAAACCGGGATCTCTCCTCTTCCAAGCTTTTGATAACTCTGCTCTTCTTGCCAGCTCATACTATCAAGTAATCATTCTTTCTAAAAGTGTGGAGATTCTTAGGCAGATATAAAGCTTGAGACCCAGGTTTACATAATTGATCCTCACATTAATAGGAACCCATTAGCATTAGAGACTTACATTTTAGGAAAATAGATTTGGATAAGATAAGACATGTAGACAACTCTAATTCACAAATATTAGATAGTAAGTGTATTAGAGAAATAGAAAATAAGGATATCTAGGAAGGCATTATTTAGTTTATTTTTGTTTAGAACTTAAACACTAAATAAAATGAGCGTTAGCATATACGTTGCAGAACAGGGAAAAAAAGGATTGTACATGAAACTGCATATTTTTAATGGGAACAGCTTGCTTTTCTTTTGCAGTATAAATAAGTTTATAAATCTGAAGTTAAAAAGTAGTAAATTCAACATGTTAACTTTTTTTTTGAAGGGGGGAAGGCAGGGCAATTGGGGTTAAGTGACTTGCCCAAGGTCACACAGCTAGTATGAATGTCAAGAGTCTGAGGTCGTGTTTGAACTCAGGTCCTCCTGACTCCAGGGCTGGTGCTTTACTCACTGTGCCACCTAGCTGCTCCTCGACATGCTAACTTTTAAAATTGTTTTGCTTGCTTTTGATTCCTAATGGTCTTCCTTTAATATTTTCTTCTATGCATTTTAATAAATGTTTCAGTGAACTTTTTCTTTCAATTTTTTTGGGTTGTCCAGCCCCCTTACCCCCTTCTCTCCCAATCTCCCTGGCCATACAAAACAAAAACCGTGTGATCAATATGCATAGTCAAGCAAAACAAATTCACACCTTGGCCATTTCTGAAAATAACCCTTATTCTGCATCTTGAATCGATCTCTCTGTCAGTTTGTGGGGTTAGGATGCCTTAGCATTGATACTCTGGAATCCTGTGGGTTTTTTCATTGATTAGAATTTTAAATTGTTTTTATTTCCAGTGTTGTTATACATATTATTCTCCTGGTCCTGCTCACTTTATTCAGCAATAGTTCAAACAAATCTTTCAGATGTACTTGAAATCTTCCCTTTTGTTTCTTTTTATGGCACAATAATACTCTGTTGCATCAAATGCCATTATTTGGTCAGCCATTCTTCAATTGATTGGTGTCCCCTTACTTTACAGTTCTTTGTTATAACAACCAAAAAAAGCTATTTGCAAAAGAGCTTTTATAAATATTTTTGAACATATGAGTCCTTTTGCTCCTTCTTTGATTTCTTTGGGAAGTGGGCCGCTATGATATTGCTGGGTTAAAGGGTATGAATGGTTTAATGACTTGGGGCATAGTTCCAAATTGTTTTCCAGAATGGTTGAACCAATTTACCAGCAGTACACTAGTGTCCCTATTTATCTGGAAAGGGCTGATACAAGAAGTGGCATTAGAATTGGGTTTTAAGTTTTTGGTCCTATTGTGGAAGCTCTCAAATCTTGTGCAACTCACAGTTTTTTTGAGAATTGCATTAGGGCACTGAGTCAAGGGTCCTGTATTGTGTCAGACATCATACTTAACTGGGCCTTCCTATCTCTGAGGCCCCCTTTCTACCGTGTGACATTTCCTCTCTTTAAAATAAGAGAAGGGATTCAAGGAAAAAGTAGAAAGCACAATATTATAGTCATATGAATAAAAGACACTGACCAGATGACCTCTTAAAGCCCTAACAACTTTAAGATTCTATGATTTTATTAGGTATAGTTTATGACAAATGGTAATTTATTAGTATAAGGGTAGTGATCTTGGCAATGACAGTCCTTAAGTTTCATAGTAATATTTTATAGAGTCATAGAGCAGACATTAAGAAAATAAATCTGCCAAGTGACACAAGGGCAGTAAAATCAGTTTTATTAAGAATAAGCACAATATTCCCAGAAATTGGGAAGGTGCCTAATTTAATTTTTTTGAATTATATCAGCAAAGATGATGTTAACACATAAATCACCATTATGTATTTGTTACTGTTCTGACCATGACATACATGTTCAGTTCATAGCATAACATATATTTTGTACAGGGATTATAGGTAAGCAGCTAATGGTTTCAGGACATAATAGGAACAAGAGAATGGGCAAGATTGTGAAGGATTTAAATGCCAGGATAAGCAGTTTGGACTTTCTTCTGTCATCAAGGGGAGGGAGCCATTGCAGGATTTTGAGCTGGGCTGTTAATGACCAACCTTTGTGCATTTGGAGGGTTAATCCAGTAGTGCTATATAAGATGGTTTGGAATGGTGAGAACCAAATAAAGGGATTTGTGAGAAGGATACTACTGTAGAGAAGGGATGAGTTAGCATCATGGTGGTAGGACAGGAACAGCAGATGGGCTGATAATTGTGATGTTACAAAGGGAGAGTCAGCAGCATTTGAGGATTAATGGATTAATTGCTTCCACTCTTCCAACATCAACACCATATCCAAAAATGACAAAGAGCCTGGATAATACAGAATGGTGGTGCCATTACTAGAAATAGGGTAGTCATGAGGATCAGCAATTTAGAGGTTGGGAGGGTGGAATGGTGAAGGCTCTTTTTAGTTCTCTCCAAGTGCTTTATGAATCTTAAGTTGCTACAGAAATGGGAGTTGCTGTTATTATTGATGATGGTCACCCAATATCACCCAATATCACACCCAATATTGATGGCAGAAATAGGACAAAACCAAGTCACCTTATTTCCAGTAGAATATGCTTGCCTTCCAGTGATACTTTTGTTTACTTGGTGTCCTAACCTTAGACAAAAAGCACTGTCACAAATCAATTTTGTATTGTCTTGCAATGATCCATGCCTTCCACATAGGCAGTCTAGTAGAATGGAGGCAGTCATAAGATTATATACAGTTGTAGAGGTAGAAGGGCCCCAAGATACTATCTAGTTCAACCATCTCATTTTTGAGTTGAGGAAATGGCGGCTCACAGAGAATAAAGGATTTAACTTTTGTTATGTAGGTATTAAGGGTCATCTTATAGACAGATGAAGAAACTGAGTGTTTGGGGCAACGAGGTGGCGCAGAGTATCAGGCTGAGAGTCAGGAAAAATCATTCTCATGAGATCAAATTTAGCCTCAGATACTTCCTAGCTATGTGACCCTGGACAAGTCACTTAACCCTGTTTGCCTCAGTTTCTTCATCTATAAAATGAGCTGGAGAAGGGAATGGCAAATCTCTGCAGTATCTTTGCCAAGGAAAGCCCAAATAGGGTCAGAAGAGTTGGACATGACTGAAAGAGGAAGCTGAAATTCATAGAGTGGCAAATCATTTGCTCAGGCAAATATGAGAGGCAGAGTTGGTGCCACTGTAGCCTAGTAAGGTGCATTATTTTAAATTTTAGTTGTCTATAGATTTTTTACTAATAGTTAAATAAGACTTGTTTATTGCCAGATGAATGCATGCTGTTATATCCCCCATAATCTCATCTATTTATCCTCTTCTTCCTGATGTACTTCTGCTTAATAATGGTAGAAATTTTTGTGCTTTTTGAATTAATGCCTTGGAGTCAGTAAGGTTTTCCTTTATTAGATTTTAGAATAGTTTTTTACAGTGTTAGAACAGAGTTTGGTGACTAGGCTAGCTTTGGCATGTGTTAAAGCCACAAGACGGAAACTTCAGGGCAACAGCTTTGAGAACAAAGAAACAGAGCACCTGAAAGAAGAGAACCTGTAGATTTATAAACTAACAATATCTGAAAAAATACATACTAATGAAAAGAACAGTTCAGTTCAAAGTAAAGGTGTGTATTGGTGAACAAGCTCACGTACTGAAAGAATGAAGTGGTTTTGGTGGTAGGGTTCAAACATTATACACAACCACAGATATATTGATTCTGTGATGACCAGCATTGGTAGACTTCGCTCTTCTCAGCAATGCAAGGTTCAAAGACAGCTCCAAAGGACTCATGATGGAGAGAGCTATCTCCATGCAGAGAGAGAGCTATGGAGTCTGAATGCAGATTGAGGGAAACTGTATGCTCTCCTTTATTTTTTTCTTTTTTGTTTTTGTTTTTTGTTTTGGTTCTGTTTCCTCTTTCTCATGATTCATTCCATTGGTCGTAGTTCTTCCTTACAACTTGACTATTGTGTAAATAAGTTCAATGCGAAGGTATATGCAGAAGATAAAAAAAAGTGACTTTTAAAAGGTGAATATGATTTTGGACTATGCAGTTTTTTTGAGGGTTTTGGAGGTGATAGTTCCCCTAGTCTGTCAGTTCTTCCTACAGTATTGTTTGTTGGGGAACACATAGATGAAAGAGAAAAGAGAAACAGAATAATTATGGGATTGAGCCAGTGAATATTAGACATGGATCTCTGGAGTTGTAAATTTAACTCCCATTTATAAGATTCTTTAGGATTTCAAAAACACTTGTCTCATGACAGCCCTGTGACATAAGTGATGAGTCTCATCCCCATTGTGAAGATTTTGAGAGATGTGACTTGCCCAAATGGTGGAGCCTCGGTATCATTATAAATTATGCTCCATTGTCTTTTCACAATACTAGTGTTCTAGGCCCAGATTTAGTAATGTAATCTAAGCAAGTCATTGAATCCTCTGCTTCTGAGTCTCAGTTTATACATCTGTCAAAAGGAAACATCTATCTTGACTGTCTCACAGGATTTTTTTCTTCTTACACAAAACAGTTTATTTTTTTTTAAATTGTATTGATATCATTGAGTTCTGAACCTGAAAAGCTTATAGCTAAGGAAGGGGTAATGGAAGGGCAGTTTTCACCTGCTCAAAAGTGTAGACACCAAGGATGAGGAAGCATATCAGTTAATGAATGTGTATTAATCATTTACTATATCCCCCCTGCCCACCCCACCCCCCACACTCACACTCTATCCAGGGTGCCTTCTAACTGCCCCAACTAAAATCCTACTACAGGAAGCCTTCCCCAACCCACTTGTATGCCCATTGCCTTTCCTCTGTTATTTCCTATTTATCTTGTCTATAGTTTGCTTTGCATACATTTGTTTGCATATTGTCCTCCCCTTTAAGCTCCTTGAGGGTAGAGAGGGACTGTCTTTTACCTCTTTTTCTATCCTCAGTGCTTAGTACAGGTTCGGGCACACGCAGTAGGTGTTTAATAAATATTGATTAGGTTGGAACAGCCTTTAGGAAAATCACTTTAGTGGCTGAATGGAGGCTGGATTGGAGCAAGGAGAGACTTGGGGCAGGCACAAACACCTGAACACCATTACAATAGCCTAGGCAGAGATGATGAGGGCCCTCTAGCATTTCTGCTTATTTCTGATTATCAGTAGTACACTGGAAGACTGTTGGAATTCTGCCTCAGACACAAACCCTGGGAAAGCCTTAGTTTCCCCATTTGCAAAATGGGGGTAATAATTACCTACCTACCTCCCAGGGTGGTGGTGAGGATCATATTAGATAGTCTAGGTAAAGCACACTACAACCCTTAATGTGCCCTATAAATGCTAGCTGTTATTAATGCTGTTGAATTGGAGAACCATTTTCTGTAGGAAATGGTAGAAATGTTATTGGGTGAGATAACTGAACTGGATAAATTTTAGAAAGCAGTTTTATGTCGCAGGGCCAGATGACCTGGCAGATTAGTTAATCTGGAGTTGCTAGAGTTTCATGATTCTTCTTTGGGAGAATTGAAATAGTGCCTCTTTACAGAATGGGGGAAACAAATTGAGATAAAAGTGACGGGTAAGTCACGCAGCCTTTTGAGAAACCTCATTTTCCTTTTCTATAAAGTCAAGTCAAATTAATAAGCATTTATGCTGCTCCCCATTTTGTATGGATATGGTAATATTTAGTAACTTAATGATGTTTTTATAAGTAAAATTCTTTGCAAACTTTAAAGTGGGTGGTAGTATTTGTAATTAAGTGAACAAGAGGGGAAATCTTGTGGAATGTTTACAGAAAAGGAGGGGAAAGGATAGATGAATAAAGAGAGTAAAGAAATCCACATCCACATAAAAAGCTAGCTAGCTTTGTAACTTTTCTTCATATGAAACATTTTTTCTCCTGCAAAGTGCTTTCTGTCAATAGTGATTGAAAAGCAGGGCAACATGGGGAAGGCAGGGTTGGATTGGGTGTCAGGAGACCAGGGCTAGAATCCCACCTCAAACACTTGCTGACTGTGTATGTATGAAAAGATCAAGCCACTCGGAGCCTGTTTTTTCTTCTGCAGAAGGGAAAGTTAATGTCTCGGTGACGTTGTGAGGAAAATGCATTGTTACACGTGTTTGTGTTCTCACTATATTATACCCTGAGTAGAGAACTACAAATCTCAATTACAGAAGAATGTCAATTAGGGGGTCGATTAGTATAAAATAATTACAAAATGTTCTACTTTGGTATACTTTTAGAATAGTGAACTCTCCTGCTGTACTTAAAATTAATTAAGTTGTAAGTTGATGAAGTAGTTTATAATAATAATAGCTAGAGTCCCTACTATGTGCCAGACACTGTGCTAAGTGCTTTACAATTATCTCATTTGATCTTTGTGAGAAATCTGCACGTAGACACTATTATGATTTCCCTCTTTCCATCGAGGAAACAGGCAAACAGTGTCTTTCCAAAGATCACATAGCTAGGACATATCTGAGGTTGGATTTGAACTCCGGTCTTCCTGGCTCCAGGTCCAGTGTATCACCAGCCCCTGGATAAAATGCTGTTTTTCTGTTGACTTCTCCATGCGGTTAAAAAGCTGTTCATTCCCCTCCCCTCAACTCCCCCCAAACCTCCATTTGTATGTTCTATTGTATCCAAAGGGATTTCATGCTAGGGCCAGCTGCTGTACCCCAAAACACCTAAATGGTGTAGATGCTTCTTTTATTCCTTACTTTTTACATAGATTTTGTGGTGATAGTGAGTTCAGGCAGTCATGGCATAATATATAGAGAAGTGGCCTCACAGGATCAGGAAAATGTGAGTTCAAATGTCTCCCTTTGACACACACTGCCTTTTTGACCCCTGCCAGTCAGTCTCTCATTTTGCCTGGGAAACACTTCAAGACTTTGGAGAGACATTGACAGAGGGACTTTACTCTTTGGGAGTTCCGCATATGGATGAGCCTCCCCCTCTACTCCTTTACCCTCAATTGTTTCAGACAGCAATTCTCAGGGTTATTGTGGAGCACTTTTTGACGCTGAGAGTCTTTTGTTTGCTTTGGCTGCTAAAATTCTCAGTAGGAACCTGGAGGGTGTGCAGTCATAATTTTCAGAAGCCATGCAATAGGCATCCAGAAGCTTCTTTGATGCATCTGTAATCTCATCCACGTGAGTACAGTGCAGATTACAACCCATTCACATCTTTTTATCCTGTGCTGCTTTTGTCTGTGTCCTCTGACAAATCTTCCATATGTAGCCCACCCGGTGCATTGGGATTCTTCAAGGACCTGGAATCTAGGTCTTTTGACCTTGCATGAGTGTCAGTGAGGAACTCATGCAGTCTCCCCATTGTGCTTTGGTCTTGCTACATCTGCTATAAGAAACTTTTTTTTATTTATGCTGGTGCTTTCCTGCTATTGATTATTTCCAGTTTTTCTGTATATATATCTTGTCTTCCCTATTAGATTGTGAGCTCCTTGAGAGCAGGGACTGTCTTTTGCCTTTCTTTGTATCTGAAGCACTTAGCATAGTGTCTGGTACACAGAAGGTGCTAAATAAATGCTTACTGACCGTTTTCTCCTGTGATTCATCTCTCTGATGATAGCGTTATGTTGCCTCTATGCCACCTGTTGGAAATATGCAGGAGCCCACCATGTGTTATGTAGACCAGAGACCTGGACTGTCAATATGTCCAATACATTGTAAATGGATAATGATTTGTACGAAGAATTGAACTGAAGCAGGGGAGTGAGCAACGTTGTATTTGAGAAGCTATAGTATTCCTAATGACTTTGTTCTTTTCCCTGAGCAAAGGTTCTTTTTTTTGTAAACACTAATTATTTTATTGCAGTTCTGCATGGATGCAAATAACAGAATATCACACTCTTAGATCATAAAAATGACATTGGAAAGAAGCAGGAATCTTCTAAACTATATTCAGTATTTTCCTCCAAAATGTTGTCATCCACTGTGTGCCTAAAATGGTATATTGTCTCTAAACGCTTTGTGCTAAAGAAATAGTGAACAAGTTGTATTACAGGTTGACTGAAAATATCTTGATGTTGTTTTGACTGCTTGAAAGTTTGTTGCTAAAATATTTGTCTTAATTTTTTGTTGAATATTTTATATTTACATTGAATCATTGAATATATTCACAGCTAACGCTTTTATTCTCAAAACTATAAACCATTTATTTTTTCATCAAAACAATTCATATTTTACACTAACACCTCAGTAATCAGCTACCTGGAACACAGCCAAGAACTAGGAAGAAAGCAGAGAGATCTTAGCAGCCAAATCAGATGAATGAATTGTATTTACCCAAGCTCTTGTATGTTACTCCTCAGAAAACTCTTTAAGCCAGCATTTGCTTTTAATATTCGGTTACTTCTAATACATTTGATTATCAGGTTTCTGGAAACATAACAGATAAAGAACAAGTCAGGGCAAAATGGTTTCTAATATATCTTTTATTTCTTAATTTGTTATGGATTTCCTTTTACTTTTGATACTGGTAATTTAGGTTTCCTATTTAATCTTCATTTGATTGTACTTTTTAAAAGTAAGCCTTAAATATAATTTTTATTGCATTATGGTCATTAAATGATATATAAAATGTTTCTGATTTTCTGCAGTTATTTTTGAAGTTTATGTCTTTAGATGTGATCTGTTTTTCTAGATGTACATCTGAGAAATGTGTGCTCCTTTCTGTTTCTGTTCAGTAATTACCAGAGGTCTGGCCTAATTTTTCTCAAATTCTATTCAGGCTCCTAATTTATGTGTTTATTTTGTTAGCTTTATTTAGAGGTAGTAAGGGTAATTTGAAGTCCCCTAACCGTTATTGATTTACCATTTATTTCTCTTTTTAATTCATTAAGTGTTTCCTTTAAGTATTTAAAAGTTACAGTACTCAGTGAAATTAATCTATTGTGCAGGCTACCTTTTAGCAAAATGTAGTCTTTCTTTATCTCTTTTAATTAAGTTTATTTTTCTCTTGCTTTGTTTGAAATCACAATTGCTACCCCTGAATTTTTATGTTTATGGAACTCTGGATGAATCTTTGTTTTAAGTATGTTTCTTGGAAACAACATTATTGTTGGATTTTGCTTTCTAATCCATTCTGGTAACCTCTTTTGTTTTGTGGGTAAGTTCATCCCATTCACGTTTATAATGGTTAATTGTTTATTTCCCTCAATCCTATTCTGTTATACTTTTTGTTCTTTATACTCCATGTTTACTTCAAGCTGTTAACTTTTCCCCTCTTTTAACCTTTTTTTTTTCCTCTTTTCTAATCTCTTCATGATCTCTTCTAAGCTTAAGAGTTTTTTCTCCTTATGACTAATCCTTCTCTGAATCTTTTCCTTTTCTTTCTTCCTGTTTCTAGCTGGATCCCTGTTGGGGGATATATTTAAGTACCGTATATCAAATTACATGTGTTTTTATATGTGTGTTCTGCCCTCTTTTGATTAATTTAGAAAATGAAGTTTGTGATACCTACTTTCCTCACTTTTTTGAGATATGTGTGTGTATATATATATATACATATATGTATATATATATAATTTTACTTTAGCAACCTGATTATTTATGTTAACGAGTTCTCTCATTTTCCCTCCCATATCCCCCTTATGTATTCTTTTCTATCCCTCCCTTCCCCGTTTTTCTTAAAGCATAGTCAAAATACAACAAAAGGTAGGTCTTCTGTCTCAGTTGACTACCTCTATCATTCCTTGTGACATTAAGATTCTGAAAGAACCTTTTTAATACCCATACTCCCCACCCCATTCAAATATAAACATTTCATTCTTATGACATCTCTTCTGTTTATTCACTTTTCTTTACTTTTTTACTTTTCTCTTGACTCTTGTATTTTTATTTCAGATTTCCTTTTCAGCTTCCAGTTTTTTTTATCAGTCTTCTATTTCTTTGAAGTTCCATTTTTTTTCTTTGTAGGATTATATATGATATTATGCTGGCTGAGTTATTCTGGGTTAAATTTTTTTTTCCTGTTTCACCTTTTAGAATGTTTCATTCCATATTCTCCACTTCTTTATAGTGTTAGCTCTCAAATCTTGTATGATATGAATGTAGCTTCTTGATATTTGAATTCTTTCCTTCTGGATATTTGCAATATTTTTTCTTTTGCTTGGAAGCTCTTGATTTTGGCAGTGATGTCCCTGGGAGTTTTATTTTGAGGTTTCTTTTAGGAAATGATCAGTGGATTATTTCTATTTTCACCCTGCTCCTTGTTGTTATATGTCTGGGCAGTTTGGTTTTTTAAAATGATTTCTTGAAATATGATGTCCATGTCTTTTTTTTTTTGGTCATGGATTTTAGGCAACCCTATGATTTATAGGTTATGTCTCCTTGATTTGTTTTGTTTTCTAGATCATTTGTTTTTGATATTAGCTTATATTTTCCTCTATTTTTTCATTGCTTTGACATTCTTAAAGAGAAATTTTATTTTTCTGGAGTCATTAATTTCCCATTGGTCAATTCTGATTCTAGGGAGTTTGTTAATTACGGTAAGTAACTCTAAATAAGTAAATAAATAATTTATCCTTCTGTTAAGTTATTTTTCTTACTCTCTCTCCTCCATTACTCACATTGCTTTTGTAGTCTTTTTAACACTTTTACATTGTTTCCTAGATGATTTCTAATTGTTCTTGTAGACAGGTGGGTTTTTTTTAGATGTTTTTGAGTTTTCTCTTCCTTCAGGTGTGTACCTTGGTCACTCTGGCATCATAAAGGCCCTATTTTTTTTCCTCCTGATGTTAAAGAGATGTTAAGGGATCCCCTGAACTTGTCTTTTTGAGTTGCCATATTTTCCAGAAACACTGGACCCAGAACATGGTGGAGGCCTTGAATGTGTCAAGGCCAAAGTTTTTCTCTTCCCCCACATAATTTGTTGTTTGTACCCCAAGCTGGATTCCCTGTTGTCCTTGAGAGGCCAGTCTGTGCCAGGCTAGGGAAAATGCTTGTGCAGCTGGGGTCCTTTGCAGATAAGCCCACCATCCTATCTACATAGTCTCACAGTTCCAAGGGAAAAGAATGCAGCTTTTGCCATCACCTTGCTCCCCCGCTTTGGGAGGGGTAACTGCACCTTTCCTCTCTCATGTCACACCCCTTCGTATTTTCTCCTCCTTTTTGTCTACATAAATATGTGCATAAATATGCAAACTTCTATAAGAACTGTGAACCCTTTGGGTTCCACAAGCATGTTTATTATCTTTTAATAAACCTGGTTTTCACCTAAGTCTCTTGACATTGTGATTACCTGTCGACATCCCTGTTTTTATTGCTGTTGCCTCAGGAGTTGAGTTTCTAGGTCTCTCCTCCTCTGAGGATCAAATCATGTTGAGGATATTTCTTTTGCTCACAGGGTTCTTTCTTTAGGCTACCCTCTCCCTTTGCTTGGGAGGCTAGGTGGCACAATGGATAGAATGCTGCACCTAGAGTCAGAAAGACCTGAGTTCCAATGTGGATTCAGACACTTACTAGCTGTGTGACCCTGGCCAAGTCACTTAACCCCCTTTGCCTCAGTTTCCTCACCTGTAAAATGAGCAAGAGAAGGAAATGGCTAACCGCTTTAGTATTTTTGCCAGGAAAACCCCAAGCAGGGTCACAAACAACTAAGTATGATAGAAACAACTGAACAACAGCTCCCTTTCTTCAGATTATGGCCAATACCTTTTTCTTTACCAGAGACACTAAAATTCTCCTTGTGATTGCTCTTAGTTGAAGCCTTTTTCCTATGGATGATGAGAGAGACAAACTTTTTTTAAAACTCTCAGTTAAATCTGAAGTTATCTTTTTTTGTTGTTGGAATATACCTAGCTGAGTGAGGACTTTTCTGTTAGGGAGAGAAGGACAAGGGGGAGGGACTTTGTATTTTTATTTGCTTCACTGTATTTAAGAGCCTTTTCTTCACCATAGAGCTAATTGCCCACCTCCACCCCCCCCCAATACCACCTTCTCCCACCTTCCTTCCTGAGTAGGTTTGTGGCATTTTTTTAAAACTTTTTATCTTTTTACTTTGGCAGCTGGGTGGAGGAAGCAGTGAATAGAGCATTGGGCCCAGGGTCAGGAAGACCTGCATTTAAATCCAGCCTTACTAGTTGTGTGAACCTGGGCAAGCTGCTTAACTTCTGCCCACCACGGTTACCCCAGCTATAAAGTGGGGATGATAATAATAGCACCTGCTTCCCAGGGCTGTGAGGATCAAATGAGATAAATGCAAAGTACTGAGCACGATGCCTGGCAAGCAGTAGGTACTAAATAAATGCTTGTTCCATTCTCTTTCCCCTGCACACCAATGACTTTGCCTGTCCTTTTGGGGCTTCTCCTATAAGCAGAAGATTTTTTCTTCTGAAGCTTTATACTTTCAAAACCCTTTAGGGCAGGAATTCTCAAAATATGGTTCTTGGGATACTGGGTATCCCCAAGACCTTTCCAGGGGGTCCTGGAAGTCGAAACTATGTTCATAGTATTTAAGATTTGCCTATTAAAATACTCCTCCTTTTTCCAATAGATATCCTTGTTAGGCCAGATTTTCTTTATATACTTCAACCAAAACAAAATAGAAGCAAATCGAATGCATAATCATGTGAGAATCTAGCTGTCTTCTACTGAGCCAGATGTGAAAGATATTTGTAAAAATATATAAAACAATACGTAAACAGAAGTTCTTTGGGATCCTCACTTTTTAAGAATATAAAGGGATCCTTGATAATCTAAGAGGATAAAAGGGTCTTGAGATCAAAAAGTTTATAGCATCTAGAATATAATTATTTCTTTTAAGTTGTTGGGCAATCAGATTGTTTAGTGGTGGATTGAGCTGAGCTCCATTTACTCAAATCTGCCATCTTGTTATCCCTTTTCTTTTAGGAGGGAATGCCTCATAGTGAAGGAGGTAATCAGCAATTATATAAGGTGAGGAGAGAAGTCACAGAGATTATGTATCTGGTTGCATTGAGCGTGGGAGTCCTGTGCAGCCCCACGAATAATGCTTAGAGTCTTGACTGATTGTAACACGGTGATAGTAATTGATGATCCTCTGTCATCAGCCCTATTCACTCTACTCTCTAAGAAAACATAGAATTTACAGCACACTTTAGACTGATTTCTTTAAAACGGTTATAAATTTATTTTTGTAAAAAATCGATGGCTTAAAAGGCTTAAGCTTCAGTTTTGATAAAAGTTTGTTTGTATGAAGTTTTTTATTCTCTGACCGTGTTAGATAAAAAAAGCCTTACTGTACATCTGTGCTTGACAGGGAAGTAAAGAGAAGAAAATTAGATCAAATCCTGTCTCTGTTGTACCATTAGCACTGGCCCTTAAATATAAAGGAAATGTCCCCTTGGGTAATGCTAATTTTTTTCTGTCTTGTTTCCCAGTTGGAACCATAAAAATTTAGACTGTAATTGAGGCACATTTTAGTCAGATCTCTTTCCAGAAAGTAGCTCTTCTAATTTAGTTATGATTATCCTTGTTCCCAAAGGAAAAGCCCAGATGTAATGAAGATGATTTTAAAGTTCAAAGCAAAGAAACCTTTGAGCTTTTTGAAGAGTAGTGCTAGTACCAGTGTGGAAATTGCCATTTCTGAGCTTTGTTTAAGAAGAAATATGTTCCAACCAGTGTGAATAAAAATGAATACAAATCCCTGAGTTCCAAACATTTCTAATCAAGGAAAGTCAAGGACATTTTTTATCTTTGTCATCTCATGTGTTCTGATACTTCCTGATAAGATATAGATTAAGATGTGAAAGTTAAGATATAGGGATACTTGGCCATGGGTTTTTGTTATTTTTTTTTCTTTTTAGAAAATTGGACCTTCAGGAACTCAGCACCTTTTCAACAAGTTTTGCTATAAACTTAGAGGCAGTTGGTGGTGGAGTAGAGATAGGGCTGAGCCTGGAGTTAGGAATTCCTGAATTCAAATCCCACCTAAGATACTATCTGTGTGACCTTAGGAAAGTCAGTTAAATGCTGCTGGCTTCAGTTTACTCAGCCATAAAATGGGCATAATAATAGTTCCTACCTGGGATTCTGAAGATTAAATGAGGTGATATTTGTAAAACTCTTAGCTCAGTGCTTGCCACATAGTGGATGCTTAATACATCTTCCCTTCCTTCCTTCCTCCCTTCCTCCCTTCCTCCCTCCCTCCCTCCCTCCCTCCTTCCTTCCTCCCTCCCTTCCTTCCTTCCTTCCTTACTTCCTTCCTCTCTTCCTCCCTCCCTCTCTTCCTTCCTTCCTTCCTTCCTTCCTTCCTTCCTCCCTCCCTCCCTCCTCCCTCCCTTCCTCCCTCCCTCCCTTCTCCCTCCCTCCTCCCTCCCTCCCTCTCTTCCTTCCTTCCTTCCTTCTTTCCTTCCTTCCTCCCCCTTCCCTTCCTTCCTTCCTTCCTTCCTCCCTCCCTCCCTCCCTTCCCTCCTTCCCCTCCCTCTCTCTTCCTCCTTTCTTCTCTCCTCTTCCTTCTTCCCTCTTTCTCACCCTCCCTTCATTCCTTTTTCAAACTGTTGCTAATCTGTATCAGTTTATGTGTATCTATGTGAATACCATGATGTACTCTTAGAATTTGGTTATGAAGATCATCTATCCAGGGACCACAGGAGTTTTAGCTAGTGTGAAAATAATTCAGTACTTAAAAAATATAAATTATGTGTATGTATATATATGCATATACATACATACACACACACACACACACACACACACACACACACAATGGGGGGGGGGGAGAGACACAGAGACAGAGAGACAGAGAGAGAGAGAGAGAGATTGAGAGATTGAGATTGAGATCTCATTTGTTCAGGAAGCTCCCAGTGGGGAATGACTTCTATCAATGAACTATCTGTACCTTCTAGGCAATTTATATTCTTGGAAACATGCCTGGGACACTGAGAGGCCAAATGTTTTTTTTTTTGTGTCAGAGGCAGGACTTCCAACTCATTTAGATTTTGAGGCCAGCGAACTCTCTTTGTACTATGTGTACGTGCATGCGCGCGCGCACACACAAACACACAGGCACACAGACACACTTATATGTGTGTTTATTGATATCCTTTGCTTTTACATGTCCCTCCTTTTCAAATATATCTCTTGCCTGTTCTCTCCAGGAAACCATCCCTTATAACAAAGAACAAAAAAAGAGGAAATAAAAGCAGTTCAACAAGACTAAGTGATACCCATTAACCAAGTCCAAACAATATATGTCCTGTTCAGCATCCAAAGTCTCCCATCTCTGCAGAGAATAGAGAAAGATGCATTTTCTCATGTCTTAGTATTTATAGTGTTATAAAATTTAGATTTTTTGGTTTTCTCATTAGAAAATAAATTCTATTTATCGTTTCTTATGGTATAGTATTTCATTACATTCGTTTGTCACAGTTTGTTTTTCCATTCCCCAGTTGATGCTCCTCTATTCTGTTTCCAGTTTTTTTTCCACTGCCACAAAAAGTACT
Source organism: Trichosurus vulpecula (assembly GCF_011100635.1). Taxonomy (NCBI): domain Eukaryota; kingdom Metazoa; phylum Chordata; class Mammalia; order Diprotodontia; family Phalangeridae; genus Trichosurus; species Trichosurus vulpecula. The sequence goes on from NC_050573.1 coordinate 232,937,389, forward strand.
CCTATGAATATTTTGTCAAAAGGTCATAGACACTTTCTTTGACCTCCTTATACGTATGTACCAAACAATGAGATCTAAAGAGTATGGACATTTTAGTCACTTTTCTTTAAAAGATTAATTCCAAATTGCTTTCCGGAATGCAGAATCCCACCAAGTATATATTAATGTGCCTATCATACCCTTTTCAACATTGACTATTTCTGGCATTTGTCACTTTTAAAAATATGCTACATTGGCAAATATGATATCCCAGAGGTTTAAAAATTTTTTAAATTTGCAATTCTTGTATTACTAATTTAGGACTTTTTTCATATGGCTTTTAATAATTTACAATTCTTTTGTGAAGTGTTCATTTCCTTTTACCACTTATCCATTGTGGAATAACTCTTGGTCTTGCATATATTTTTGTTCATTCCCTTTTCACCTGTCAGTAGCTTTCTTTCTTCTAGTTTTACTGCTTGTGTTCTGCAAAAACTTTTAAATTTTATGCTCAAAATGAGCTATTATATATTTTGTGATCTCCTATCCCTTGTTTGGTTAAGAAGTCTTTCTAGCCATAGCTATGAAAGGTACCTGATTTCATAACTCTTTTTTTAAATGGTAAGACTTTTTCATTCATGTGTAAATACAGTCTAAATGTTTAAATGTATAAATAAAAGTCAGTGCAGTTTTAAGTCTTAAATCCAGTTTGAGGAAGCAATACATGGAGAAAAGAACAACTGCTCTGGCATCAGAGATGCTAGGTTCAGATCCTGCCTCTAACTTAATGGTATTGTGATCCTAGGAAAATTGTTTAACCTTTTTGGATCTCGGTTTCCTCGTTTGTAAAATGAAGGGATTGGACTAGATGGCCTCACTTTCAGTTCTAGATTATGACCCTCTGAGAATTAATGACTCATAACTGGTTTACTTTTTAGCATTGGGTCCAGAACTGTCTATATAACCATAATTTATATTTATGTAGTGATTTAAGATTTTCAGTGCATTACCCTCACATTACTCTCAGTAAGTAGAGCCTATAAGTTAGGGTGTTTGTGTGTGTGCGTGTGTGTGTAAATTCCTTTTGCCAATGCAGGTCAGTATCAGCTCTGCAACTCTTAGTCTTTGAGAAATTTGCATGGGCACTGAAAGTTTAAGTGACTTCCTTGGGTTCTTGTAGCCAGTATATGGCAAAGATGAGGGTTGAGCTTAGTCTTTCTGGTTTTCTTTCTCCTGTCCTGTCTGCAAATGGTAATTGGTCCTTTAATACTAGATCACTAAGTCTGCCTTTTACTTTCTGACATGATACAATGATGTTTCAGAAGGGATCAATGGAAACGATTGAAGACTTAATAAATGGATCTTATGAGAAGAGACTAAAGGAATTGGATTTACCAAATCTCTCAATTAGAGGGACTCTAATTAGGGATCACGTTCTTCAAGGGCATGCCACCTCTCACCTCTAGAGTTTGCCCTATCTGTCCCTGGTTCTTGAAATGCTCTTTTTCCTTATCTCTCCCTCTTGAATTCCTAACTCCCTTTAAGACTCACTCAAATGTCCTTATCCTAGGCCTTCCCAATTCCTTCCCAGTTGTTATTGCTATCCCATTCCAGATCACTTTGTCTGTGTGTCTTTTTCCTCACCCTTCTTCCCATCCCTCCAGTAGCTCTTTGTGGATAGTCTCATTTCACTTGTTTTTATTTCTTATGAATTTGAGAAACATCAGCAAATGTGAACATTTCTGTATACAAAGGAAAGATTGTTTATGAAGCCATAAATTTGGGTTTTTATAAATTAGATTAAATTTAACACAGTAGTACCAATACTGAACTACTTATCTGTGGTTCCCTCTCTTCTGTGTATTTTTAAAATATTTCATTGATACTCTTTTCTTTTTTCTTCATTTTTTTGGGGGGCATCACTATTAATACCCTCTCTCATTTCCCTCCTGTTCCCCTCAAGCTTTCAATGTCTTCCTATTCCCTCTAAAGCCCTCCCTTGTAACAAATGACTGTTTGTCATTTGTCTTTGTATATCTAATGCCTGCCACTGAGTTGGCACTTAATAAATGCTCATTGAATATGAATGAAAGGATATTATAAAAAATTCATTTATTCAACATTTATTTAGGACTTACTCTGTGTGAGGCACTGTACTTGAGTTGAACAGTTACTCTATTTCCTCATAAGAAGATAAGAGAACTTTAACTCAATTAGAATGATAGTGATTTGACATTTGAAGGTATCTCTTAATTGTGAGGTTGTGCAGTGCCTTTGAGAATTGTCCAGACAGCTGACTCTTAAGGATTACTGTTTTGATTGATACATGGACACAGAAAGAATAGGCTATATAAATTCTTAAGTTTCTCTCACCACTGTGACCCCATGAAGAATCCCATTCTACTTCTCAGCCAGAGTCCTTTCCAAGGACCCTTTTGCCTTTTGTAGAGTCTTGCACAGTTGTCAGCAGACTGATTCTGAGAATTAAGATTTGGTCAGAATGTCTCACTGGGGACCAAAAGAAAGTTGTTGCTTTTAAAAAAAGTGCCCTTTTATTTGAATTTAAAGTAACTGTCCAGAACTGAACTATGCCAACCTGTTCCTATCAGGAGAAAAAATGGGTCACCAACAGTACATCAGTCTACTTTTTTGAATGCATTTAAAATTAGGCATGAGTAGTGATGCAGAGGACCACCCCAGATTTTCCTGGCATATCTAAGTAGAGTCTTTTTGGATACCTTCATCTTCTTATATTAACAGGACAGTATCCTACTGCTTTATTGAATTTGGCTTGAAATGAATTTCATTTAGATAGGAAATTAATCAAAAGCCTTGCTTTTGAATATTTTCCCATATATTTCCCACTTGTTCAGAAATTTCATTTTGTCTCTTCGAGTGTTGGCAGCAAATATTACTAATATTAGAGGAGGTATCAAAAACAGAGTGTATACATGGGGTTGTGAGGGCTCTGAGATGACTGGAATTGTTCAGTGTATCTTGGGAAAAGAAAATATTATTTGGGAAGAGGGTTTTTTTTTGTGTTACCATTTGCCATTGAAACAAAGATGCAGCAAACTGGTAGGGTGGATAGTGACAGACACACCAAGAGTAGAAAGGAAGTATCAGGGAAATAATAGAGAGATGAAGAAAGGCATAGGGTCATAGGGTCTTCATATTCTAAGAACTCATTTTTAAATTGATGGAATAAAAGAAGAAAAAACAGTTTCGTAGAAGCATTAATTCACAATTCCCATGTTGGGAACTGGAAAGTATCAAATGTTAAGAGAAAAACTGTTGCCCTCCACCAAGAAAACTAATATTTTTCATTTTAATTCCAGTTGACAGATTAAGAAAGAAAATTCCCCTTCATTTAATGGTAATCTTCAAAGTAGCATCCATTCTAAATTAAGCAAATAAGGTAGTGGGATTTTTTTCCTTCTAATGGCTTCCTCTAACGGTTTTGCTTTTTACTTTATACTGGCAGTTTCCTAAAAGGTAAAAGAAAAAAAACAAAACAATGCAGGAATCACTCTAATTTAACAACCTGTATTACTCATGAAAGTCTGTATGCAGAAATGGTACCCCACCTTTATCTATTCCAGGGTACCTATGTCTCTACTTCTACACTGGTCTAGCAGCCAAGTCTTGGTATTTGAAACAGAAAACTTCTGACTCATTTTTTCTTTTATTTCTTGTTGTAAGTAATTTCAGGGAAGGGAAATATATGCATGACCAGCTCTCCACGTTTCCCTCTCTTACTCCACACTAAGAATCTCATTTTTACATCAGTAAGTGGCTCGCTTTTAACCCTCTTATTTCTCTTCTAGCTCTGCCCACTATCTCAGGAAAAGCTTCTTCTTTAGTACATAAAATTTATGTTGAGAAAGAGAAGTTTTCTGTCCATATACTTTCTCATGTAAATATTCACTGCTTAGGGGATTCGGGGCATCCCCCACTAAAAGCCTGAAGACCAAGTTTATCTCCTTGGGCAGCCTGACCCCAGATTAAGGGTACACGGTTTTGGTTTATTTGTTACTATTTATGACACTCCTACTTCATCTATAGTGCCAGGGAAAAAAGTCTTGAACAGAACATGGTTTGGTCCTTAAGATCTTTCCAAAAGAGATTAAAAGAGTCCCTTCTGGAATTGCGCTCATTATTGCAAAGTAGGCACTTACAGGAAATGAATTATTTCATCCTTCAAACACAAAGGACTCATAAGTGTGTTGACAGACAATACGTATGATACAGTGACCCATTGCTCTGTTACACTTTGAACTGGGTTGATACATTAAAACATGAAACACTTGGTCAGACAAACATTTCATCTTCACCATGGCTCTTTGTTGTAACTCTCCCAAGGTCCCTATCATTTGGCAAGCCTCAGGACATGACTTGGGATCATCTTCCTAGTGTTGAATATTTTATCCCATGATAAGTTTCTTCAGAGATCCGGGAGCTCCGAATGCTCACACTTACAAGATTGCTTGTAGCAATCCCATGATTGCTCTTCAATCACCTGTGCTTAGGAAAAGACACAAAGCAGAAGAGACAGCAAAAGAGCTGATGTCCAGTCTCAGGCGCATTGATGCAAGTCTGAGGAAGAAATTGAAGAGCCCTGTCACACTTAGCAGACGTAAAAGAGAATAGTTAGTGGAAGTTGTCTCCCCTTTTAAAGTCTTTTCCTCTCGGTGATCAGTCCTCTTGGACACTTCCTCTCCTCCCATTCCCATCACAAGGACCATGGGACTTAACCCTGAGCCTCTATTTGTGCGTGTCCTTTAGCTCCGTTGAAAATATATATATGTGTGTGTGTGTGTGTGTGTGTGTGTGTGTGTGTGTGTGTGTGTGAAGAGACAGAGAGAGACAGAGGGAGAGAGATGGGGGGAGATTAATAAAAGTAGGTTCCCTAGGAATGTACTACAGCATGCATGCCAGGTTTTATTTAGTTAATTAGTAATAGCTGGTATTTAAAGCTAGCTATTTCTAATAGCTAACATGTATAGGAATTACTAATTGCTAAAATTTAGCTATTAGTTACAGCTTCTATATATAGCACTCTAAGATTTGTAGAGCACTTTACCATTATCATCTCATTTTATCCTTAACCCTGGGAGAAAGGTGCCATTTTTATGTCCATTTTACAGAGGAGCAAACTGAGGCAGAGAGCAATTAAGTGTCTTGCCTAAATTTCTAAAGCTGGATTTGAACATGAGTCTTACTGACTCCAGGTCCTGTTCCCTATCCATTCTACCACCTAGCTGTTTTGATGAGTTGATTAGATTGTTCGATTAGGAGAAAAATGTTTTTGCCTTTAGATGTTTTTCCCCTATACTGAAGATTTACAATATTTTATTTACTTTTTGGATTGTCCTTAAAGCAGAGACTAATGTGTCACTTAATAGGGATGAATGTTAGAGCAAATTGGACTAGATGACCTCTGAGGTCCTCTGGAAATTTTGAGATACTGTGACCCAATGAATTCACTTGTGAGCCAGCTGGAAACTATTTATAATAGTGTCAACCTTTAGCATCTCTCCATTGCCTACAGGGATAAAATCTGAGCTTCATAATTTTGAAATCTTCTATAATTTATGGTCCTCCTACCTCCCATTACTATTTATTGACTGATTGACTCTACTAGGAACCTTCAGTTCTAGCCAAATTTGTCTACTCGTTTTCTTTTAAATCTGCCTTCTATTGCTAGTTCGATAAATAAGATTTACAAAATTAAGAGCCTATATCTTCTGTAGTTTTTTAATGAATAAATTGAATAATTTAAGAAATTTAGTAGTAAGCAATATTCTGATTTTTGAGTACTCTAAAATATTCCCTCTTTCTTGCAGGTATTTGCTCTTAACGAGATTGATGACAGTGAAATCAGCAAGTCCCTCCTAAAGACATGCCCTAAAAGTTTGGTTACCTATCCACAGAAAATTGAGCTATGCTTTTCTTTATTATGACTCATTCAGGGCAAATTTTATTTTTAAATTTTGGGCAGCACTTTGTTAATTTATTAGTTGCTCTGCTGAATATAGCATTCTCCCTCAGTAGCCTTGCGTTTGGAGTACTAGTTTCCCAGAATTATAAAAAACAAATTGATATCTCATTTTACATCACCTAAATGTTCCCCAGTATATCTCCCCTTCCTCTTTTAAGAGAACTAAGTCACATAACAATTTTTTTTTAAAGAAAGAAAAAGATGAAGAGGAAAAAACATCAGCAAAGCCAATTATACATCTAAAAGTTTTGACAGTATATGTAATGTTCCATACCTGTGACCACCTCCTCCTTCCCTGTGCCCCCCTCCTCCTTCCCTCGAACTTTTGTAACCTCTAGGATCAAATATAAAATCCTGTTTGACTTTTAAAACCATTTATAACCTGGACTCTTCCTACCTTCCCAGTCTTCTTGTGCATTATCCTTTTCCACATCCTCAACAATCTGTTCCTCCAGCAAGAAGCTCCCTCTCGCCATTCTGTTCATTTTCTGTGACTGTCTCCTGTGCCTTGGCATTTTCTCCGTCCTCAAGTCTTTCCCTGGCTTCCTTGAACCCTCTGCTGAAATCCTGCCTTCTTAATGCTGGGCCATCCTCCAGGGATTATAACCAGTTTATCCTGTCTATATCTTGCTTGTACTTAGTTCATTTCATGCTGTCTTGTCCATTGCTCTGTGAGCTCCTTTAAAGCAGGGACTGTTTTTGCCTCTTTTTGTTGCCATTGCTTAGCGTAGAGTCTAGCACATAGCAGGTACTTAATACATGCTTGTTGACTTACTTTGTGGTGATTTTTTCCCATTTACATTGTTGTAGTCTTCGTGTATATTGAATTCTTGGCCGTGTTTACTCAACTTAGCATCAGTTCATATAAACTCTTCCATGCGCCTCTATATTTATGATCTTCATTGTTTTGCACAGTGCAATAATATTCCATTATATTCATGTACTACAATTTGTGTAATCATTCCCCAGTTGATAAGCCTCTACTTTGTTTCCAGTTCTTGGCTGCCACAAAAAGTGCTATAAATATTTTAATGTATACAGGTACTTTTTGTCAGTTACTTCATTGGGGCATATGTGTAATGGGAATGAATGGGTCAAAGGGTATAGAAATTTTAGCCTTTTTATTTGCATAATTCCAAATTGCTTTCCAAAATGTTTGCCCCAGTTCATAGCTCCACCAACAGGGTATTGGTGTGCATCTATCTTTCCATAGTCTCTCCAGCACTGACTTGCTGTCTTTTGCCATCTTTGCCAATCTTCTGACAACTGCAAAACAAATAAGATAAAAGCTTATTGTTTTGATTTGAATTTTCTTATTAGTGATTTGAAGCATCCTTCCCTGTGGTAAAACTATGTTAAAAATAGTTTACAATTTTTTTGGAGAATTGTTTCTTCATTTAATTTTGACCATTTATTGGGGAATGACTGGTCATACGCACACACACACATACATATATACATATATAGTATGTATATGTTGTTCTTAGTTGTCTATATATCTTGGATATCAAAGGTCTAAAATATTTCTGACAAATATTTTCCTATTCTAGCTTCCTTTCCTTTCCCTGAACATTAAAAAAAACTTCATTTTCATCATGAGCTTAATAATCAACAAATGCACATTTCAGTACACAGTCTCTATTTACAGTTACAAAGTACCCTGTTTTTGTTCCTTTTTGTACTTTGTTTTTCGAAGAGCTATACAACAATTGGGAGGCTGACATTCAAATGTAAAAACAAAAGTGCATCTACAGACCAAATGATTTTTGCATTAGGCATTGATTTAGATCACCCATAGTCATGTTCCTGTCCATTTGTATAGATAATAGAGAGTCAACTATGGTATTTTCCTTGTTGGAGATGTGTCAAATGTTTCCTTTGTGTGTTGTTTGTTTTATGATACTGTTGTTGTTCAGTTGTTTCAATTATGCTCAACTCTTCCTGACCTGATTTGGGGTTTTCTTGGCAAAGATACTGGAGTGGTTTGCCATTTCCTTCTTTAGCTCATTTTATAGGTGAGGAGACTGAGGCAAACAGGGTTAAGTGACTTGCCCAGGGTCACACAGCTATTAAGTATTTGAGGCTAGATTTGAAGTCATGAAGATGAGTCTTCCAGACTCCAGACCTGGAACTCTATGCACTGTGCCACCTAGCTGCCCCTTTTAGAATATTATTTTGTTTTTATTATCTGCTGCTGAACATATAATTGTGTTTCAGTTATCTTCTTTTGATTAAAGGCACAATTAAGAAAGCCAGTGGAATGAAAATATACTTGTCACACTCAGCTTTAGAAAATGTTTCATATAATCTTGTGCCAGAAATAACTAAATACCTGAAAAATATGCCCCTTGATAGGTCCGATCATAGCCACTGAGAAGAGATGCTTTAAGCAGGAAGAATTTCATGAGTCATTTCTTTATATTGAAAAACAAGTGAGACAGTAAAACTCTTAATTTGTGTAGTGTCTACTTTGGGGTAACCAAGAGTCTTCACATTTAAGATAGAAAAAGTGTGGTCATTTTAATTAAAATAGACATAGTTTCTTCTTTTGTGTTGAAATTATAATTAGATTCTTTCCCAAGGACCAGATGTCCAGTTTTAAAAATAGAAATGAGAACAATTGACATTTAATCAAGTATGTTTTATCAGTATGCTGTACAGTATATAGCTTCTAAACTTAGTGTATATAAATCAGTTAAATTGGACAGTGCTGCAGTCAAGCATACAGAATTTTATTTAAAGTGGAGTAGTATTGCACATTGAATAAAGTTCTTATATTTGGCCTAGCTTATTTTTACTGAAACAAGTCAGAAGGTAAAAAGATGGCCTGTCTTTGGGGAGACCTTGGGCTACACGTTTTACACTTTTAGAAGCCAATCGAGAGATTTTTCCTCTCTTATGTCATTATAAAATTGCATGTAGTAAGCATGGATAATAGAGGAATAAGTTTGGAGACAAAGCGGTTGGTCTTTTTGAGGTTGGAATCCTTTCCTCAGAATGATGGGCAAACTTGTTTGCTTGTATGCTGCTTGCTGTTGGTGTTATAATGAGTGTAAAAGGTGGTCAAGTAGATAGAGTGCTAGATCTGGAGTCAGGAAGACCTGTGCTCAAATCCAGCCTCAGACACTTAATAGCTGTATGACTCTGGAAAAGCCACTTAACCTCTACTTCAGTTTCCTTGTCTGTAAAATGGAGGTGATAGTGGCACCCTTCTCCCAGGATTTTGGTGAGGCTCAAATGAGACATTATTTGTAAGTGGCTTATCCCAGTGCCTGGCACATAGTAAGTGCTATATAAATGTTAGCCATTCTTGTTAATCCCGTAGTCTTAGAGCTAGAAGGGGCTTCAAAAGCCATCAAGTCCTACCCATGTCTTAGTAGCCTTTCTCTAAGATCCCTGACTAGTGGTTCTCCTGCTTCAGTTTGAGACAATTCCATAATAGAAGACATCACCCAAGGTAGGGCATTCCACTTTGGAATAGCTCTATTTGTGAGGTAGTTTAAAACCTAACAGTCTTGTAATTTGCACTCTTTGCTTCTGGTCTTAACCGTGATACCAGCCCACATAAGTCTAAACAAGATGCTCAGAGACAGTTATCATCTCATGTTGCCCTTATCTTTTCTTTTCCAGGCTGAATGTGTGGTGCAGTGGAAAGAACTCCAGCTTTGGGTTGTTGTTCAGTCATTTTTCAGCCATGTCTGACTCTTTGTGACTTCATTTTGGGGTTTTCTTAGCAGAGATATGCATTGGTAACTAAGGTGGGATTTTCTTACTGTTTTAGAATGATAAATTAATTAAGTGTCTTTGGATTGAGCCAGCCAGAACTAGAGGACCAGGAACCCAGGGGCTTGGAATTCAGCCCTGGGGCAACATGAAAACTTTGCAACTAGTGTGCCTTTTTGCTGCCTCCCCCTGGGGCTGTTTGGGACTCAGGAAGGAGAGATGGATTTGTTTATGGTGGGGTGGGGGAAGTGCCTTGGGACCCCAACCTGTTGGCTATATTGCCCAATCGCCCCTCAGGACTTGGAAGGGGCAACTGGAACAGTATGGGGAGAAGGATATATCCCCAAGAGAACTTTATTTGGACTTTTTTGTTTGCTTTGGGACTTTGCTAACTAAAGCATGCTGATGCCTGAGGGTATTGGGAGGAAACCTGCAAAGGCAGTGTGGGGAGAAGGACCCACCCCCAAGAAGTACTTTTACTTGGATACTCTGATTGATTGAAGAGATTAACTTGCTTTGCCGGAGAGGTGGGTGGTATATTGTAAACAAGTATTTGGGAATGACACTGAATGATATGTTTTGTTTTGTTGTGAATGACATGTTTTGGTACCCTGATTGATTGGATCACAATGTATAATGCCTCTTATTTGTTCGAGGATCCATGGCTGTTTACATTATGTAAAGTCATGTATCCTGGAACAGGGATGGAGTGCATTGGTAACTAAGGTGGGACTTTCTTACTGTTTTAGAATGATAAATTAAGTGTCTTTGATTGAGCCTTACTAGGTGCAAAGCCCCAGGCCCAAACCCCTGATTACTAGGTGCTAAGCCTATGTGGGCATGAAGCCCTCAGGGTCCTAAAGGGAGTTGCCAAGACCAGAGCCAATAGTAGGAGCCTAAGTTCTGGTTCTCAGAAGACATTTAATGAGGGCTAAAGAGTGTATAAAAAGAGAGAACAGAACTATTTGCAGGGGCTCTCGCTCTTGGAGGAGTGTTGATGTGGAGACTCTGGGCAGCTGTAGTTAAGAGCCCTCCAGCTTGTGAATCCAGATGTTGATGACTTCTTGGTAAGGATGAATTGTATTTGGTCTGTTTATCATGTATCTTTGTAACTTGTTTAATTTGCTCTGAAGTTCAGGGTGCTGGATTTTTCCCCTGACCTAAGTGAATGATATATGTATATGTTGGATTAAAGTAAGATTGTTAACCCCTTAAGGTTACTTTCCTTAGTAAAGCAGATCAAAGAACTTGTGCTGGCAGCGTTCTTGTTGTTGGGCTTGTGTTGGTCTTTCACCCCCACAGCAGCTGCTAGCCAAACTGTTGCCACGAGGTACTGGAGTGGTATGCCATTTCCTTCTCCAGCTTCTCATTTTACTGATGAGGAATCTGAGGCAAACAGGATTAAGTGACTTGCCCAGTGTCTCACAGCTGTTACGTGTCTGATGCCAAATTTGAACACATGAAGATGTCTTCCTGATTCCAAGCCTGGTGCTATCCATTTTGCCTCCTGGCTGCCCAGCTTTGGAATCAACTATAAATCCCAGTGGATAGAGTGCTGGTCCAGGAGTCAGGAAGATCTGAATTCAAATCCAGCCTTGGACATTTGCTAAGCTGTGTAACCCTGGGCAAGTCACTTAACATTTGCTTGCTTCAGTTTCCTCAGTGGTAAAATAGGGATACTATCTCTACCTACCTTACAGAACTGTTGCAAAGATCAAAAAAAGAGAGTATTTGTAAAGCACTTAACACAGTATTCTTCATTCCCTCCCTCTCTTCTTTCTCATTGTCCCACACGGGTATGCTTTTACTCAATAGCAGTAATAATCAGTTAAGTAAACACTGTGGTGTGAAGTACCGTATAGACTGCTCTAAATGATACAGAGAAAAAAGTGAAACAGGACATCATGAAATCCCGACTCTGCCACTTTTTAGCCACTTGATTTTGGGTAAGTTATTTAATCTCTGGATTTTAAATAATCCCTATTTAACTGGTTTCCAGTTTTCTCTTTTGTAAAATGAGGTTCCTTGTGGCTCTAAATCTACTATTCTATCGATCCTTCTGCTGGTTCTTGGATAACATAGTTTTGAGTCCTTCTTTACCATCCTGGTTGCTTTTCTCTGGATATGCCCCAGCTTGCCAACAACAACATACTGTAGGCCTAGTCTAACCAGGGCAGGGGCCAGTAGGACCACAGACCTCTTTGGTGACTTGGCAGCCATTCACATATTTGCCCTGATTTGTACATGGATAGTTGACGTTTTGAATCTGAGTGCAGAATTTTGCATTTATCCTTATTACACTGAATGTCTCTCTTCTTTGCTTTGGTCCATTGTTCTGTTCTGGTTAGTTTTCAGTACTGATTCTATCAGCTCCCTTGTTGGCCATCCTTTAAAATTTGCATCATCAGCAGATTTGCCAAGTCTGGCATCTATGTTCTAGCTAGACTGGTTTTTCTCACTGTTCCTCATAACAATACTTCCATCTTCTGTCTCTCTGGGTATGGGCTACCATGTTTGAAATCTTTATTTCTCTTCAAGAGGTTAGAATAATGGTATTAGAATCTTTTGCCTGGCATTTCACCTAAATTTATAATTTTATTTGGCCTTCAGTCACTGAATGAACTTCGCTTGATTGTTTTATTACTCTTTTGTCGTTTGGATCTTACTTTGAGTTTAGAGGTTTGCTTACTAAAAGAGATATTAATATGGGGAGGAAGGTTAAAAATCTAGTCCATAACCTTTCATTATTTTTGCATCTCAGAAGATAATTTCTTCCCAGGTTGTGGCTGTTTTGCACATTAACTAATATATAAAGCAACATATTTACAAAACAGCTTCTAAAGGCAGGGTATTTACAGAGTACACACCACATTTCCTACTTTTCCAGACTTATCTGGTGTACACCCACCTGCATCCTCAATTACTTCCTCTGATCTGTTCCTCAACATTTGCTTGGTTATCGTGGGTGATATATTTGCTAAATGCACTATGTAAATGGTATATATTTCTCCCACTGTTATCTGCTTTTTAAATTCAGTTCAGCAAACATTTAATACCTTTTTTTTAAAAAATAAGTTTTTATTGATGTTATTGGTTTCTATACATCATCATAGTTTCTCCAGCATTTATTCCTTCCTCTGTTCCTCCCCTTCCCAAAAAGCCATCCCATGTAACATTTTTTTGGGGGGGCAGGATAATTGGGGTTAAGTGACTTGCCCAAGGTCACACAGCTAGTAAATGTGTCAAGTGTCTGAGGTTGGATTTGAACTCAAGTCCTCCTGACTCCAGGGCCGGTGCTGTACTCTCTGCGCCACCTAGCTGCCCCCATAACATATTTTTTTTTTAGATTTTTTTATTTTTAGTTTACAACCCATAACATTTTTAAAGACAAAAATAAGAGGAGAAAAATCAGCACAACACAATCCTGAAAACATGTGCAATGTACAACACCTGGGAACCTGTCAAGGGGTGGGTTGGGAGCATCTTCTTATTTCTTCTTTCAAACCATGCTTGTTCTGTATAATTTTGCACATGAAAGTACCTGTAAATACAAGATATATATAAAGTGCAAAGTAATCTCAGAGGGAAAGCCCTAGGAGTGGGAGGACTGATGGTGGAATTATGGGCTGATTCAGGATATGCATTTGTATATTTCCAATTCAGCAAACACTTAAAAATTTCCAGAATACAAGCATAGTGTTTGCCTTGTATATGGTATCTATATGAGTCAGGTCTTTTTAGAGTTATTCCCCAGGGCATTTTATAGACCCAGGGGGTTTCTGCTAAAGTAAATACCTGAGACGGCTCAAAGATTGCCTATTTCCTAGAGTCCTGACTCCTTTAAGGTATATTTTAGGGAGCACTGTACTTTCTCTATCATGCTGAATGATGGTGTGAGTAAATAGCATCTTGCATTTGTTTGCGAAGCTGTATGGGGACTGGAGTGTGTCATTCTGGCAGCATCCCTGCTGTTCAAGTGCTTAATCTAAGAACATTCTGCCCTGAGGTCAGGTGCCTTTACAAGGAGATCGGTAGCTGGAGAGTTTCTGTTGAACATGCTTGGTTGACCGCAGTTACTTGGTAAAGGGGTGTGATAAGAGACTGTTAGTTTACTATCTTGCATCCAGGTTTCAAGAGAGGGATCAGCATGTTTGTTTTAATTCAGGTAAGGAGAGAGCCCAAGAGTGACACTTAGCACTAAGGAACCTTTATTCTTTCAGCCTAAACTGCAGGCTGGGAGAGTTAAGAGTATGTATTTTGCATTGATTTAATATAAAGTATCTCCACTAGCACCTTCCCATCTGTCTACAAACATGCTTAAATCTTCCTGATCCCAATGGGAAAAAAACCCAACCCAAAACAAACCAGAAACTCTTTTTTTTGATTCTTCTACTCCATCCAGGTACTCCTTGCTCTCTCTTTTCTCTTCTTCACTATTAACTTTGGGGGGAAAAAGGTGTCTATATTTCTTCACTACTCATTTTTTCCCTCAACCCCTTGCTATCTAAGTTGTGCCCCTAATAATCTAATGAAATCGCTTTCAATCTTTTTCTCTAGAAAGTCACCAGTGACCTCCTAAGTATTGTATCACCTGTCCTCTTTCATTCCTCATCCTCCCTGATCCATCTGTAGCATTTGGTACTGTGACCACCCTTTTAACTCTATCCCTGTCATCCTGTGATCTCCCTCTTTCAGGGCTATTCCTCTTCCTTGGATTTAGAAGCACTACTTTCTCCTGGTTTTTCTCTTAACCTCCCTGGCTGTTCCTCATCCGTTGCTTTTTATATTTCTTCATCCTATTCTTTTAATTTTCACTATATTAATATTCTTATTCAGGCTAGGGCTTCATGTCAGTCTCTAGGTAGATCTTCCTAATACTGACCTTTCTTTTGGACTCCTGACTGGCACCTCTAATTCTCTATAGTATTGGGCTCCAAACATTTTTTATTGCATTCCTTTATCATTAAAAAAATCAAGCCTACTTATTAATAAATGATATACCTATATAACTGTAAAATAGTTATAAGGTTTACATGAATAAGAGAAATTAAAAAGAGTGGGATAAAAATAAAATCATATTTGACCCTAGAGTCAATGAGGAGCTCCCGGAGTTTGGACATAGTCAGGAATGCCATTTTGGTGCCTGTGTGAAGGATGGATTGGGGAGGGGAGACACTTGAGGCAGGCCGATCAGTCAGTAGGCTATTGCGGTGGTCCAGGTGAGAGACAAGGGGAGCCTGGACTGTGGTGGTGGTGGTGGTGGTGGTGGTGGTGGTGTGAGTAGAGTGAAGGGGACAGAGATGTTGTGGAGGGAGAAATAAGTCTTTGGCAGCTGATTGATGAGGGAAGAGTCAAAGATGATACTAGGGTTATAAACTAGTAGGGTGGTGATATCCTGAAGAGAAACAAGAAGTTTTAAAAATTTATTTTTATTTCTTAAGAGGGGTGGGTTTGGGGGAAAAGAGAGGAGATGTGAAATGCAGTCATAAACTATCCATGCCTACTGACCTGGGAGAGTTCCAATCAAAATGAAAAGAGGATGGGAGGCATGGGATTCTTACTAATTAATCAGTGCCCTGGAACACTTTACTGTTGTTCTGTTGTTTCAGTTGGGTCTGACTCTTTGTGACCTCATTTGGGGTTTTCTTGGCAAAGATATTGGGATGATTTGCCATTTCCTTCTCCAGTGGATGAAGGCAGACAGGAGTTAAGTGACTTGCCCAGGGTCACACAGCTAGTAAGTATCTGGGGTCAGATTTGAACTCAGTACTACTGACTCCAGGCCTAGTGCTGTCTATCTGCTGTACCACCTAGCTGCCCTGAAGTACCTTACCAGAACCACCAAATGGTTTGGGGGACAGGAGATGGGACAGGATGTGGGTGGAGTGGGATTTTCCCAGATACATCTCCCTACACAGCTGTTGCTGTGGCTGCTGAGGAAATGGTTAGGTTCTAACTGCCATGAGGGGCAGGAGCCAGTCCCAGAATGAGAAAGATGGGAACTCGTACATATCTGAGGTGGGGATGGTATATGATATCTCTCCCATCCATTTCTTCCTTTCTGTTCCCATGGCCATCTCTCTAGTCCAGTCTTTTGCTCTCCCCGGCTTGGAGTATCCAAATAACCTCCAACAGCCTCCTCACAAGTCTGCCTCTACATTAGACCTTCCTGCCCTTTTCCCTCATCCCCAAATCTCCCCTTCCAGTCCATGCTCCCCATCTCTTCGTGTCATTCTCGTGGACAGAATCTTCAGTGACTCCTTGGTGCTCGCCAAGTCAAGTTAAAGCTCCTTTTACTCAGAATTCAAGGTCTTCTGCGGTCTGGTGTTATTGTACCCTTCCAGCTTTATCTCCTCTTCTTCCCCCCTAGGCTGAGCCCACTGTCCCTTGACAATCTCTTGCATGTTCCCTATTGTCCTATCCCTGCCATGTTACCGTCTGGTATGCACCGAGCCTCAGTCTTTCTCTCCCTCCTAGATGTTTCTACTCTTTTGCTTTTAGGTTCTTAGCTTTGGGGCTAGGAGGGATTTTAGAGGTTGTCTAATTTGGCTCTTTGCTTTTGTAGATAAAGAAGCTGGGACTCAGAATGGATCAGTGACTTGCCCAAGGTCACCTAGGTTGGAGGTGACAGTCAGAATTTGAACCTGGGTCATCTGACTACAAATCTCAGTGAAGGGAGTGCTAGGCCAGGAATCAGGAAGATCACAGTTCAGATCCAGACTCAGACACTTACTAGCTGTGTCACCCTGTGTCACTTATCCTCTGTTTGCCTTTATCCCCTCGAGAAGAGGGATGACACTCCAGTATCTTTGACAAGAAAACCCCATGGACAGTATTGGCGTGATATGGTCCACAGGGTCATGAAGAGAAGAACATAAATGAATGACTGAATGCTGGGGAAGAAAAGTCCTGGGGCTGTTGTGACTAACTCTTAGCTAAATTGTAATGATTTACAGGTGAATCCTAGCTCTAGAATATAATGAAGCATATTTTACAAAGAGTTGAAAAATGTTCTACAGTTTAAGATACATCTTTTAGGCAAACACAGTTTTGTGGCTAGTTATAAGAAAAGAGAAAAGGTTTTCCTGGGGAACTGTAAATAAGTGTTAATTCTATAGTAATTCTTTGGCATAAACAGAAGAGATTGTTTCTCCATTTTTGCTTCTCATGTTTGCATCATTTGAGGCTAACTAGATTCCCTAATTGACAGAAATCTTGTATAAACTTACCATATTTATTTGTTCAAGAATTTTTCAGTTTTCTTGGAATTTGAATGGGAGATTTCTTGTAGTTCATTACATTTTCATGTAATATGTTTGTATCAGTAAGGCAAGATTCATGACCTTGGGATGACCATGAACATGCCTGTATGGTTTGGAATTGCAAAGTATGAAAAACTCTCTAGGTAGAAGGCAGAGGAAGTATAACATTTATTTAGGCACCAGAGGATCAAATCCCAGAACCAGTAATTCCAATTCCATCTAGCAGTAATTGTATTCTAAAACCAGTAAGCCTACCTCCATGTAGCAACAAGGAGATTAAAACACAGTATTACAGCAAAGAGCCAAGTCATCCTGTAACCTTTCCCACCTCCTAGGGCCTTTCCGTAAACAGTCACTCAAAAATCCCAACTGCTTGCCTGCGTTCTCTCCCTGCTCAGTTCTCTGGAGCTCCCTGGTTTTCACTCTCTGCTCAGCACCTTCTTCTGCAGCTCTGTGGACTTGGAGTTCTTATTCCTTCTCCTTGGGCTGAACTCTGAATTCTGGCTTCTCTTCTGACTTCTGAATTCTCAGTTCTCAATGACCACCTTCTGGGGGTATATACTCTTTTTAGGGCCTGAGGGCTTCATATCCAGTTAGCAAAAGGGTGTGAGAAAGATCTTTAATCACTGATCATCACAAAGGTATGATCCTGCCTCTCTTAACTGGCCCCACCTGAGGCCTATTGACCGATCTTCAATCACATTGTCACTATAATATTATTGTGAGTTCTTAAAAAAAAATCTACTTTACAAATAATTAGTGTGGTTTTCTTTCCTGGGAGAAATTAGTCTTTTGCCCTTTAATTGAAATACCCTAAAAAGTGTGTTTTCAGATAAGTTGTCTGCTAGGTGGTATAGCAAACTCCTCTATTTTCAGAAAGAAAGCATCAACTATATTCTTGGTTATTTTCCTATTGGTGAAAACTCAGGACTCTAACTTCCTATTGTATAATAAAGTCAGACCAACAAACTTGCCAACTCTGTGCCAGGCTAAATACCAGGAATACAAATACAAGCAAAAGGGAAAAGACAGTCTCTGCCCTCAAGGATCTTACATTCTAAGGGGGTAATTCAACATATAAAGAGGAACTGAGGGTTGTAAAGAGATGTAAGGGGATACCCTATGGGCATGGTTATACGGTCAGGAGAATGAGGGATTGCTGGTCTGGGCCCTTCCCCAAAATGGAGGCTTACTATACCAGATAATTTGACCATTAAAACCTCATTTATTGAGACTTAGCATTGCAAAGAAACAGGAAATTGTCATTCAGAAGCTAAAGCAATATAGTTCTATTAATTTTTTTTAAATCAAAATTCCTGGTAATTGGGAACAGTTTCTTGAAGTTTTACCTTTATGCTATCTTGACAAAGGAAAGTCATAATGTAAACTAAACTTCAAAGGAGAGTTTAACGTTCTTTAAGAGACAAAACTTTTGAAGCACTTTGCAAGCTCCCGTTTAAATGTCAGTATTATAGCTCTGTAACCTAGGGCAAGTGACTTAACCCTGGTTGCCTCAGAAATGGCAAACTGTTCTAGTATCTTTGCCAAGAAAACCCCAAAGAGGGTCAGGAAGAATCAGACACAACTGAGATGACCCCACAAAAATTATGCATCTTTATTGTCTGTTCTGGGCCGCTAGATGATACACTGTATAGAGCACCGGGTCAGGAGTCAGGCCTGACACTTAACTGGCAGTGTGACTTTAAGCAAGTGACTTAACCCTCTTTGTCTCAGTTTCCTCATCTGCAAAATGAGCTGGAGAAGGAAATGGCAAACTGCTCTAATATCTCTGCCAAGGAAATACCAAATAGGGTCATGAAGAGCTGACATGACTGAAACAACTGAACAACATTGTCTGTTGTAATCCTGTTTTTGTTGAGAAGAATGTTGAAATCAGAGAACCTGAGTTCAAATCCCAGCTCTTCTGTTTTCCAGCTATGTGACCTTGTGCAAATCATTTAACTTGTATGGGACTGAGCTTCTTCCTCTGTAAATGAGGGGTTTTGAATAGATGAATTCTAAGGTTCCTGTCAGTGCTAAATCTAGGCTCATATGATCCCTCTTGAGGGAAGTACATTTAATAGCTTCTTTGAGGGCCAGTCAGCCATAACAGCCCACTAATGGTATTGCTTCTGTATTAGTAACACAATTACCCACTTCACAAGATTTGATTCCTTTATTTGGAGAACAACAAATATACATGTAATTGAAGGAATACTAGAAAAGAAGCAATTTTTACATTTTTCCAAAAAAAGGCAAGTTGACTAGTAGGGAAAATCCTAGCAAGTTCCTTGTCTGAGTAGAAAAAAAAAGTTTATGCTGACAAGCATACCATATATTTTTCAATGTATCACCCATTTAAAGTAGGTCCTTTTTGTGAATATTTACTATGTTGACATAGGAAATTTAAAAAAAAACCTATTTAAAATCCATTTTAAACATTTCTTTTTGAGTTCTAAATTCTATCCCTCTCTTCCTTCCCTCCTTCCTCAGATGGTAAGCATTCAGGTATAGGTTACATAGGTGTAATCATGTAAAACATTTCCATATTAGTCATTTTGTACAAGAAGACTTGAACAAAGGAAAAAGAATGAAAGAAAGAAAGTGAAAAATAGCATGCTTCAGTCTGTATTCAGCAAATATCAGGCCTTCTCTGGAAGCAGGTAGTATACTTCATTAGTCCTTTGGGATTATCTTAGATCATTATATTGCTGAGAATAGCTAAGCCATTCATAGTTCTTCATTGAACAATATTGCCATTACGGTGTACAATGTTCTGGTTCTGTTCACTTCACTTAGTATCAGTTCGTGTAAGTCTCTTTCCAGGTTTTTCTGAAGTCATCCTGCTTGTCATTTCTTATAGCACAATAGTATTCCATCTCATATACCATAGCTTGTTCAGCTGTTTCCCAGTTGGTAGACAACCGTTTGATTTCAAATTCTTAGCCACAAAAAGAGCTGCTGTAAATATTTTTGTACAAATAGGTCCTTTTCCTTTTATTTTTAAATATCTTTGAGATATAGACCTATTAAATCCAACATGTATTTATTATGTGGTTACTGTGTTCAAGGCATGATATTAGGTGCTGGCATTAAGAAAAAATGAAAATGTCTAGGCCTTTGGGAATTTACTGGGAGATGTAACATGTAATCCAATAATGTGCATAATTTAAAGATGATGGGTAGATTACTATCTACTGTAGATATTAGGAAAGGTTTCCTTTTAGATGTGGCACATGAGTTGACCATGGAAGAAGCTAGGGATTTTAACAATTGGTGGTGAGAAGGGAGTGCATTGAAGGCTTGAGAGACAGACTGTACAAAAGCCTAGAGATAGGAGATTTTTTTAAGTTTAAGAAATAGAAAAATCTAGGTGAATTTGGCTAAAATGGGGGCAATATGCAATAAATCTTGAAAAACAGGTTGGAGATACATTGTGAAGGATTTAAACACTGAGCTTAGGAGTTTGTATTTTAACTTAGAAGCAGTGGGGAACAGTTGAAGGTTCTTTAACAGGGGAATGATACGGTTAGACTCCAGTTTCAGGAATATCAACTTGGCAGTTGTGTGGAAGATCGATTCAAGAAAGGAGAGACTGGAAGACAGTAGTCCAGGCAAAGGGTAATGAATGATGTGGCGGTTGTATGAATGGAGAGAACAGGACCAATGTGGGAAATGTTGAATTAGCATTTATAGGACTTGACAGTTGACAGTTTGTGATATGGAGGGTGAGGAAGAGGAAAGAGTTGAGGATGACACCTAGGTTACAGTCATGGATGACTAGAAGAATGGGATGCCTTTGATAGAATTAGGAAGGTTTAAAGGAGAGGTGGTTTTAGGGGGTTAAATAATGAGTTTTGCTTAGAAATGCTGAATTTGAGATGCATGTAGGATATCCATTTGGAGATGTCCAACAATCAATCGGACAGATTTGTGAAAAGATTTGAGTTTAAGTCCCTCCTGCCACTGCTGCAAGTCACTTAACCTCTGAGTTTCTGTTTGTCTCTGAATTGGAGAGAACTAAACAAGCTTCAGGATCAAACGAAGCTGCACTTCTAATTCTCCAGGCTTCTTCCAACATGCAGGTCTTCACTCTGGAAGTACACGCCACCACAGGACTTCTCACAGTGGAAATACTCTCCTCCCCTGCAACCTCTTCTCTGATTGGCTGGTTCTTCCCTAAACCTCCTTTGTAAGCTGGATGCCCAAATCAGCCATATCTTTATTCCTTTCCAGACTCTCCTCTTGACACTGGGGACTCTAGCAAGACACTCTACCATCCCCTTGCTGGTGTATCTCCATCCATCTCTTTTCAGCTTCTTTTCATGTGTTGTCTTCCCACGTTAGGCTGTAATCCCCTTAAGTGTAGGGACTGTTTTTTTTTTCTACTTGTATTTATATTCCTTGCATTTAATACAATACCTGGCCAAAGTAAGTGTTTAATGCTTCTTGACTATGTTAAAGCTCCTTTTAAATTATAATTTATTTAATTCTATAAATTCAATTATTTAGTTACAAATTGTATATGTATACATATAAGCTATTGTTGTAAAATATTAATTGCTGTGTGTTCAACATTAATGTAGACAAGTGCTCAGGATCCACGTGTTTCATGTAGAAAAAAATGAGCTTTGTTCCCCCTTTAATTTGTAGGTTTCTTTTGATTCAGGAACTTTCTCCCAATTGATTGTTACCATTGGAAACATCATCTCATCCCTTCCAGCTCTAAAATCCTATGATTTTTGAACTTTTTGAGGGCTTGGGCAGATAACCCTAAAATGGCATTTGTCAAATTATTTCCTCAGTAATAGATATCTCTTTGATATGAAAGCAGCTTATCATCTGATATGAGAGTATTTTCATCTTCTCTGTGGTCTCTTTTATTGGGATGGGGGGGGGGGCGGTGTCTTTATTTAGATCCAAAGGTTTATATTGGCATGCTCGGTTAAGCTTTGGTGGCTCAGTGGTTAGAATGTTGAGTTTGGAATCAAGAAGACCTGAGTTCAAGTCCTATTACCAGTTGTGTGACCCTGGGCAAGTCACTTAACCTCTCAGCCTCAGTTGCCTCCTCTGTAAAACGGGGACAATAATAGCACCTACCTCACAGAACTGTTGGGAGCATCAAATGAGATAGTGCAAATAAAGTACTGTTTAAGCCTTAAAGTAACATGTAAATGCTGTTTTTTTTGTTACTGTAATGGAGGATGCTTGACAAATAAGTCAGTGGTCAACAGAAGTCATTTCAGTGACACATAATGCATCTTTAAAGCACCTGATTCATTCTGTTTACATAGCAGGATGTGTCTGGAAGGAGCAGGTATCCAGTTTCAAATGTATATGGTAGAGTGAAGTAGAGTAGCATCCTTTGCACAGTCAGAGCACGGGTGTATTTAAGAAAATGTGATTTCCTCATGCTTCCACATGTGATATCGTTATGGAATGCCCTATTTACCTGTCCCTAAAACTATTGATTAGGTGAGGTGTGGAGAACCTGCGGCCTTGAGGCCACATGTGGCCCTCTAGGTCCTCAGGTGAGGCCCTTTGACCGAATCCAAGATTCAATGTCAATCAAAGGGCCACACTTGAGGACCTAGAGGGCCACATGTGGCTTCCAGGCTGCAGGTCCTCCCCTCCCTCATTGGGTAAAGGGCCCACTGGTCATCTCTCTCTGTAACGTTTTCTGTGTTTAAGGTTACTGCTTTATTTAACATGGTGGAGTTCCTTGGTTTCATGAATTCAGCTTGAATAATGATTGGGCAGGGGGAAAAGTTAAGACCCATGGCAAGATATTCAAGAACCCTTCGCTATCTAAACCTAGGGTAGTGTTTCAGGTTTTTAAGAATTTCCCATGAAATTTTTCCTGTTTCTATTCTTGTCAGAAGTTCCTTAGCCCTAGTTTATGTGGGAGGTAGGAGAGACCTGGAGATTATTTCCTTCTGTTCCTTTGTTCAGACTGCTAAGATGTCTGATATTTTCTAGTAACAAAAGGATGGTAGAGGAAATAGCCAATTAATTCTTTTTCTAAGAGCAAGTAGACTGAATAATTTGGGGCCAGGCCTAAGTAGCCTAGATCATTACCATCATTTGCATTTATGATTCAAATACTTATTTCTCCCTTCTGACTTTATGCTATAAATCTTCGTTTCACAGTCCCCAGATGAAAATAGGGTTCATTCCGCATTAAATTTGAGTAGGGTATTTCATTCATCTTTTTTTGTCTCCATAAAATGCACTTACTGCATTTTATCCTATTTTCAATATTTCTTGTCTGAAAGAAACCTAGTCTGCTGCGTCTTGTGGATTTATATCACAGTGGTTCTCTTTGTATTCCTGTTTAGCGCAATATTATTTCCAATTAGGAATTTGGTGAATGTTTTTGATGATGAAGGTGCTCATAAGGAAATCTTTTTTTGATATCATTTGCTTTTATGTTCCTTGCATTTCCCAGTGCATCTCTCCCTCCTCCTTTCAGAGAGCCATCCCTTATAACACAATATAAAAAGAGGAAACAGTTCATCAAAACCAACCAGTATATTAACAAGTGACAAAGTCTTCCATACCTGTAGTCTGCAACTCTGCAAAGATCTTCTTTGGGGCTAAGTTTGGTCAAGATAATTTCTCAACATTCAGTCTCTATTGTTTTGTTGTTCTTAATTCTGTTTACATGATTGTAGTTATTGTGTATACTGTTTTCCTTGTTACTTTTTTGTTTTGTTGTGTAGTTTTTTTAGTCACTTGTGGCTCTTCATGACCTCATTTGGGGGTTTCTTGAAAGAGATACTGGGGTGGTTTACCATTTTCTCCTCCAGCTCACTTTACAGCTGAGGAAACTGAGGCCAACCAGGTTAAATGACTTGCCCAGGGTCACACAGCTAGTAAATGTCTGAGACCAGATTTTAATTAAGGAAGATGAGTCTTCTTGACTTCAGACCTAGCAGTCTATCCACTGTGCCAACCTTCAGCTCCATGAACATCAGTTTACACAAGTCTTTCCATATTTCTCTGTATTCAATGGATTTGTCATTTTAAAAAGTAGCACAGTGATACTCCATTATGTTCACGTTCCATAATTTGTTTTTAATAATATCTAGATTTCCCACTTTATTTCTTCCCCATTTCATTTCAGCTGTGCAGTGGATAGATTGTTGGGCCTGGAGTCAGGAAGTCAGAAAGACCTCATCTGTAAAATGAGCTGGAGAAGAAAATGGCAAATCACTCTAGTATTTTTGCCAAGAAAACCCCAAATGTGGTCATGGAGAGTCTGAACAATATTCAGAGAACCATCCCTTATGACAAAGAATTTATTTTTTAAAAGGGAAAAGAAAAAAAAATTCAGCAAAATTGATTAATACATGGTACATATGCAATATTGGAAGAGGTTGAGGTGTCAGTCTTGCGTGTCTTCTTTGGTACCAGTCTTGTTCTTTATAATTTCACAGCATTCTTTTCTTTCCTTTTTTGTGTGTGGTGGCTGTATGTATTAAATATGTTTGCCTTCTTCACTTGGTCTCAGTTCTTATGTTTTTCCATGCTTCTCTGTAATTATCATATTCACCATTTCTGGTAAATTCTGGTGAATTCACCATTGCACAGTAATATGTTCTACCATATTTGTGTGTCATCACCCCCTTGATGCAGTCATCCCCTTTGTTTCCAGTTTTTTGCTACTACAAAAAGCCCTGCCATAAATGTTTTGATATAAATGGGGCTGTTATTTTTGTCACTGCTCTTCCTAACAGTAGAATCTCTAGGTCAGAGGGTATGCTGATTTTCAGCATGTGTACAAGTTCAGAGTATATTCGGAGTAAGTGAATGGATCTCTCTTGGTTGCTGCAGAAAGATTAAGTGTTTTTATTTGTACGCTGCTCCCAGCTTGCTACATTCCTTCCTGCTTAGGCTGGTCCTGGTGGTCATTTTTTTTTGTAGCCATGCTTTTTTTGATAACTCCCCTAGTTCTTTTAGCTGTTTTAGGAGCTCTTAGGGCTTTCTTTAAAGAAGAGCCAGACCAACTAGTAAAGCCACGTGCAAACAGGCTAGCCACTTCTATGACTTTGAGCAACTAAGTCATTTTGGCAATTATAAATAAATTAAAAGTAAAGTACATATGAAGAAAGATGCTATCTGCATGCAGAGAAAGAACTGATAAATAGAAGTATGTACAGAATAATTGTACACATATATACCTAGTTATGTCTAATGGTAGCCATCTCCAGGGTGGGGGTGGGGAGGAGAGGAGGGAAGAAAAGGAAGAAAAAGAAATTTACATGATAACTTTGTAGTATATTTGGAGGGAATAGCAAATTGTACATGGTAGATTTGCAGTTTCATGTGCAATCATCTTTTTTATTGTACTGTGTTGTGGAAATGCTTGTTTTGTTCCATGATTTGAAAATAAAATAAATTTTTAAAAATGCAAATAGGCCATTATTACAATGGCAGTGTTAATTTACATCTGGGAAGATGTGAGGCTCCAGATAGGACATCCTGGGTTGGGCAGGTGTTGGGACAATCAAGGACACCAGCAGGGAGGTTCCTGAAACCTTGAGTGTAGTAGTTGTTAGTCTCTGACAGGAAGAGGATTGTCCTTTGGGAGGTCACCATCTGGAATCAACACATCAGGTTACACTAAGCTCTTGTCACTCCTAGTTTGATGGGTGGGAAGTCTGTGTCCTTTGTCTTTTATGCATCAAGGAAATTTTTAAATTATAGGTGACATGTTGGTCCACATATGTAGTTCACATGCTACTGCAGCATAGAACAACCCACTTACTGGGTCATCAGTGAGACAGGAGGAGATAAGTGTTACGGTGAGGGACCGGGGCTCACTCAGGTGTCCGTTCAATTTCCTACCTCTGTCACAAGCTGGGAGCCCCTTGGGATTGTTTAGTGGAATTGCTTGAGTATAGAATTATGGAACAAATCAGCCATTTGACCAGTCTTTGCTGAACCCCTACGGTAGTCACAAAGACAAAAGTAAAATCGTGTCTGCCCCCAAGGAGCTTGGATATAGGTGCAGCATAATATAGACAGACAGCAAATACACAGAACCTTTGAGAAGTGAATTAGGGACTTAGATGGATGGGGGAGGATCAGGAAAGTCTTCCCACTGTAGATGGTGCTTGAGGTGAGTCTAGAAGGAAACCAAGGTTTCTAGGTTTCCAGAAATGGTCAGTGATAACAAAAAGGAACAGGAGTCTGCCAGGCAGATAGAGGTGTAGCCTGAACAGAGCCTGTTCCATAGGCACCTTGTGGATCTCAGAGAGGCTTTTTCAAATCAAAGGTATAATCTTCTGATTTCTTGACCCTCCCTTTCTCACCTTAGGTAACCCCCACCAATTGATATTTTCTACTCCTGTTCCCATGCTAGCAAGTTGTGCTGGAAAAAAATTTTAGTACTCAGTATAAATTCAAGCTGAATAACTTTAATTGGGCCCCCAATGATACACTCAGTGGATCCTTTTTGTTAATCTGTTATTGATTTTCTATTACATTCCTTGTAGTGACTATTCCAAACTCTCTCCATTCCTTTCAAACCTACCATTACCTCCCTCACACAGCAGGTGAGCTTGCCAGGGAGACTACGTCTGACACCAAAAAGTCAGTTCTTAAACACAGCGGTGCCATGGAAATATTATCCCAAGAAAAATTTACAAGATGCTGTCTCTGAAACACAAATTTGGGCCAGTGACTATGGTGGCAGATTACAGAGGCAGCAGTAGAACCAACAAAGAAATTGGAAGCAAATAACAGAGAAGCTAATAAAATGCCGCATACCTTAAATATAATATATTTGGGAGATGCTTTAGTTCGAGGTCAGCCCTTGTCAAGTAGTCAGTTGCTCCCCCACAGGAGAGAGTCGCTATAAATACGATACCCAGGAAAAGAGCTTCAAATAGTATGTGACCTAATTAAGTGTAATAAAAATCAAGGAAGAAAACTTGTAAGTATAATAACTGTAGCAGAGCCTCTCATTACTATGCAGTCATTATTTAATATCATACCCTATCTGGTGGTAAGAAATTTGCCTCTAGATTACAGCTGTGTACCCTCCCAAGCAGAGCTCCAGCTCCTACCCTGGGGCCATGCTGATTGGTGAGAACTCTCTACATCTAGTCAGCTGGCTTAGCCATCCCAGGCATCCCAAGACTTCATCTTCTCCATCACATCCCATGATGCTTTATATGAGCTGCGTCCATGTTCACCCTCTTTCCTCTTCATCTTCTGGAAATGGCATTCAAATCAGCACTTCCATTGCTTCTGCAGAGGGCATACCATTCAGATGTCACCATCCTTGTGACTTTACCTTTTCCTTCCTTTATGTGTGCAGGGCCTGACTTTTGTGTTTAAGTTTAGTAAATGTTTTTGCATTCATTCATTCTTTTTAATGTAATGAATGAGGAAAAACCCTTATCCAGAGGAGACACCCTATTTGGAGTATTCATGCCGCAGAGAAACTTAATGATGTGGATATGTTGATAAAGCATTGGTGGTGGGAGTCTGAGGATATGGATTTGAACCCTGCCTTTGGTACCAAACTATCTTTGTGACTTTGGGCAAATCTCTGTGCCTTTCTGGGTGTCAGCGTCCTTATCTGTACAAAGTGAGGAGACTGTTGTAAGGAATCTCTAAGATTCTTTCCAGCCAGCAGTCCTGTGACCCTAAATAGCATGAAATACTCCTGGAAAAGTAGGTGGGACCCAAATTGTGAAGGACTTTAAATAATAGGATGAGGATTTTATATTTTATTCTAGAAGAATAGGGAGCCTCTGCTGATTTGTGAGCAGAGGAGTGACAGGGTCAACCATGTGCTATAAATATGCTCGTTTATTTTCTGCTTATTTTATTAAAATATGTTTCGGTTGAAATCTTTTGTTACTATATTACCAATATTTCCCATTGTGTCTCTCCCACTCAAGAGAGGCACCCTTATAATGAAGAAAAAAAGAGGAAAAGGGGAAAAAAAAGCTCTGCAAAACTTGCTGACATACTGAAAAAGTCTGACATTCTATTACAGTATTTCATACCTGTAATTACTCTCCTCTGCCAGGAAGTTATGAGTGGGTTGGGGATGGTGGTGCCTTCTTATATCTTTCCTTTGGGACCAAATGTGGTTGTAGTAATTTCACAGCGTTCAGTTTCTGTGTTGTTATTCTTTCCATCTATATTATTATAGTTATTGTGTTTCTTGTTTTCCTAACTTGGCTTACTTCCCTTTTGCATCAATTTACGTATGCTCCTCTATGTTTGTCATATTCTTCAAATCACTAATGATAAGAGAAATGCAAACCCAAACAACCCTATGGTTTCATCTAACACCTAGCAAATTGACAACAATGATAAAAGATGAGAATAGTGTCAGTGTTGGAGGAGTTATGTCAAGATGGGCCCTGCTGGTGAATCTGGAAACCAATCTGTAATTTATGTGAAGAGAGTGACTAACAATGTACACATTCTTTTGACTCAGATTCTCTTCCTTTGACTCAGATTCTCTTCTCTTCCTATGCACCCAAAGAGGCCAAGAACAAAATGAAGCGTCCTATATACACCAAAAATATGTATAGCATTATTTTTTGTTGTGGCAAAAAACTTAAAGTAGATGCCCATCAGTTTGGAAATGTCCACATACATTGTGGGACATATGTGTAACGGGATAGTATGGTGCTCTAAGAAAGGTGTATTCCATTGGTGGCTGTGTAGAGGAAGAATAGTGAAGAGGCTAGTTCATTAATTCAGCTGAGAGGTGATGAGGACCAGAATTAGGATAGTGTCGTTGTGAATAGAAAGAAGAGATGGATTTGAGAGAAGTCATGACGATAGAATCAGTCAAACTTTGCAATCGATTAGATAATAGTTGAGGGAGAATGAGTCTGAGGTAGTTGTACCCATGAGAGAAATAGAGAAGTTTAGGCTAAAGATAGGTCAGGATGAATACTCATCTCTCTCTCTCTTTTTTTTTTTTTTAGTATTTCATTTTTTCCACAGTTTCATGTAAAGACTGTTTTTAGTATTCATTTAAAAAAAAATTTGAGTTCCAAATTTTCTTTCTCTGTCCTTCACCTCCCCCCCCGATACAGTAAGCAGTTTGATATAGATCATACATGTTCAATCATAGAGAATATATTAACCATATTAGTCATGTTATGAAAGAAGATACAGACCCGAAAGAAAAAACCCACAAAAATAAAGAAAGTAAAAAAAGAATATGTTTTGATCTGCATTCAGATTCCATCAATTCTTTCTCTGGAGATGAATACAGTTTTCATCATGAGTCTTTTGAAGTCATCTTGAATAATTTGTATTGTATAATTTGTATCTTGGATCATTGCATTGCTGAGAGTAGCTTATTCATTCACAGTTGATCATCCCACAGTACTGTAGATACTGTGTATGATATTCTCCTGGTTCTGAGCACTTCACTTTGTATCAGTTCATATAAGTCTCTAGGGTACCAGTGGAAAATTCTGGTTGTCTACCTGTCATCTCTTGCCATGCAGTTGGTGCAACTTTTCTGCCTGCCGTATATTTCCTTAACTTTCCTTAACGTCCTTTCCTCCTGTTCTTCAGAGTTCCTCATTGCTTCTGTGTGGCAGCCTGTTCTCCCACCACGTGCCTCACCATTGCCCTCTGTGTGACAATTAATTTTTAATTCTTCAGAGACAACTATGTTCTGTGTCTCACTGCTATTCAGCAACATTAGCAAGATGTTGCTATTAAAAATCTTGGCTTCCTTACAAAGTGTTGGTCATTAAGACAACTCTGCAATTTCACACAGAGCACTAACCTGTGTGTATTTGTTAGTTAAAAGGCCCCTGATATGTTCATTTTGATTTCCTTATTAAGTATCTCTTGAGTGATGAGCACTGATCACTGGGGGGAGATTCAATGTTTTAATAAAATACATTCTTGCCCTCATGAATTTGAAGTCTGGTATTTAATCTCTTCCTGATGTGCCCTGCCCTTCCATCTTAGCTGAATTTAATCTCTTCTAATCTCCATGCCTTGAGACAGTAAGCAATCAGATATAGGTTATACATGTGCAATTATGTAAAACATTTCCATATTAGCCATTTTATACAAGAAGACTCAAATAAAAGAAAAAAATGAAAGTGAAAAATAACATGCTTTAAGTTTCCATTCAGATACTATCATTTCTTTCTCTGGAGGTGGATAGTATGCTTCATCATTAGTCCTTTGGGATTGTCTGGGATCATTGTATTGCAGAGAATAGCTAAGCCGTTCCCAATTCTTCATTGAACAATATAGCTCTTACTGTGTACAATGTTCTCCTGGTTCTGTTCACTTTACTATGCATCTGTTCATGTAAGTCTTTCCAGGTTTTTCTGAAGTCTGCCTGCTCATCACTTCTTATGGAACAATAGTAATCCATTACATTCATATACCACAACCATTTAATGGGCATCGCCTCAATTTCCAGTTCTTTGCCACCACAAAAAGAGCTGCTATACATATTTTTGTACAGATAGGTCCTTTCTCCATTTTTTTGGATGTCTTTGAGATATGTACCTAGCAGTGGTACTGTTGGATTATAGTTTTATAGCCCTTTGGGAATAGTTCCAGATTACTCTCCAGAGTGGCTGGATTAGTTCACAGCTCTACCAACAGTGCATTAATGTCCCAGTTTTCCTATATCCTCTCCAACACCCAACATTTTCCTTTTTTCGTCACATTAGCTGATTTTATAGGTATGACTTGTACATCAGTGTTGTTTTAATTTGTATTTCTCTAATCATTAATGATTTAGAGCATTTTTTCATATGACTATAGGTAGTTGATTCCTTATTCTGAAAACTGCTTGTACATATCCTTTGACCATTTATCAATTGGGGGATGGCTTGTATTTTTATAAATCTGACTCAGTTCTCTATATATTTGAGAAATGAGACCTTTATCAGAGATAGAGACTTGTTGCAAAAAATTTTCCCCAGTTTTCTGCTTATAATTTTGGTTGCATTGCTTTTGTTTGTACAAAACTTTTTAAATTTTATATAATCAGAATTATCTATTTTACATTTTGTAATGCTCTCTATATCTTCTTTGGTCCTGAATTCTTCCCTTATCCATAAATCTGACAGATAAACTATTTCATGCTCTCTTAATTTGCTTATAATATTACCCTTTATATGTAAATCATGTACCTGTTTTGACCTTATCTTGGTATATGGTGTGAGATGCTGGTCTATAGTTTCTGCTGTTTGTTAGATTTGAACCCAGGTCTTCTTTACTTTATGTCTACCTCTCTATTGCAGCTTGCCCCACAGTTTTTGTCAAATAATGAGTTTTTGTTCCAAAAGCTTAGATCTTTGGGTTTATCATATACTAATAGTTATTTACTGTAATGTAATTTGTACCTAACCTATTCCACTCTATTTCTTAGCTAGTACCAGATTGTTTTGGTAATTACCTCTTTATAATACAGTTTGAGATTTGGTATGGGTAGGCCACCTTCTTTCGCATTTTTTTTCATTGATTCCCTTGATATCCTTGAGCTTTTGTTCTTCCAGGTGAATTTTGTTATTATTTTTTCTAGCTCTATAAAATAAATTTTTGATAGTTTGGTATGGCACTGAATAAATAGATTAATTTAGTTAGAATTGTCGTTTTTATTATATTGGCTCAGCCTACCCATGAGCAATTAATATTTTTCCAGTTGTTTAGATCTGACTTTATTTGTGTGAAATGTGTTTTATAGCTGTGTTCATATAGTTCCTGGGTTTGCCCTGGCAGGTAGACTCCCAAGTATATTATATTATCTCGAGTTATTTTAAATGGAATTTTTCTTTCTATCTGTTGCTGCTGGACTTGGTTGGTATTATGTAGAAATTCTGATGATTTATGTGGGTTTATTTGTATCCTGCAACTTGGCTAAAGTTGTTAATAAGAATTTAATCAATTTTTAAGCCTCTCCCAGAATATACTGGAGTAGAAAACTATGTGGAAGCAAGTTATTAAAATATAATTCTTAGGATAGTATATTTCTGTTAGTTCGCAAGTTTATCAGCTCTTTTAACCTGAAGAATTTGGAGAAAAAAAGCTATTGCCCTTGCATATAGTTTCACTCAAGGTTTTAATGTTCAAATTATGGGGTTTTGAAGTCATATTTCACATGAGACTAGTCACTAACTTCCAAAGATCATATAATGCTTTTAAAGATTTCATCTCAAGTTTTAACTGGTTTCTCGTTTTCTTTCTTCATATATTAGTAATCAGGAAAGATTTGGTGCCAACTATATGGAAAAGCTAACAGTAATATTTGGAGTCAAGATTACTCCTATAATTTGTTTCATAATAATAATAGTATTTATGTAATACCTTAAAGTTTATAAAGTGCTTTGCAAATATCTAATCTTATCCTCAAAATATCTTTGGGAGGTAGATGCTGTGATGAGCCCCATTTTACAGTTGAGGAAACAGCCAGACTGAGATTGACTTGCCCAAGGCTACACAGGTAGTAGGTGCCTGAGGCTAGATTTGAACCAGCTCCTTTTTACTTTATGTCTACCTCTCTATTGTATCATCTAGCTGCCTCTTGAAAAGTTTATCTTTATCCTTATACTATATTTAAAATTCAGATTTTTATCACTGATAGCCTGAATATTTGGGATTCCAAAATTAGCCCGACATTGTCTTTGCACTGTTACAAGGCTATGTTATTCATTTCTGACAC
The DNA here is from genome assembly GCF_011100635.1 of Trichosurus vulpecula. Lineage (NCBI taxonomy): Eukaryota > Metazoa > Chordata > Mammalia > Diprotodontia > Phalangeridae > Trichosurus > Trichosurus vulpecula. The sequence continues at coordinate 232,970,039 of NC_050573.1, forward strand.
TTCATGTTATGCATCCGTAAAATTAATATAATGATAAAACTGATTTCAGTCTTAATTTACATCTATAAAATGTATTGAATTTTTGATATGAAGTGCTAGAATGCTGCAAAGTAAAATTATATGAACATCAAGCCTTTGGGGGACAGAGATGATTGTGAAATAATTCCTCCATCTTCTAATCTTCCTTGAACATTCTTATATTAGAATGTCTATTTTTGTGTTAGGTATTGTATTTACGTGGCAGAGAATTACCTTTTTCTTGCCAACTCATTATTAGTATGTCATGTAGTAGTTCTGAATTATCAATTTGAACTAAAAGTAATTATTAAACAGAAAGAGGAAACAGGAAAGATAGATATAAATCTATATATTCCTTTGAGTTTTTCCTTGTTTCTCAGATTTCTGAAGTGCTAAAAAAAAGATAGAGTATGATCAAATTTAGTTCAGTGATCTCAATTACAAAAACCTGTTTTAGTTGCCTGTTTTGAATAGAGCAGAGCATCTTTGCATGTAAAAATAGTAAAATGCTCAATTCACAAGCTCTCAACTTCTATGAGTGATTGCTGCTGCGGTCATCTTCAGCATAAAGGGTAAGATTCTAAATCTGTAATGCTGGGAATTAAATTGTACAGTGAATTAAATTGATATATTGTGGGAGAATTCCCTGTAATGATATCTAGAATAAGGAACTTTTGGGAAATGGTTTAGAAAAAAAGGATGGATTTATCTATTTAAAATTTTAGGGTCCTGATTAAAGCTTTCTCTTCTGAAGACTCTTATAGGTACAAGAGAGAAAATTTCTGTATGATTTTCTGGCAAAGATTCATTTTTAACCTATTACAAGATTTACTTTACCAAATCACAGATAAAATAATTATGTCATGAGATTTCACTGATACCTTTCCCAAAAATTGAAATACATTACTTTGTTTTTAAAAAGGCTATTTCAAAATGTTTAATTTTTAATGGCATGTTATAATTGTATGCTATTATGCTCAGTGGCTTTGTGTGTGTTTCAGATTTAATAAAGATGCAAAGTGCTGAGCTAAGCTTTTTCACATAAAACATTCTTCAATCTGAAATCCTTTCAGAATTACCAGGGGCAACCCACTCCCAAGGTGGAGTATCTAATTTGAGAAATATAAGTCCATTTGTCCCAAATTGGCATCTTCCTGTTATCAAAATCTCCTTAAGAGATGCATCCCTGGATAAGAGACAACTCCAGTACATTCTTCTTACCTCTACAACACTCTTATAATGCATCCTTTACTTAAAGACCTCAGGTGAGTTGTATTGCACAAACTGTAGGAGAAAGACTTTATGTTGGACAAGAACTGTGGGAAGAGTGGAAAGCAGGATGATGGGTATTAGTTTAGATCAGCCTCCTATACTAGATACCACAGTAAATACAAATGGATATAGGACCGAAATATAAAATATATATCATAAAAACAAATAAAAAACCTAAAGAAAAATAAAAGTTAAGACTTTCATATTTACATTAATTTTTAAGGTCTTTTGCTTTGGTAGATAATTTATAGAAGTGGAAACACTTCCTCCCCCTTCTGTCCTCCCATGATTTTTTGTTCTGTTAATATAGGAATTTCAGACAAATTTTCATTCATTGCATTTGTTACCTATTGGCATATAATTGAACAAAATATTTTACACTGGGCATTGATTTTTTCTTTCTTTTAAAAAATCATGGTACCTAATTTTTTTTAAAAGCTCCTACTTTTTCCTTTTTTTCCTCTCAATTTTGTTAATGTATTTGATTTTGAGAATTTTCATTTTAGTATTTATTGGGGTATTTCAGATTTGTTGTAGTGTTTTTTTTTTTTAGTTTCATCACTCTTCTGGGTTTTTTTGTTTTTAAAATTGCACTGAGGTCAGTAAAAGGTGTGTTGAGTATTTCTATTTTCTGTATGTATTGATGAGATTTTTATTCCCTTGCATAAGGCCAGTTTTTATGAAGGCGCAACACATAACTGAAAGATACATACTTTTATCATTTCTTTTTGAATAATTGCCAGAGAGCTATTATATCTGGCTTTTCTCAAATTCTATTCAGGTCATTAGAATTTTTGTTTATTTTTGTTAAATTTGTCTAGTCCTGAAAGGGGTTCATAGAGTTTTCTAACATTTCAGTTTTGCTATCTGTTTCTCCATGTGATTAGGTTAACCATACCTTTAAGTACTTAGATTCTATGCCAAAAGAATCTCTACCTCTCTCCTCTCCCTAATCCCGATCTATGTAATAGAGAAAGGAAATGAGTAGGGGCAAAAAGGAAACAAAATGACTGTTTTTTGTAGATGAAGTTCTATCTAGAGAACTCTAAAAAGTCAATGAAGTTACTCAATAAAAAATATTAAGTATTGATATTATTTGATTGCCTCTAGTAATGTTTATTTTAACGACGTTTGTTCCTATTGTTGTCTTGCCTAAAAATTATGATTGCTACACATGCTTTTTTGAAAGCACTTGAAACACAAGTTCTATTCTAGCCCTTTATTTTATCACTGTTTGAATCTTTGTTTCAAGTATACTTCTTTTAAACAACATGTAGGATTCTACTTTTTAATCCTTTCTGCTGTCCTCTTGTGTTTCGTGGGTGAATTCAATACATTCGCACTCATTGTTACGATTTTTAATTTTATGTTTCCTTAGGTTTTCTCATTCTACTTGTTTGACCCCTCCTCAGTCTCCTTTGTCGGTTTTTCATCCATGTCGTGCCCACTAAACACAAGTATCTTCCAAGACTTTGTCCTGGACCCTCTCTTTTTGGATTTAGTTATCATCTATGCAGATAATTCCCATTTCTATGTATCTACTCCTAGTCTCCATCTCTAGTCCTGCATTATCAACTATGTTTTTATTATCTTGAACTGGGTGTTCCTTAGGCTTCTCAACCTCAGCAAGTCCAAAAGAGATCTTTTATATTCCTTATCTTTCCCCCTAGAAAGCCCCACATTCCAAACTTTTCTATTACTATTGAGGACACTAACATTCAGTTACTCAGGATTATGACCTCTTAGAAACAATTATTCCCAAGCCCATTCAAGAGAAGTCTTTGTGAATCTAGGGACTTTGATTTTAGTTTTTCTCAAGGTTTTCTACAGAAATGTATATTATATAATTGAGTCATGCCATTTTGTGGTTTAATTGGACATTAGTGATTATCATTCTAAGTTTGGGAATACGTGGCTCCTCGCTTTCCTTCACCTCCCATTTCTAGTCCATTGTTATGTGTGATTGCTTCTTTGTTCCACCTTTACTTTTCTGAGTTCAACTGAAGCATAATAGATTTTTGCTCCAGTTCTTTTTCTTAATTGTATGACTATTTGTTTCTGGGAAAGAATAAAAAGAAAAAGACATATTATTGGATTCTGCTTTCTAATGTATTCTGTTATTTTTCATTTTGAAGATGTACATTCCATTCATATATATGCCAATAAATCATATTTTATTATAATTTTTCCTCTCTTTGCTTCTTGTTTCCTTTTTAAAAAGAAGAGGGCCATGGGACAAGCATTTGCTTTGTACAAGCTTGATGCAGTCAGCTTTTGTTTACCTGCCATTCTCTTTCACTCAGCTAGACAATCATACGCTTGTCCACTTTCTTTTTTTAAATCCTTCTTATGATTTTCCTCTTCCTATTCTCCTCCTCCCTCAGGTTGGATTTTTGTCAAGAATGTAAACTTGGTTTAACATTAGGAAAACTACAAGCATAATGAACTCTTAATAACAAGAACAAAATCATATGACTAGGCAGAAAAAGCTTGTAACAAAATATAACACCTGTTTCTATTAAAAACACTAGAAAGCACAGTAATAAATAGACTTTCCCTTAAAGAAGGCAATTAGCATATACCTAAAATCAAGGGCCATCATCATATGTAATGGAGTAAAAGTAGAGGCTTTTCTAATTAGACCAGGGCTAAAATAAGGAGGTCCATTGTCAACACTACCTCTTGAAATAATGTTAGAATTGGAAACTCTAATAGCAAGACAAAAACAAAAGAAAGAAAGAAATTGAGAGCTAAGCAAAGAAGAAACAAAATTATTCCTTTTTTCTTTTTTTTAATTTCTTTATTTTAGTTTTCAACATTCACTTTTATAAGATTTTGAGTTCCAGATTTTCCCCCCTTGCACCCTTCCCTCTCCTCTCCCCAAGATGGCATGCAGTCTAATATAGGTTATACGTGGTGTACAATCCTATTAAACATATTTCCACGTTAATCATGTTATGAAAGAAGAATCAGAACAAAAGGGAAAAACCACAGGAAAAAGAGAAAATAGTATGCTTTGATTTGCTTTCAGACTCATAGTTCTTTCTCTGGATGTGGTTAGCATTTTCCATAAGAGCTAATTCTGTCAAAGTTGGTCATCGCACAATGTTACCATTACTTTGTACAATGATCTCCTGGTTCCGCTGACTTCACTCAGCATAAGTTCATGTAGGTCCAGGTTTCTCTGAAATCCACCTGCTCATCATTTCTTTTTTTCCCTTTTAAATTTATTTATTTATTTTTAGTTTACAACATTCAGTTCCACAAGCTTTTGAGTTCCAAATTTTCTCCCTTTCCCTCTTCTCTCCCCTCTCCCCCCGCCGAAGATGGCATGCAATCTGATATAGGCTCTACATATACATTGACTTTAAACATATTTTCACATTAGTCATATTGCAGAGAATTATAACCAATGGAATGAACCATGAGAAAGAAGAAACAAAACAGAAAAGAGAGAGCAAATAGTTTGCTTCAGTCTGCATTCAGACTCTGTAATTTTTCCTCTGGATGTGGATAACATTTTCCATCATGAATCTTTTGGAGCTATCTTAGAACCTTGCATTGCTGAGAAGAGCCAAGTCTATCAAAGTTAGTCATCATACAATGTGTGCGTAACTGTGTATAGTGTTCTCCTTGTTCTGCTCCCCTCACTCAGCATCAGTTCATATAAGCCTTTCCAGGTTTTTCTGAAGTCCATCTGCTTATCATTTCTTATAGCACAATAGTATTCCATTACATTCATATGCCACAACTTGTTCAGCCATTCCCCAATTGATGGGTATCCCCTTGATTTCCAATTTTTAGCTTCTACAAAAGAGGTGCTATGAATATTTTTTGTACATGTTGGTCCTTTTCCCTTTTTTATGATCTTTTTGGGATACAGACCTAGAAGTGGTATTGCTGGGTCAAAGGGTATGCACTGTTTTATAGCCTTTTGGCATAGTTTTATAGCCTTTGGGCGTATTACTCTTTTCAAATGACATGAGGTATACTTGTAGAATTATAGAGAGTCATCTAAAATTAATCAAAAAATAACTTTAGCAAAATTCCACATTGTTGTACAAAGTCACATAAGTCATCACAATTATTGTATATTATGAATAAAACCCAGCAGGAAGAGATAGACATTTCATTTAAAATGTCTACAGAATACGTAATATAGTTAAGAGTCAACCTACCATGTTATACCCATGAACCATATGACTGTAACTATGGCTACTCAATAAACATTTATTGAACACCTACATGTGCCAGGCACTGTCCTAAGGGCTGAAAATAAAAATATAAAAAAGAATGACAGTCTTTGCTCTCTAGGAACTTTCAATCTAATGGAGGAAGACAACACAGAAAAGAAATCTGAAAAAGGAGTAGGGGAAGTTATTGGGACTGTTTATGAAAATAAAGACAGATCTAAAATAATTGGAGAAATATTAATTACTTATGGGTGGGCCAAGCCAGCCTAATAAAAATGAAAATATTAGTTAGTTTATTCAGTACCCCATGCAAATTAAACTACCAAATGTTTACTTTATAGAGTTGGAAAAACTAATAAAATTCATCTGGAGGAACGAAAAGTCAAGAATCTCATGATAAATAATGAAAAAAAAGTGGTAAGGCTGCCTAGCAGTCCCAGATTTCAGACTATACAACAAATCAGTAATCATGAAAACAATATAGTAGTGATTAAGAAACAGAGAAGTTGATTAGTAGAACAGATAAGGTATTCAGCATATCAGAAACAAAGGTATATAGAGGCCTAATGTTTGTTAAACCCAAAACCTAAACTACTAGGGTAAAATTACTCACTTTTTGACAAAAACTTCTGGGAAAAGTGGGAAGCAGTTTGGCAGAAACTAGGTATAAACTGTATAAGCTTCAAATGGGTGGATACATGATGTAGAACTACCTCATAGATAAATTACAGGAAAAAAGAAGAGATTATCTGTAAGACCTCTGTTTAGAGTTTTGCTTTTCCAGTGGGGGAAGGGAGCCTGCAGGAGGGAGAATGGTATATGTGCTTGTTAATTGAAAAAAATTAATTGAATTAATTGAAGATAATTTTTTAAACTAAGAGATTTTATTTATTTTTATTAAAAATTTCTTAATAAATTTGGTCCAGCACTCTTACCTGGTGAAACATTTTTGGATCCTGTTCTCTGTCATGCAGTGTTAGCTGTCTTTTTGAGTTTTATATCATTTGCATATTTCATAAGCACAGCATTTATGCTTTTGTCAAAATCTTTGATATGAATGTTGAAAAGCCCAGGGCCAACCATTGATACCTGAGATATTCATTTGGTTATCTTTCAAGTTGTCATGGAACCATGAATTATTTATCATTTGGATCTAGAAATTCGGTTAGTTCTGAATCTATCTAAAGGAACTGTTTTCTACCCAACAGCTTTCCATCTTTTCTATATGAATTTTTAAAATCCAGGAGGAGGTGCAGTAGATACAGTGCTAGGCCTGAAGTCAGGAAGACTCACCTTCCTGAGTTAAAATCTGGCCTCAGATACTTACTAGCTGTGTGACCCTGGGCAAGTTCCACATCTGTAAAATGAGCTGTAGAAGGAAATGACAAACCACTCCAATATCTTTGCCAAGAATATTCCAAATGGGATCACCAAGAATTGTATATGACTGAACAACACCACCACCAACAACAAAGTATAATGGTGAGATTTCCTTGCCTGTCAGTTTAGTGAACCTGTCAAAAAAGAAAATGAACTTAGTGTGGCATGATCTAATTTTGATGTTGGCTCTTGTGATCACTTTCTTTTCCAGATGTTCATTAAGCATCTCCTAGGCAAAGTTGTAGAGTTTTTTGAGGAATTGAAAGCAGATTCCATGATCAATATTATGCAGACCTGAAAATCGGGAAAATAAATGTTTGTTATCCTCCAGTCCTCAGATCCCTTTCTGTGATCATGATACGAATTTAGTGAAGGAGTGAAGTCTTAAAAGGGATGGATTCTGAGGTTGAAAAAGGAATTGTAAGGTCAGTATATTAGAATAGACTATTTGAGATTTAGGATCATAGCACCAAAAATCTAAGGTATATAAAGGGACCTTGGAAGCCATCTAGTTCAACCCCCTCACTTTACTGAGGCCCAGAGAGTTAACTGGGGTCACACAGGATGTAAATGGCAGAGTAAGGCTTCAGATTCAGGTCCCATGACTCAAGTTCAGGCCTTCATGTTCATCCCTCTGTGTACTGTACCAGATTGTTTCCCAACAGCGTGGATTTGGGATGTGGTTTCTTTTTGGTTGGCACAATCAGATGAGGCCAGGAATTGTTATCTTAACTGCCATGGGGTTAGGGATTATTTCACCATACACTTTCTTTTCACACCCCAAAGCCACAGGTCTCTGCAACAGCTTTCTCTTTTCCTGACCCTCCCACTCACTGGCCACTTCCCCATCCCCTTTCTTCTTGTTAGCTCTTTGCTGGAATTGAGTTCCAAACCTTTATTGACAATGTTTTTGGCACTGGAGGAACGCAATTGGGAAATTAAATAAAATAGTAAAATTGTTACTTTGGGATTGTTTTCTTGGAATGTTACTTAGGTCCTTTCAAAAGGGAAAAAGATAGGCCTAACAGTTGAGTGTTGTTATGTGGTGTTTATAAGTGTTAGACTTGGAGTAAGAAGGCTTCGGTTTGAGATCTGATTCTTCCAATTCAGTTGCATGGCCATGAGCAAGTAATTAAATCTAAGTTTTCCCACATATACAACGAGAATGACAACTGTTTGCTCTGTCTTTATGTTCTAGGTTATTTTCAAGAAAGTACTTGGTAAATTATAAGGGGTTATGTAGGTGTGAACCACTTTTAGTTTCAGTCTCTCTAAAGAGAATGTGCAGAGAGGTTAATGTTCTGTGAAGTCTGCCTTCTCATACACACTGCACTCTCTATACTTGGGCATCACACAGATTTTCCTGCTTAAGCTTCATATTTTTAAGTGGACCTGAAGTGAAGAATGAGATTATATTTTTGAACTTTGAAGCATTAAGCAGGTTTATCCTTAAGATTCATGGATAGATGAGGGATTATTTCTATTTTATTGTCTGGGTCATGAAGTCAGAAGGAAGTAGATTGTGTGTCTTACATTTTCAGGAATGCTTAAGTTACTGATTTATCTACCAAATGGTGAAATGAAAATAAAAGAATGCCCTTTTTGTTTCTTTTTAGTTTGACTTTAATGATTTTATGAAAAATCCTGATGGGAATTTTAAATTATGTAGTATTTAATAAGTAAGGGCAGTTTCAAGTCAGACAATCAGTAGTTGAATGCTGCATTCATAATAAAAGGGGAAAAAAGCTGTCCTCCAAAACTTGAACACCTAGGAATTATAATAAGTTCTTGGCTTGAAAAACACATTTTTCATGGAAAAGATGCAAAAATTAAATGAGACATCCAGCAGGTACAGACAGCAAGATAATACCTGTTACCTCACTACTCAGGATTTTTGGTTTGCTCTTTGTATGCATTAGCCATAGTTTCTGTGGCAAAGTTCTATATAAGAAAAATGTAGCAATTTACCCTCCCTCTCCACAGTCATCCTGGGGGCCTTATTGGGATACATCATGAAAAAAACCATGAAGTGCTTAAACCTCCCAAATCCTAAAAAAGACAAAAGTATTTATTAATTAAATTCTGAGTAAGGGAGTCATACTAATTTTAGGCCCGTCTGTTACATTTGATACAGCTGACCTTTTCTTCTCCGGGTTTTCATGCTGTTTGTTTCTGATTCTCCTCTTATCAGTCTGACCACTCACTCCTTTTCCATTTCATTGGCTGGCTTCTAAGACATGCCATGTCCTGGTAATAGTGGTGTTCTCCAAGGTTCTGTCCCAGGCCATCTACAGTCTTATATCTGTAACCTCATCAGCTTCCATGGGTTTAACCATCATCGCATGACATCTTTAGCTTCAGTCTCTCCCAAGCTTCAGTCCCTAATCGCCAGTTGCCTACTGGACATTTCTAACTGGGTGTCTCAGAGACACCTCAAACTTAAAATATCCCAAACCAAACTTATTTTTCCCTTGGAAACTTCCATTTTCCAAATTTTCATATTTCTGTTGAAGACACCTTGATCCTTCCAGTCTACCAAGTCCGTAACCTCAGCAAATTCTCAATTTCTCTTACCTTACTTATTAGCCAGTTGCCAGATGTTGTTGTTTCTACTTCCATAATACCTCCTACATCTAGACCCTGCTCTCTCCTCACAGCTACCGCCTTAGCTCAGTGGTACTAATCACCTCCCTCCTAGGTTATCGCAGCAGACTCCTAATTGGCCTCCTTGCCTCCAGCCTCTCCTGCTCAAGTCCATCCTGCAAACCTCTGCCAAAGTGATTTTCAGAAAGCACAGTCTTGACCACGTCACTCCCATCCTCATTCATTCCAATGATTCCCTGTTGTCTCTGGGATAAAATTATAAACTGTTTAGCTTTTAAAACCCTTTATTACGTGGTTTCCAGTGTATCGTTCCAGCCACATGGGAAATTACTTCCCATTTCTACACTCTGCTATCCATCCAAAATAGCCTTTTTCTTGTTCCTCACAAGTAATACTCCATCTCCCATCTCTGTGACTTTGTATTGGCGGTACTCCATTCTAGGAATCCACTTCCTCTTTACCCCACTACCTAATATAATCTCTTTCAAGATGCACCATCTTCTGCCTGGAGCCTTTCCTCATCTCCCCAACTGCTGGTGCTCTCCCTGTCAAATGACCTTGTATTTAACCACTTTGTATTTATTTGTACTTATTTTTATCTTAACCCTGTGTATGCATTTATACATTCTTATCTCTATTTGAATGTAAGTTCTTTGTGAGCAGGGATTTTAAAATATTTTTGCTTTTGTATTCTCAGTGCCTAGCCCAGTGCCTGGTAAATGCTGAATTAATGTATGTTGATAGATTGATTGAAGAGAGGTGACATATGGGAACTGATGGGATGCATGATTGATACTGTGGATGAGGAGGGACAGGTAAGTTTAAATAGAGAAATTTGAGTTCTGCAATGGGTGAAAGGAAAGGAGAGGAAACCTTTTAGCTGCTTAACAAGCAAGGAGTTTTGCACATATGTGAGGGCAGTGACATGACCTCTTTTTATTTTTTATTAGTGTTTTATTTTTTTCCAATTACACGTAAAGACAAATTTTAACATTGATTTAAAAACATTTTTGAATCCCAAATTTTCTCCTTCCCTCCTTCACCACCCCCCTCCCTAAGACAGTAAACAATTTGATTCTGGCTTCTAAGTTTTTTTTTTCTATACTGTTTGCTTTTCCAAGATGTGACTTGGAAATTCAAATGATGACTTAGCCCATGTATAAAAGGCTTAGGGTCTGGAGGACTCATGTGTGTCTTGGAAGTTCAAATGATGACTTACCCTATATACGAATAGCTTAGGGTCCAAAGGATTGGTGAAGGTGATTCAGAACTTGCATCACTGATCATACCGAGGAGTCTGGTGCAGAGTTATTTTTGGTCTGATTTTTTTTTTTTACCCCTTCTTATAAAAGAAGTCTAGATGATTCAGATGGCTTATCTTAGCAAGTAGGGCACAAAGAAAGCATCATCAGGGTAGAATGAAAAGAATAGAGGTTAATAGTATCTATATCATGTTACAAAAAACATCCAGAATTAATAAGAGTTATTTTGTGCACTGTAAGTCAGTGGTAAAGGTCGAGAAATTCTGTGATGGCTGAAATTCTAGCCTTCTTGCTAACTTGGTATTTGATTGTAGGTTTTTTTTTTTCAGCTCCAAAAATGAGGATAACTAACCCAATCCAGCTCATAGATATTAAGGTTAATTAATAGAAATGTTTCACATAGAGGAAAATCACAGTGTTTAGCATTCTACTTAGATATAATAGAATAATTTAGGTGATAGTGTGAGCTGTTATTTACCTTTGTTTAGCATTTCCATTTTTTAGAAACAGATTCTACAAAATTGGCTTATGGAAGATTGTGGGGGGAGTGTTTAAACTATCCAAGGGAATGGATTATTTTAAAGTATTTTAGAAGTATCCCTTTATATATAATTAATAAGCTAATTAAGGATACCAGCATTTTATTTCCCACTGGCTGGATTCCTCTGGACTTTATCTTGCTCTCAGCAACCTTATTGCCCTGCAAGGTCACATGAACCGTGAAGGTCACACGCCACCTTAGTACCCTTTGCCCTGAGGCCCCTCCCCCCCTTCCTAATTGGATAGGATGGATCTCAGATCCTCCATTTAAGGATGCTTGGGTCAGCCATCTCTTCATTTCTCACCAGGCTGCCCTGCTTTGGACTTCGTCATCCCTTCCTCCCTTCATCTCTCCCCTCTTCCACCTTTTCAGTTTCTTATAATGTGTTCCTCCATTAGATTGTGAACTCTTGGAGAGCTGGGATATCTTTTGCCTTTCTTTTTATTCCCCAGTGCTTAGCACAGTGCCAGCTGGAAACATGTCTCCCTTCTCTTTTGGATCGCTAGGTGGCACAGTGGATAGAACACTTAGCCTTGAATCAGGAAGACTCATATTCATGAGTTCAGATCCATCCTCAGACACTTACTAGCTGTGTGACCCTGGGAAAGTCACTGTTTGCCTCAATTCCCTCATCTTTAAAATTAGCTGGAAGAGGAAATGGCAAATTACTCCAGTATCTTTGCCAAGAAAACCTCACATGGGGTCATGAAGAGTTGGACATGACTGAAACAACTCAGCAGCCACAAAAAATGGTTATTGATTGGTTATTTGCAGATGTAGTGTGTGAGAACCCACACGAGGTCTACTACTACCCTGTTTCAGTTACATGCAACTGTCAGTAACAAAATTCAATTGTATTTAAAATATGCGTCATACTTTTCACAGATTCAGGTGGATTTTCCCTTTAAGTTATGAGGTTTTGCTGTACTGATAATCCCACCAAAAATCTCATTTTTATTACCTTAAAAAAAATAACAGTCCCCTTTTGCCTTGACTTTTTCCCCTCAAAAAAAAAAATGGGAAGGTAGGCCGTCAGGGCTTTATGCATGCGTGCGTTTTTATTTTTTTAGAGAATCTGCCTGATCATGGTGTTATGAAAGACATTCTGAGTGACTAAAGGGAAATGAATTATTAAACAACTCTCAGAGTACCTGCTTAATGTGTTTTATACTGAAATCAGGCACCAAATATTTCTAATATTTATTGTGCCTTTTGTTTAATCACATCTGCTTAAAGTGAAGCCTTCTTGCCTCATCAGGCATGATACGGACTCAGTGTCACAGGGATGCTTATTACAAATAATGAATAGAATGCACATGTGATTACTATCACATAGATATGCATATCCCTTTCTGCTTTAATCATCTTTCTTTGAAATGTGATATTTTAGAGCCACCTCATGCACAGTCAATTAGTTTGTTGTTTTGTTATTATGTTATGAGCTAGATCAGTGGCAGAAAGCCAGGATGGTTTCCTTTATTAGTACCATTTTTCAAATGTGTGTTTGGAAGAGGGAGAGACCATGGAGCCAGTGTGTCCATTGTGAATGGTGATGGATTGTAGTTATTGGTTGTTGTCTCTTGCTTTCATTTTAATATGTTGATCTGCTATGGTTTAATTCATTTGATTCATTCCCAAGTTCAGAAACAGCGCTTGACTGTTAATGATTTCTTTAACTAGTGAGGATTTGTATCACCTCTGGGTAATATCCTGATTTCCTTCAGGGACAGCTTCAATTTAGTTTGACTAGAGAAAGAAAATATATTTGACATAATTGTCCTGTTTATGCTTTGATCTGTGAGAGGTGACAATGCATTACTGGAAATTGCTGCTCTTTTATGTTGCCTTTTTTGGGGGGAGGAAGGGGAAAGTTTTTGCTCGAGATTTTTCCCAAGGCAAGTCTGAATGTTATTTTTTTTCCCCTTTAAAAATATCCCTTAACACCTAATTAAAGTCAATTTCTAGTTATCATAGAATATTTGAGTAGGAAGGGACCTTTGAGGTCATCTAGTTCTGCCTCTTAACCAAGTACAGAATGCCTTATACATCCCTCACATATAGTCTTCCACTTGTTGGCTTCAGTACTTCCATTCACTACTTAACATAGCAGGCTCTTTCCATTGTTGGGCAGCTCTGACAGCTGTTTTTATTTTACTGTGTAGAGGGTATCTGCCTCCCTGTAACCTCCTACCCATTGGTCTTAAAACTTTTCTTCTCTATAAGTGAAACATCTCCATTTCCTTCAGCTCTTTCTCATGTGATCTGGTCTCTAGCTGCTTCACCATCCTGGTTACCCACTCTTAGACAAACCCAAGTTTCAAATGGCCATCTTAATGTGTGGCTTAAAGAATGGGACACGGTGTTTTTGACTAGACCAGAGAAGGGTATGGTGTACTGTTTACCCCCCTTAACCTGGATTCTGTTCTATTTATTTATCTTGAGTCTACATTAAGACTTCACCTGTGACACTGTGGTCAGCAAGATTTGGATTCAAGTGCTGCTACTGACATGTACAAGCTATATGATTGACTCTGGGCAAATAACCTTTCAGTGCTCTAGGATACTCTAATACTGGAAATTGCAGGGAAGATGCCAGCTTGCGTTGGTAGAAGGCTGTTCCTCTCTTGGGAGTTCCCTGTACTCATAAAATCACAGGTCCAGTCACTAGCCTATATTTTGCCACAGTCTTGGTTCACTTTGAGTTTGGAACTAGCTTAAACACATCTTATCCACACAAATGGCAGCTAAGCCAGGTGCTCTCTACCATATACTGGAAAATTTAATTTTTAAACCTAGATACAAACCTTTACATTTTATCTCTATTAAACTTTTTTTGGATTTAGCCTTTTGAGAAAATTTTGAATCCTAATTCTGTTTTCTAAAATATTAGCTGTCTCTTTTAAGTTTATACCATCTTCAAATCTCATAGGAATGCCTTCTCATAAATTAATAAGTGCTTACTCTGTGGTAGGCCCTGGATACACAAATACAAAAGTGAAATAGCCCTTGCCCTCAACAAGCTTACATTCTATTGGGAGGAGAAAACGTATACATGTGCATACATACATGTGTGCACACGTGTTTATATATGTAAATATATGTATATATGAAATAAATACCCAGTGGATACAGTGTAATTGGGGAGGGGGGTAGTGAGGCACTAGCAGCTAGGTGGATTGTGAAAGGCTTCATATAGAAAATACATTTTAATTGAGTCTTGAAGGAAATTAGCCATTCTAAGAAGAAAGGTAAGAATGAATTACAGGTGTGGTACACAGTCCTAAAATAGGGCGATGGAGTGGGTGGAGTGTCTTGTATGAAGAACAATAAGAAGGCCGTGGGACTGTTTCATAGGGCGTAAGAAATGGGAAGAGTAATGTGTAATGCGTTGTAAAGGTAAGTTGGGACCAGGTATGAAAAGCTTGGAAATGGCAGAGGAATTTATATTTGAGTCTGCAGGTGATAGCTGCTGGAGTATGTTGAATGGGATAATATTAGCTAGCCTCCACTTTAGAAAAAAAATATTTGGCAGTTCTGTGGAAGTTGGTTTGAGAGGGAGACCTATTGGTAGACTTTTGCAATATAGTCCAGAGAGGGCCCAAATTATGATTGTGACTATGGGAATGGAGAGAAATGGATGAATTTGTGATGTTGTGGACATAGAAACAGGACATGGATATTTTGGGAGAAGAAGTGAGGAAAAGATGAGATCAAGGAAAATTTAAAGCAAAAGAGTGCTTTTAGTTGGGAAGATCCAAGCATCAGGGAAGGAATAGAGCTTGAGCCGACAGGTGGAATTTTCCTTAACTATCTTGGGATTCATTTCCCTGTTGATAATGCTTGAAGGGAGAAAACAGAGGTAGAATCCTCTCCTTGCTCTCTTGTTGGCTATGACATAATCCCTGGAATCATGGAACCTCCTAGGGTCTGGTGGGGACCATGTCTGCAGTGAAGTTATTCTGGAAATGATAGATCCAAAGCTTGGGAGACAGGCATGGAGAAGAGGGAAGAAAGTCATACCCAGCCCAGCTTTCTTTGTGAACAGAGTAGATGCTTAATAGATGTTTGTGGAAGTGAAGTAAAGGCTATTTTTTTATATCCTTAACATTTTAATACAAGTCTCAGATCATCATGGACTTTAACCTCTCTGACTTGCTTATTATAATTCTAGTTTGTCTTTGGTTTTGTGTCCTTCCTTCCAAACCTTTGCTTGACCTTTGAAAATGAATACCTCACAGCAAACTTCTTGCTGTAGTTTCTGTTGGTATTTCCCCATTTTTCCCTCAGCAGTATTATATTGGATATATTGTTAGAATTCGATTTTTTAAAGGCCTCTCATCCATCCTCACCTGAATCCCTTTTAGAGTTTCTGTCATGGGATCATACTTCTTTCTCTGCGTTATTTTGAAATTTAATTTCTTTTCTTTAAAATATTATCTAGGTTATATTTTTATTTATTTTGTTAAACATTTCCCAATATCATGTTAATCCATTTTGGGCCTCAAGTTTGACACCTCTGATTTCCTTTTTACTAATCATGCCAATACTTTTCTAGGTAACTAACTCCTTTTCCCCCATGAGTGTATCAGTTTGGGCCTCAGATATGATTTGGTGAAGTTAGAGTCGTAGACAATAATCTGAAATAAGGTTTCAATATTCTAAGGGACTGAAAGTTGAGTAACATTAGTACATCTCTAAAAAGTCAATCCTTAATAATCGTTAATCCTTACCTTTCCATGTCACTAAATAAAATCAAGAATACCAGAGGTACCAACTCTGCTGAACAACTAAACAAGCTAAGCCCCTAAAATTTAAGAGCCAGACCCACCTTGAGTACTTATGTTTGAGTGACGGTATATGCAAATAATTTCATATCTTAACTAACATTTTTACATTTCTTTAAAAATATGTATGTATATTCATTCTGACTGCATTTAGTAAGAATTTCTGAACCACCACTACTAATTTTTTCCCATTAGGAATTACTAGCTTTCTTGACTAAATATACCCCAAAGTTAATAAATACCTTCTGAACCGTTCTATAGTAATTTATATTGTTACATAGGTACAGACCTTTTTTTCCTTTAGTACTCAAATATATAACAGTGCATATAAAAGCTAATTTCTTGATGTCCAGAGTTCATGCTTTGAGACATAGTTTCTTTCTAGGAATTTGAAGACGTAATTTTTTTTCCCTTGCCAAAAGTTTCTGCTATTTTCATCACTCAAATGTTCTTTGCTGGGTAGAATTAAAAAGTTCTGATAGTTTCCTTGTGTTTTGTCTCTTTTGCTGATGGTGGGTGAGGCTCAAGTACTGGACTTGGAGATAGAAAAACAGAGTTCAAAGCCTGCCTTAGACACTCATTAGTTGTATAACCCCGGGTAAGTCACTTAATCTTTCTCGGCCTCAGTTTCCTCATCTCTTTAAGTAGGGATAATAATAGCCCCTATCTCACAGGGTTGTTGTGAGGATCAAACTAGAGAACATCTATATAGTGCCTTGCAAATCTTATAGCTCTACATAAATGCTAGCTTTTATTATCAGCCATTGGAGTGGAGAAGAGGGTGAGGCCAATGGAAAGGTATGAATGATTCATTCAGTCATCTAGCATATATTAAGTACTTTCCTGTCTATGTGGTCAGCACTGGGGATACAGAAACAAAAAATGAAACTCTCCTTGCTTTCAATGAGATTACATTTTTTTGGGAGGAAACAGTATAGCATGTATAATTTCAGGGAAACTAGATTTGGGGAGAAAGAAGAGCCATATATAGGAAGTGATACTTGAGTTTGAGTTTGATTCTGAAAGGCAGAGGAGAAAAGAATGAATTCCAGGTATGGCAGGCAGACGATTTGAAGAAACAGTGATGGTTTGATGGAATGCCATATGTGAGGAAAAGCAAGGTCAGTTGGGCTGAAGCGTAAAGCATTTGAAAGGGAATAATGTATAATATACTTAGAGCCTTGGTTTTTTTCTTTTTGTTTTATTTACTGACAGCAATTTGTGAATTCTTTCAATTGGAATTTCATTTTCCATCTTTAGAAGTTTTGGGAAGTTCATTATGGTGTTAATTTTTTTGTCCTTTTCTGTTCTTTTGGGAGACCTATGATCTTTAGATTGTCTCTGCACACATCCTGTCTTCAAGTTTGGTTTGTTTTGCTTGCATAGTGAGCATATTTTCTTTTAATGTAATTGTTTTTTATATCTTATCTTTTAGGTTATCCTTCACTTCTGTGTTTTGCATTGCTAATCTGTTGTTCTCCCTTTTGTTTCTTTGGTGAGGCTTGCCATTGCAGATTCAAGTTTTTCTCTTCTGCTCATCATTTTCTGTTCAGGACAAATTCTGCTTTCGTAATTCTCATTTCTTGTTTCAGGAACAGTGCGTTGTGTTTCTGTGTCCTCAGATTTCAGTCATCAGTGTTGGAACATTGTCCTTTATTTTGCAATAGTTATTCATAAATGCCTGAACTCATTTACTATATCTAAAGGACATATTTTCTTCTGATATTACTCTGTTTCCCTGTTGATTTATCTGTTGATGTTCAAGGTCTTTGAGTTCTCTTCCTGAGATCTTTGGCACTTTCCATTTTTTCCTCATTATTTTCTTTATCACTCACTTTTTGACTCCGTACCCTCTGATTATGGTTTCCTTGGGGGCTAGATCTCAAAGCATCTTAGCCTTCTCCCATACTAGGGAATTCATAGACACCAGCCTTGGTCTCTGCCCTAACTCACATTTGGGTGGTCAGAACTGGCCCTGGCTGAATGTTGTGGTCTTTTTAGGTTTGATGGAGTATTGGACAGTTCCCCCACATGCTTTCCCTAGCACCAGCAGTTCAGAGTTTGCAGCTCTAGTGCTTCTGGGTTGCAGCCCCCTGCAGGCTTTTGTTTCTGAAAGGCTCTGGCCAAACTAGCCATCAAGGCTCAAGCTGTAGGGCTCTGTGGCACTGGAAAAAGGGAGGGGGCATGAAGGTCCCATGGGGTGGGTTTTGATGTAAGCCTGTGTTATGTCCTTGGATCTGATAAGTGCAGCTTTGTTGTTGGTAGTGGGGGAAGGGTGCTGAGTGAGCTCAGAGTTAGTGAGTGTCCATTCCTGGGTTGTTTGTTTGTTTGTTTTTGGTTTTAAAGTTTTTTTGGGTTCTGAGTGACCTAGACCATGGAGACATCTCAAGTTGCTCTATCTGTTTTGGAGAGGTTGTAGGGATTTTTGCCTTTGTGACCCAGAAAACCCTATTATGAACCTAGAAGGGTAGAGCTAGGTTATGAAGAGCTTTAAATGCCAAATAGAGAAGTTTTGGATTTGACACTTAGGGATAATAATGGATCCTAGGAGTTTATCAAGTAGATTTGTGACATGGTCAGGACTGTGCTTTAGGAAAATCATTCTTGGCAGCTGTGTAGAGGATGTTTTGGAGTGGGGAGAGATTTAAAACTTGATTTAAAAAAATGGCAACAAACATAATTTTTAATTGTCTCCTAAATGTGGTTTTATATTAATTTGTCTTTATGAGTAGGTCCGATTTTCCGACAAATTCTTTTTAAGCAAAATAGTGAAGGTTCCTTGACTCAAGACTCACCTGTTTTTGGTTTCATTGTATATCTCCCTGAAAACACCATCATTCTTTGCTGAGAATAGATTGCTCTGACCGAGTGATTCATGTCTGGAATGTTATTAATTTAATGGACTAAGTGTAGGGGCTAGGTATTTTTGTTACAAAAGGGTTCTTGCTAGGAAAGAAATATAGAGAAATAAGGTGTCAGCAAAACAAATTGTGATGTAATAGGTCAGACTATGTAAACTGAACAGCATGATCGCCACTCAGAGGTGCTTTTTGGGGAGATTTCTGGCTGAGTGTCTTCAGAATGAGGGGTTTGGTCATGAGTCAAGTCTCCTCATTTGGTTGTAAGATCATAATCCATGTCTCCCCAAAGGTCTCAGTTAAGATTGAGCAATTTAAAACTTAGTACTATTTTTGTTTTTATACCCCCTACATTTCCCACTGTATTCTTCCTCCCATTCCATTCCAGAGAATCATCCCTTAAATAAAAGAATAAAAAAAATGAGGAAAATGTTTGGCAAAATCAATCAACATATTGATAAAGGGTGATATTCATTATATGCAGTGTTCCAAACCCATGATTCCTCACCTCTATAAAGAAACGAATGGAGATGTATTTTCATTTCTCTTCCTTGGGACCAAGCTTGACTATTATAATTTTATAGCATTCAGTTTTTATTATTTGGTGGTTGTCATTGTATATAATGTTTGCCTTGCTCTGTTTATTTCACTTTGCATCAGTTAATGCTTTTTAGTATTCAGTATCTTCATTGTTTCTTACAGCACAGTAACATTCCATTACATTCATATGCTTCCCCATTAGATTATAAGTTCCTTGAGGGCAGGGACTGTCTTTTTCCGCTTTTTGTATCCCCAGTGCTTAGCACAGTGCCTGGTATATATGGTAGGGGCTTTATAAATGTTGTTTGATTGATTGATGTGCCAGAATTTTTTTATCTATTTCACAGTCAAAGAAAAGTTTCTACTTTGCTTCTCATTTTTAAATGCTACCATAAATATTTGGGTGCATACAGGGTTTATCTGTATTGTCATTGCCTTCCTTGGGGGATGGGGGAGTCTCAGGATCAAAATGTGTGGCCATCTTTGCTGCTATTTACACATAATTCCAAATTGCTTTTCTAGAATGTTGAGACCATTTAATAACTTCACCAATAATTTTTCATCATTCTGCTTGTTTTCCCACAAACCTTCAGTGCACCTCCAATTTTAATCTTTTGTCATCTTTATCAGTTTGCTAGGTGTGAGGTAACACATCGGGGTTGTTTTGATGTCCATTTCTCTTATTAATAATTTGGAGCATATATTGTTAACAGTTTCATATGGTTGTTAATAATTCACAGTTCTGTCAAGAATTGTGTGTTCTTTTCCTTTGACTTTTGATCTTATGTGTTTCTGTTAGTATTCTCTATTGCTTAGATATCAGACCTTTATTGGAGATTTTGATAGTCTCCTTATCCTAGCTTCATTAATTTTGTCAAATGATTAGTTGATTTGATCAATTTGATTTATAGCATCAAAATTAACTATTTTCTGTTTTGTAACTGCCTTTATTTCTTGCCTGCTTAAGAATTTATCCCTTTGCCATAGCTGGTATACAACCTGCTAATGAAGGGGAACATTAAAGATACACATCTTTTTTTTTTTTAAGTAACACATAGAGCATTTACAAAAAGAGATCATATAAGGCACAGAGAATTGCAAATCAATGTAAAAAGGCAGCAATAGACTACAATGCATTAAAAATAGTATTCAGTTCTGGGAGCACAATGAAAAGACTTATACCTAAATTGGACTTACTAAAGAAATCCTAAGCAGTAAGCGGGTCAAGGAACAAATCATAAAAATAATAACATTGTGAAAGACAATGATGATGATAAGACATTATGCCAGAATTTCTGGTAGTTGCTAAAGCAGTTCTCTGAGGAAAATCTTATATCCCTAAGATATAATTATGAAATAGAAAAATAGGGAATTCATGAGCTATATCTGCAATTAAAAATAGACCTACAAATAAACCCCAAATAAGCACAAAAGAAGAAATCTTTAAAATTACAGGAAAAATAGGTAAATTGGAAACCAAAATGATTATAAATTAATAAGTCTACAACCAGGTGTTTTGGAGAGGCCGACTAAATGAATAACTTTAGCCAACCTTATTAAAAAGAAGAAAGGAGAAAATCAAATTAACCAGACAAAAATAATCAAAGTGGAATCATAACAGGCAAGCAATAGATTTATTGAAACTTATTTACCCAGTTTATGTGCCAACAAAACTGAGAATTTAAAAGAAATAGAGGATTTTCTACAAAAATAGAAAATATTTAAGTGAAAAAAACATCAAGTAGAGACCTTCAGTAATCTGATCTTAGAAAAGAAAATGGAACCAACTATAAAGGAACTGCCAAAAGCAAGAGGGGACCCCTTGATCGAGATCAAATTGTAGGAGAATTCCATCAGAAGAACAGTTTAAATATACACTGTTCAAATTATCTTAAAAACTACAACTGAAAGCACTGTATCAAACTCATGTTATGAGACAAATATAGTCCTAATACTTAAACTGGGGAAGGATAAAGCAAAGAAAGATCATTCCAAACCAATATCATTAATGAACAGCAATTCAGAAATGTTAAATAAAGGCTCCACCAATTTATCAAAAAAAAATGTGCTTTGATGAAGCTGATTGAATTGGATTTATAGTCTTAAGTGCAAGGATGGTTCAGCATTTGAAACAGTTAGCATAATTGATGATCATATTAAAAACAAAGCCATCCAAAACCATATGGTTATATCAATAGAAGAAAAAAAACTTTATAAAATACTACACTCATTTATGCTAAAATCTCCACAATCTATATAGGCATAGATGAATCTTTTAAAAATGTGGTAAAATTTATCTCAAACCAAAAGCTAGTATTAGAAACTCTGTTTGTAAATATAGGAGTAAAGCAAAGATGTCTTCCTTTCTTTGCTGTTATTTGACATAGTCCTAGAAATGTTGGGAATGGCCATAAGACAAGAGATAAACGAACAAAGAAGAGATAAATTACTTTATGTTGATGACATGAAGTTTTACTTAAAATGTCCTTGGGAATTAGCAAAGAAACTGAGACAATAATTTGAGTAAAGTTCCAGGCTACAAAATAAATCTACAAAAGTCAATAGAATTTCTATGTAGCAATTACAAAATCCAGCAGAAAATATTACAAATGGAATTCTCATTCAGTGTAGCTACAAAGTGCATAAAATATCTGGGGTCGGTTTACCAAAACACACTGAATACCTACATTGATAGAGTTACAAAATGTCCCTTAGAAATAAAAAGCTGCATACGTAATTGTAGAAATGCTCATTGTTCATGGCTAGGCGGTGCCAATACAACAAAAATGACAATACTACTGAAATTACTTTAATGATTTAATGCTATACTAAGCAACCTACCAAAGAGATACTTTGGAGAGTTAAAGAAAATACTAAAATTAATTTGGAGAAAGGATATCAATGGGGATATTTGGTGAGGGGGTGGGGAAGTAGGAATGAAAGGGAAATAACAATTCTAGACTCCAAACTATTATAAAATGATAATCATCAAAAGTAGTTAGTTCTATCTTAAATAAAAAAGTAGATTAGAACAAGGAAGAATCGGAAATAATTGAACACAATAACCTTGTGTTCAGCCTATCTCCCAAAATAATTTATCTAGGAAAAAATCTGCTATTTGGCAAGAAATTAGGTTCAGATAAATAGTAAGCTACCATTACACTTTTTATATTTTTATAATATATATCTATATGTGATTTATATAGAATATATTTTATATGTTTTATACTTTTTGTATTTTTAAAATATACTTACTAAGATGCATATGACTTAATTCTGTCTAAATTTTGTTATAGCGTAAAGATCTCTGGAAGAAGATGCTTACTAATTTTATAATTGGAGGCAAGTCACTTAACCTCTCTAGGCCTAAGTTTCTTCACCTGTAAAATAGGGGTAATACTGTTTGTTTTAGTGACCTCGCAGGCTTGTTATAAAGAAAAAGACTTTGTAAACTGATGTGAATATCAATTATTTTATTAACTATGCAAAGGTCCAGTTTGAGGTAAAATAGAAAAGAATATAGCATATAGGTATAGCAGATGCTTTGTTCAGCTTAGGGACTGATAATTTCTTTCTTTTTCTTCTTTTAAAAAAAATGTATTCCTAGCTTGAATTTATTGCTCTCTCTGAAATCCCATTGAAGCCTCTAGCCATGCTGGTCCTCAGGAAGACCCTAAAGCTTTTGTCTGCATTTACTCACTGCTCCTGAAAGCTGTAGGCATCTAGGTATGAGTCTAAGTCTTACTTGTTAACAGTCTTTAATCTCTTCTTTGATGCCACTTGAGCCTGTACTGTCAAAACATGACTGGTCATGCCGCAGCAGTCAGAGTCAAGCATCTCCTGTATTTTTTTCTTTTTTGTGTGTTTGTTCTCTGTTAGACTCCCCCAGCAAGTGTCCTTTAAATCTATAATGGGTACAGACAACTACTTTTGGGATCTGCCTTCTTGTCCCTCCTAGCCTTCCTGTCCTCATTCAACGATAGACGTTTTTAAACTGTGATGGAGAATTATTCTTCTACCTGGGGTCAGCTGTCTTGATGCTCCAGACTACCTTATTGGCCTCTTGTGCACAGAGATTCACATTCTCATACAATTTCAAAGTTGGAAGAAACTTCAGGGCCTACCTAGTCCCACCCATCACTGAAAAAGGATCTCTCTTACCATATACTTGGTAAATGTTTATCCGGAAGTGGTTATTCAGCCTTTCTTGGAGACCTTTCAAGAAGGGAGGACCTTCAGACCAGCTTGGTCCTTTTTTGGAGAGTTCTAAAAAGTTGTACTTTATGCCAGGCCTTGATTTGTCTTGCAAATTCCACCAGTTTCTCCTGATTCTAATCTGGGACCACACTGTACAAATCCATTCCTTTTCCATACAAGGGTCCTTCAAATGCTCGAACACACCTATTATTCACATCTTTGAGTTTTATTCTCTCCAGGCTAATCATCTTAAGTTCTTTTAAATGATCCTCACAAGTCAAGATCTTAAGGGATTTCATTATCCTGGTTCCTGTCCTCTGGATGTTTTTTAGTTTATTAACTATCACCACCCTGATCTGGGGCCATCTCCAGTCATCCTGATTTATATCTTGCCACTGAACTCAGATGACCCTGGGGAAAGAGTGAGGCTGGTGACTTTGCACAGCCCTACCTCACTTCAGTCCAATTCACTTGCAGGTCAAGACATCACCCTCCTGATGTCATTGGTTCTCTTCTAGAATGAAGGACAAACAACAAACAACAGTCACCACCCTATTGCTGGAAGCATTGCTTTTTAAGGTAGCCCTAGATCCCATGGCTGTCATATTGTACTATTGATGCATTCAAGCTTGAAGTACTCTTAAAAACCCCAAGATCTTTTTCAGAAAACTGTCATTTGGTTATGTCTCTGCAGCCTTTTACAAGTGAAGTTGATTTTTCGAACCTGAATGTAAGACTTTTCACTCATCCCTGTTACATTTCAAATTATTATATTTGGACCAATGTTCCAGCCTTCCAAGATCTATTGGATCCTGACTCTGTCATGTACCATGTAAGCTCCCCCTCCTTCTTCTTCTCTTCCTCATTTATATAGCACTTTAAGATATGTAGGCAGTTTTGCTCTAATGGACATATATGTTCCTAGAAAGCACCTTGCTATGCAGAAATCCCACAGTAACACTCACAGCATTTAAGGGGTAAATGGGGTTAGGGTCCAGAAACTTAAAAACTTTATTAGTGACACATAAAAAAATAGAAACCTAATAAAAATGATTAGTACAGTTTTACACATGTATAGGCCCTATTGGGGCCCCACAGATTGGGCAAACTGGGCTCGGTGGCCATGGTGGAAGAGGATGGGAGTGAGGGTGTGGTACAAACCAGCTTTTTTTTCCCCTCACAGTTCTTACTGCACCAGAAGATGCAACGTAAATACGGTACTTTACTTTGACAAAGACCTGAAAGTTTGCTTTGTGCAGTACAAATAGATGTTCGAAGGGTCATAGCTTTTGAGTTTTCATGAAGTGGGGGTAGTTTTCTGTATTTTTTCATTTCTTGTGGAAGAAATTGGACAGAGGCAAACTCAGAATTTGAGTTATGCTCAAAATGTTCCCTTGTATCAATTGGGTTGGAACTGTATGCATTATCTCATTTGGTTTTTCACAACAACCCTGTGAGAGAGATGCTGTTTATCTATGGAGTTTAAAGATACTTTCTATGTCTTTGTCCAAGTCATTTATAAAAGTAGCTTTGGGTTAAACAGATGTCTTCTGCAACTGCAGTGGAAATCTTCCAATGCAACATGAAGCAATTAATAATTATTCTTTGGGTTTGGTTTTTCATCTAGCTTCAAGTTCACCTGATTGTATTATTGTATAGCTCATGTGTCTCATCTTTTCTACAATAATGTAATGAGATAACTTTATAAAATACTTTGCTAAGCTCTAGGTAAATTATCTGTAGCATTCTCTTGAGGAACCTTGTGAAATAAAGGAAATGTAGTTTGGCAAGACCTGTTATTTCTGAAATTGTGTTGATTCTTTGTGATAGATGCTTCATTTTTCCTTCAGAAATTGTATAAAATTAGTTATTAAATTTTCAATTAACAAAATATTTTCTCTACCCACTTTCCATCTTCCATTTGGAAAAAGAATGTAGAAATAAAAAACCTGCAACAAATATGTATAGTTTTAGTATTGTTGTTCAGTTGTGTCTGACTCTTTGTGATTCCATTTGTGGGTTTTGTGGCAAAGATAGTGGAATGGTTTGCCATTTTTTTCCAGCTCATTTTACGGATGAAAAAACTGAGGCAAACAGGGTTAAGTGACTTCCCAGGATCACAGATCTGGTAAATGTCAGAGGCCACATTTGAACTCAGGAAGATCACTCTTCCTAACTCCAGGCCTGGTGCTCTAGCTGTCCCACCGCCCAGCTTCCTGTTGGCCATGACCAAATACTTTGTTTCATTTTCCATCTTGAGTTCTTCCCCCCTCTAGCAGGGGGTGGGTAGCATGCTTCATCATTGTTCATCTGGAATTTGTGATGGTCATTGCATTGATAAGAGTTTTTACATCTTTCAAGTAATTTGTCTTTACAGTGACGTTCGTTCTAGTATAAGTTGTTTTCATGTTTCTGTTCGTTTCACTCTGCATTACTTCAGATGACTCCTCCCAGATTTCTCTGTAACCATCCCATTCATCATTTCTTGGCAACACAATACATTGATATACTATAATCTATTTAAAGATTCCCTAATTGATGGGAACCCTCTTATTTTCCAGTTCTTTGCCATCATAGAAGAGCTGCTGTACATATTTTTGTACATATGAGTCATTTTCTTCTTTCTTTGATTTAAAGTATAGACCTAGTCATGATATCATTGGATCAGTGGTATACATAGTTTGATAAATGTCTGGGACATAGTTCCAAATTGCTTTTCAAACATCTGGGCCAATTCACAGCTCCACTAGCAGTGAATCAATGTGTCCCATTTCCCAAAGAAGTTAGTCCAAAAAAGAAAAAAAGAACCCAAAATAAAAACCAAAAAAGGAGAGGGGCAGCTAGGTAACAAAGTGGTTAGAGCACTGGCCCTGGAGTCAGGAGGATCAGAGTTCAAATATGGCCTCAGACACTTACTAGCTGTGTGACCCTGGGCAAGTCACTTAACCCTGATTGCCTCCACCACCATCCCCCCCCCTCCAAAAAAAGAAAGAAAAAGCAAACATTTATTGAGTGCCTGTGTATCAGGCACAGTGCTAAGCTCTGAGGACTTAAAAAAAAGGTAAAAGTTGCCCTTGGCCTCAAAGATCTCCCAGTCTAATGGGGAAGACAACCTGCAAGCAGCTATGTACAAACAAGCTATATACAGCACAAATAGGAAATAATCGATGGAGGAAAGGTAGTAGAATTAAGAAGAGTTGGAAAGGCTTACTGTAGAAGGTGGGATTTTAGCGAGACCAGGGAAATTCGGAGGTAGAGGTAAGGAGGGAGAACATTCCAGACATGGGGGGACAATCACTGAAAATGCCCAGAACCAAGAGATGGAGCATCTCCAAAATTTGTCATTTTCCCTTTTATTGGGGGGGGCGAACTTTGCCATTCTGATGAGTATGAAATGGAACTTTGGAAATACTTAATTTGTATTTCTGTACTTGGGGCTTCTTTTTCATATGGCTACTGATGGCTTAGATTTCTTCCTTTGACAATTGTCAGTTCATTTCCTTTGGTCATTTATTATTTGAAAGAATGGTTCTTATTCTTATAAATTTCAGTCAATTTCTTATATATATTGAACACGAGCCCTTTATAATCCTCTTTGAATTTAGTGAGGCTAGTCCTGAGAGGAGAGGCACCCACGATCCATCCCAGGGCCCACACATGAAAACTCTGGCTTGTGAAGACCTTGCCCGACCTTGCAGCCCACTGTGAGAGCCTTGGAGGAGGTAGGGCCTCCTCCCCACTACAGTGAGGCATTGGAGGGAGGGGAAGGGGTACTGCAAATGGATTCACTGATTGAGGCCCTTAATCAAGCTATTGCATGGTGAAAGCTTCCTATGACCTGTCTGTGAAATCTGCAGGCTGTTCAGTAAGTAGACTGGCTTTCTTTTTCAGCCTTTTGCTAATTGGGTGCCCATTAGTTATGGAAGGATCAGGGACTGACATTGAAATCCCTTCCCTGTCTTTGCATCTGATAAAAAAAAGGCTGCTTGGAGGCAGAGGAGGTCAGGGAGGAGCTGGTCCGGCTTCTGTCTATTGTACCTGGAAAAGGATGGGGTTCATCTTGAGTTACATGGCAACTGTATAGGGAAGCTTGGACCAGAACCTGGGTTTCTGGCCTCCCAGAGTCGGGCTTTGTTTTTCATTTTGGGCTCCCTCACCTCCACCCCCCATCCCTTATTGATTTCATTTCCTAGACTATTTTTCCCACATAGGAAAGGTATTGAGCATGAAATTGGAGTATGAAGTTTCCTGTGTCCAATTCCTTTTCTTCCTTCCAAATTTATTATTTATTTTTAATATTAATTTTAAAAATTTTAAGATGTGAATTTTCCTTCTACCCTTCTGCCACCCATTGAGAAGGCAGGCAATATAATATCAATTATACATGTGAAGTCATGCAAAACATGTTTCCATGCTAGCTATGTTGGCAAGAAAAATGAAGTGAAAAAATGAGACTTCATTCTGCACTCAGAGTTCATCATTTCTCTTTCTCTAGAGGTATGTAGCATTTTCATCCTTGTTTCTGCTTCCTCAGCCATTTGTTTCTGTCTGTTCCCCTTCATCTCGGTGTTGCTCACATAGCTTAATAATTCTTTCACAAGTCTTCCAGCCTCTTCAAAGTTGTCGGTTAAGTTTCTTTCTGACAGCAGCTGTTTCAGATATTTTTTTCAGAAACTAAACATTAACAAAAATATGGACACTTTTCTTGAACAAATAACTAGTGAATGATTTTCCTTGTAAATGGTACCCAAGAAGAATTTGTGTTAACTGAAAATAAATTTTAAAGTGATATTTCCCTCAGATAAACTTCAACATGAGAGGCCATACAACACAATGGATAGAACGCTGGCCTCTGAATCAGGGAGCCCCAGATTCAGGGTCCTGCCTCAGACATATCCTGAGCCTGTGACCAGCCCTGGATAATCACTTAACCTTTCAGCGTCCTGGACAACTCTCATACATTGTCATTTGCCAGACAGTTGTTGATCCTCATTGACAGTTTCCTGGCCTGTGCCAATGAAAATACAGGTCTAGTTTGAAAAAAAAAAGCTTCATTGAAATTTTTTTCTAATTCCTATGGATAATCAGGCATAGCTCTTTGGAGATATTTGGGTTTGGCTTTACTTTTCAAGGTTTCTGATGCATCCTTTTGTTACCAGCTTGATTTGAAAATTTCTATTGAACAAGATGGGAGAGAAATATGTGCGTGTGTGTGTGTGTGTGTGTGTGTGTGTGTGTATCCATATATATTTTGCTACATGGAATTTCTGCAATATTTGTGAATGCTTCTTTTAGAAATAATGATATTTAATTTTTATTACCTGTGGATTTGTGGGTTTTGTTACATTTTTGATTGTAGCTATTCAAGGTAAATATCTTTTAAAAAAATCCTCTTTTTAGCTAGCACTGTCATTTCTCAGAAAATATGTATCTCTTCATTTTTTTTTCTTTGCATCATTCCTTTACTTGTCCCCCATCTTGAATGTTCTCTCTCCCTATTTACTCCTAAACAGTTCTCCTTTATCTAAATTTTGACCAGCTTTGAAGATCCAGCTCAAGTCCCACGTCTTGTCAGGAGCCTTTTCTGGTCTGATAGGATCTAAACTGACCTCTTCTTTATTTGTGCTCCTGTTGCACTTGGTTAGCACCAAACAACTTACCCTTTTGCTGTTTCCCAGTTATTTTGTATGTGTTGATTATTTCAACACATCCTTCAAAGCCATGATTTCTCCTATTACTTTTGTATTATGGCCACATAGGTGCTCAGTCAATACTTGGTGATGCTTAGGAAATGATAGCATTAATTATTTCAAGTTCTAATCGTGCTTATAACATTTAAAAAGGTGTTTCCATCCTGTTACTTTTCTTCTTTGAAACTCTATTTAATGTTTTATTGATGCCTCTTAACAAAATCAGTCATTTTTCACTGTTCCCTCTCCTGAATCTTCTCTTGTAAGAAAGAAAAATAGTCAATCAAAACTGACCTTCAAAATGCCTATGTCTGATTCACATGTCACATTCTATTCCTGTAGCCTTTACCTGCGGGAAGGAAATTCAATTAAATTCTGCGAGTACTCATTAGATTTCTGTTTTGTAAAAGGCACTGTGCTAGACACTGAACATACAAGATGAAATAGTCCTCGACCCCAAGGAACTTCTGTCCTCATATGTTTTATCATCTGTTTTCCTAGTACAAGATTGGTCATCGCAGTTTTTTTGACTTTTAATGCCGTTTTCATTCATGTTATTTATTGTTATTGTACATTTTGTTCTCCGGGCTTTTCTTTCCTAATTCTGCTTCAATTCCTATATAGTCTTAACTTTTTAGAATTGCTCATATTCATCATTTCTCCTGGTACAAAAGAAATCCCACTTACACGAATTCACATTTATGTAACACTTTCTTTAGCCATTCTCCTATCATTGGTGGGTACCTAATTTGTTTCTGTTTTTTGTTATTACAAAAATTCCAGTCTACATGTTTTGGTGTATATGAGACCTTTCTTTCTTTTTGGCATTAGTAAGATCTCTGGGACAATGGGTATAAATGTCTTTGTGGCTTTTCGTGCGTAATTCTAAATTATTTTCCAGAATGGTTGGACTTACTCATGGCTGTACTCATAGTGTGTTAATGTATTCAGTATTCCGAAGCTCCTCCAGCATTTTTTTTGTTTGTTTTTGGCAGGGCAATTGGGGTTAAGTGACTTGCCCAAGGTCACACAGCTAGTACATGTGTCAAGTGTCTGAGATCACATTTGAACTCAGGTCCTTCTGACTCCAGGGCCGGTGCTTTACTCAATGTGCCACCTAGCTGCCCCTTCTCGAGCATTATAATAATTATTTCATTTGATCTTCACAACAACCCTGGAAGGTAGGTGCTGTTATCCCTATTTTGCAGTGAGACACATACATAGACTGATGTATAACAATACATATATATGCATCTTAGATTTATCATATCTGTATAAGTATGCATGTATATAATCATGTACTCAAGTACATATATGCACATCAGTTCCTCAGCAGAATTCACTTTCTGACACATTACTGTCATACATATTGTATTTTTTAGAAAATAATTGAGCTGTGTAGCCCCTCTAAATTGACCTAAAATTTATTGAATTTATTAGCTTTCCATTCTTAGGTTTACTGAATTACACTTATATAAGTGTACATGTTTATGCATGCATACAATTATGTACTCAGCTATACGTATTTATACATGTGGAATTGAGTAAATCTAGAACTGATAAGCTAATAAGTTTAATAAGTCTTAAGATTTAGATTTCAACAAGTCCTTAAGTGAGTTTATAGAGGCTCCATAGCTCAATTCTTTAAAATAAATTACAGTATATATGAAAGGGTTGTATATAACAAAGTGGTCCTTGCTGAGGAATTGATAGGAATAGAATAAAGAGGAATTGTCTAGGGGTAAAATGGATAATCATTTGAAAAACACAGGTTCAGTTTAGGGGAAGAGAAAATAATGTGGCTCCGGAGCAACAAGATGTAATTATTTTGACCTGTGATTCTCACATACCATTGGGTTAGACTTGAAGCTGGAGGAAAAGAAATCCAGCCAACTGCATAACATGGGGAATTTTAAAGATCAATAAGAGAAAGAAGAGAAAAATGAAAAAAAAACTTTCAAGTAACAAGTCACACTTTCTAGGAGAGCCACAGGGCATGGACTGCTATTGTAAAGGGGCATATATATGTATTATTTTTAGCTTGCAAAGCCCTATTGATTTCAAAACAGTCAAGAAAGCTGTAATACCCGCATGATTAGTGTGTTGTGATACATGGTATTTTTTGTCTCTGAAAGTGCCATTGATTTTGGAGAGTCTTGACACTTTTAATACAGATTTTGAACCCAATAAACAAGGGATCAGTGACAGAGACAGTCCTTGTGTGGTGTCAGCGAGAGATGTTCTTAGGTCAATTTCCCTGTGATATCATGTTGTCCATAAAATAAGAGCACACTTCTTAAATCCTGTCATCTGCTTTTTACGAAGAACTGAATATGGGTCTTAGCTGAAGGTTACCCCTAACATTTACTAAGCTATGTGATATATAAGTCATTTACTATTTCTGAACTTCAGCTTCCTCATCTGTAGGTTGGGGATAAAATATTTATACCTCACAAGATTATTATGTTGATATGATGCAATATATTTGAAGGTCACGGACACTGACTCCTATCAGAATGTAAACTTGCTAAGGGCAGGGACTTATCCAGACTTTGTACCTGCCCTAGTACTCTCTGTACACAGAAGTCCTTATAAATGTTTTTGTTGAATGACTTAGAAGATCACATAGACACAGGAGAAGCAGAGAATGGATAAGGAAGATGTGGTTACCATGGAAGATTGTCACAAGACTTTTTCAGGATTAGTGTGAAAGCACTGAATGATGGATGTAATTTATATAACTAACTATGTGCCAGGAGCTGTGCTAAGTCATTACTTTTTTTCTTAGGAGTTGTAGGATGCTATAACCCATTTATGTGTGCCATAACTGGTTTACCCGAATGAATGAGAGTATTAAGTTTGAAACTGAATCTATGGGGTAGTTGGTCTTTCACCGGAGGGGCTGGTTCAAAATCTTTTGCACTAGCTTTTGGCTGTATGGCTTAAATTACCTTCCTTAAGCCTCCAGAAAGAAAATGTGTCACTTTACTTATCCAGAAAGGTGGTTTAATTAGCTCAGTAAGATACCTGAATTGCTTACTGTGTGGAATCTACTTAAGCCATGTCTCTGAAGGATTGCGAGGTAGATGGAGAATAGGGATAGAAACTGCAATATCCTAAGCCCCAAATGACCAACTCTTTTGACGCCTGTGAAACAGCTGTGGTGTCCCCTTTCTTGCTGATGAGGTCTCACATTAATCATAGAATAATCTTAGAATAAAATATTGATCAAATATTAAAATGTGAAGCTTGCTCTCTTTACCTAACTCCCAATCCCCATCCAAGAGTGGATTCCATCCTTTCAGGTCACTTCCCATGCATTCAGAGAACCAACATTCTGTGACCACAAGTTTATTGTGCATTACAGTAAAATAAAAAGGGAAAAAGACTGAATACTAGTTTTTGCATCTGATTATCTCCTAGTTATTTTTTCCGTTTTCCTCCCCGACCTTTGAGTGTGGATGGATAGACTTCCAAATTTACATATATGCAGTTTCTGAAGGAAAAAATGGTGGAAGGGGTGGTGTACTATCTCAGGCTTACGGACTTAAAAAACTAAAACTCCAAAACAATTGAACAAAGCCCAGGAAAGTTGAGAAGACAGCGAAGGGGTTCTGTTTGCTCTTAATCCTCATTTTAGGAAGGTGAATTAATAGAGAAAAGTAACTTTCTGAGGTAACCAGCTAAGCGAGTATTTATACCATTAGGGGTCTCAGAAGTTCTGGATCTTTTCTCCTCTTGGTCTTCATTCACTGTAATTGTCATAGGGTCAGAAGTAATCTTTGCTATAGTGGTTTCCATAGTCCCATTCCTCATGGCAG
This sequence comes from Trichosurus vulpecula, assembly GCF_011100635.1. NCBI lineage: Eukaryota > Metazoa > Chordata > Mammalia > Diprotodontia > Phalangeridae > Trichosurus > Trichosurus vulpecula. The sequence goes on from NC_050573.1 coordinate 233,003,199, forward strand.
TATAGCTTCTGGTGGAATGGTCATGTTATCTTCACCTCCCTCTAGTCCCTGATCATTCCATCTGCTCCCAGCCCTCTTCTGAAAGTTCATGTAACGAAATCAGAAGAAGGAAGTAAAAAGAAAGTACTTCAGCATTCAGATAGCATCCCTTTATCTTATGAGTTTTTAACCTTTTTGTGTCCTAGACCTCTTTGGTAATCTGGTACATTACCAAATCTGGTGTGGAACCTATGGGCCCCTTCTAAGAACAAATTTAAAAAAATCACAATGGAAGAAAATGCTAAATTTTGATTAGAGTTTAGTGAAAATAAAGATGTACATTTTTTTCCCATCTAGATTTGTAGACCCCCAGAAATCTGCCCCTGGAACCCCTGGTCTGTGGATTTCAGGTTAAGAACTGCTTCAGCCTAGCATGTACTTTTGATGGTGATCCTGTATGAAAGGTAAAGAACTTTCTGTGCCAGGATCATCAAAAATTGCTTTGTCAGTCTCTGTTTTGGTGCATCGTCTTGGGCCAGAGGTAAAACGATTCTCAGAAATAACAGGGCAAGCAGGGCACCACCTGCCCAAGGATGATGAAGAAGGGTCAGATTTGTGGCAGTATAGCCAACTACTAAGAGAAACCACTTATTTCTACCAAGAACAGTATAAACTGAGATTGGGGTTTCTGTAGCAAGCTCCTCTGGGCTGAGAGCCTGTTGTTGAGTTTTCAGCTTAAGCATTCACATCTGAGAAATCAGTAAATGCTATAACTCAGAGCTTGATATATTGTTTGGTTGACTGTCTCAACTTCAGAAAGTGATGGAGAACGTTAGCAACATAGATTAAATTGAAAAGCACATCAGGTGTACTCCCCCCTTTTAATTCTCCTTCTCTCCTTCTTCCTTCTCTTTCTCATTTATATAGCACTTTAAGATATACAGACAGTTCTGCTCTAATAGACGTACGTGTTCCTGGAAGGCACTTTGCTATGAAAAATCACACAGTAAAAAACACAGAATTTATAGGGAAAAAGGGATTGGGGCCATACACTTAAGAGCTTTATCAGTGATACATGAAAAAAGATAAGGACCTGATAAAAATGATAGTGCAGTTTTATATATGTATAGTAGCTCTATCGGGGTCCCACAGGTTGGACAAATTGGGCCGGTAGCCATGGCAGAAGAGGATGGGAGAGAGGGTGTGGTACAAACCAACTCTTCTCCCCTTAGACCTCCTACTGCACCAGAAGATATATAGTAAATATGATACTTGACTTTGACAAAGACCTGGAAGTTTCCTTGTGCAAGTGGGTAAGTGTAAAGGGTTGTAGCTTGTGAGTTATCATGAAGGGGTCTAGTTTTCTAAGTTTTTTCATTTCTTGTGGAAGAAATCAGACGGAGGCAAACTCAAATTCGAGTTATGCTCAGAATGTTCGCTTGTATCAATTGGGTTTGAACAAATTGATGTTTTCGAGGCACATGTTATAGCAGCACTGTATGCATTATCTCATTTGGTTTTTACAACAACCCTATGAGGTAGGTGCTAGTGGTTATATTCATTTTACAGATGAGGAAACTGAGGCTATTGCTGTTGTTCAGTTGTTTGAGTTGTGTCTGACTTTTCATGACCACATTTGGGGCTTTCTTGGCCAAGATACTAGAGTGGCTTCCTATTTCCGCTTCTAGCTTATTTTACAGATGAAGAAACTGAGGCAAACAGGGTTAAGTGACTTGTCTAGGGTTGCACTGCTAGTAAATGTCTGAGGCCAGATTTGAACTCTGGAAGATGAGTCTTCCTGATTCCAGACCCAACAATCTATCCACTGTGCCAACTAGTTGCCTCAGGTGAGGCTGAGAAAGTTTAAATTTAAACTTGTCCAGGGTTGTATTGTCTCAAGGCAGAATTTCAACTCATCCTCCTAACTTGAAGTCCAGCACTCTATACACTATACCACCTAGCTGCCTCAGTAAAAAGATAACCTTATGTATTTTAACTTGCTTAATCATCTCTGGCAACTGTACTATTTGTTATGATTCAAGTGCCAATGTTTTAAAGGATTTACAGGGAGGAGAATTATTTGAACAACATTTAAATATATGATGTTGGGGAAGTTTTCTTTTGGCAGTGCTTTCATGTGTCACTTTTTAGAAAGTCACTGTATTCAAAATGTCATCACCAGTAGGATATGTTTATTGTGGCATTATTTTCTTAAGTTATTCTACTGTTAAGTACTCATTGTCTCTTAGGAATCTGCATTTTTTTAAGGAAGAATGTGCCTTCTCCATTCAATGATAAAAATAATTGTCATGAATCTCTTCAAGCGAGTGGGGCATAAGGGACCTCATTTATTAAATGTCAGCTATCTTCAGGGCACTGTTCTAAGCACTGGGGATTGAAAGACAAAAAGCTGTCCCTGAGCTAAAGCTTATGTTCTCCTGGGGAGATGTGACGTGTAAATAAATAGGAAACTTCATGGTCATTCGAGAGAACCAACACATTTATGTGGGAGAGTGGGGGAGAAGAAAGGAGAATCCTGAAAATCCCCTAGTACTTGAGCTGAGCCTTGAAGGAGGCTAGGCATTATAAAATTGTGAGGTGAGGAGGGAGTGCATTCCTGGCATGGGAGACAGCCTGGATAAAGTCACTGAGATTGTGCTTTTGTGGAATAGGAGATAATGTAATTTTCTAGGAGAGTATATAAAATACATGATGCACTATGAAATAAATATAAAAGTAAAATAGATAAACATTTTCTCCTAGAAAAGCCCTATAGGTGACACTGGCTTTTTGTACTTCAGTTAATTATATATTCCTTCGAATGGAGTCCAGGATATATACTTGCCTAAAAAAGCTCCAAAGTATGATTGGCAGTCCCAGAGTTATGGAAACCTGACTTACAAATGGTCACTACCTACAAACAACCCCTGCTTCCAGAGTTCCTGCCCACATAATCCCTTTATCTCTTGCTGCTATACTCTGTGTAGTCAGAATTAGGGGGTCAATGTACCTTGTGTTTTTAGACAATGGACTTTTGGGGGGCATCATCTTTGTCTGCTTCTGTGCTGAGGTGGGGAGACTCAGAAGTGACTTCTGAATGGGTCATGCACCCTGGTGATGCTCTCTGATGCGGATTTGCATGCTAGCCAATCCTTGGACTTGTGTCATGAAAAAAAGAGTGGTGGTCTTGATGTCAGAGAATGTGAGTTCAAATCCTGATTGCCTTTGTGACCTTGGGGTCTCTGCGCTTCTTGGAATTCCCAGTGAGCTACAGTCGCTATCCAGGCAGCCTGACTATCTATAGTGTTTTAGTCTTTGCCCCAACAAAGTTCTGGAGATGCCAGTGCTCTAGAGGAGTAATATCAAACTCAGACAGAAATTGGGAGGCGAGGCACAAAACTGTGGAGCACATATTGACTTAGAAAATGATCTGTTAATTTTATCTGTGTTCTATAGTATTTTTATTTATTTTGTTAAATATTTCCCAATTTCATTTTAAAAGGAGTCAGGCATCACTCCCCACAGGTTGAGTGTTTGACACCTCTGCTCTAGAGGTCTTTCTCAAATCAGTCCCACCCTGAATTCATAGATCCCCAAGCTGCCTCCCTCTCTCTTTGTCTGTCTCTCGCTGTCTGTCTGTCTCTGTCTCTCTTTGTCTGTCTCTCTCTCCCTCTCCTCCCCCACCCCCCAGCCACTGATACTCTGCATGGACCCATTCCTCAGTGGTTAGAATACTTCCAGCCTTTCATGCTCTTCCTATCTCTGTGATTCTAAATCCTTAGCTGTCATTGTACAGATTCTGTTCCCCATTCTACACTGCCTGCTCATTCCTTCAATCTCCTAAATTCTCCCTCAATTCTAAACCCTCTGAAGTTTTGCTTCTGACCTCATTCTGCTGAAATCCCTCTCTCCAAAAGTATCCGGTGACTTCTGCATTGCCAGATCTAATAGCCTTTTCCTAATCTGGATCCTTCTTAACCTCTCTGTACCTCTGTAGCCTTTGGCACTGATGTTCACCTCCTTCTCCTGGATACTCTCTAAACCCTTCCTAGTACTGTTGAGGGTACCACCCCACTTCTAGTCACCCAGTTTCGTAACCTTGGTATCATCCCTGACTCATTCTCTCATCTTTTCCTCCTGCCTTCCCACTGCCATCCTTTGTCTTAGTGCCTTCCCTCTGAGATTTTCTCCGGTTTGCCTGGCTTATACAGTTAGGCCTTCCTCATTGTGGAGGTTAGGGGTGCGGTGCCCCCCACGATCTGGAAAACCCACCTAAAAGTGTTTGGCTCTCCCTTCGTACCAGAGAAGAAACCTGATTTTTTTTATGGGGTGTAAAATTATTGTAAAATTTGAGTTGAATATTTGGCCATAGGCTCTGTGTTGTCTGCTGGTCTTCGTGTGTTGTCTGTGGCTTCCACAAAACTCCCCAGAATCCTCATTTAATTTCTTATTCTGAACCATGATATAAGAAAACCGAGATGTGAAAGGGATAACTATATATTGTTTGTGCATAGTTGTTTTCATGTTGTCTCTCTTATCAGACTGTGAACTCCTTCTTTTTCTGTCTTTTTTTTGCTGTATTTTTTTCTTAGTGCTTACCACAGTGCCTGACACCTAGTAGGTGCTTAATAAATGCTTGTATCCAGTGTGGTGTTAAGTCTTGTCTCTTCTTCACTCCTACCACCTCTTAGGTGTGTCCTCATCCCCTCACAGCTGGACTGCTGCCACTTTTGCCTAGTCTTTGTGTTTAAGTCTTTTCCCATTCCAGTCCACCTCAACTCATTTTCCAAAGTGATCTTCCTTAAGCTCAAGTCTGACCATAGGATTTTTTCCCTGCTTCAGCCCAGTTCAATAAACTTCAGTGGTTCCCTATTACCTGCAAGATCAAATAGAAAGTTCTCTGGTGTTCGAAGGTTTTTTTTTTAAAAAAAACCTGGTCCTTTTTTGCCTTTTCATTTTTTTTATTTGAGTCCCTGCTACCAGCTCTTCACTGACACTGGTCTTGCTGTCATTGTTTACATGCTATCACCCCTATTAGAATAAAACTTTTTGAAAGCACAGATTATATTTTTGCCTTGCTTTATATATCAAGAGCCTAGTGCAGTGCCTGGTATTTAGTAAGCACTTGATAAAAGGTTATTGTCTGGATGGAAGGGAGCCCATATAACCACCTCTGGGGGTCTTGTAGTGATAGGAGAGTGTCCTTACATAATAAAATTGTGTTAGGAGTTAAATAGAATTTTGTGGGCTAGCCTAACAACCTAAGTCACTATTCAAAGCATTATTTTGTGGGAAAATGCATCTGACATTTTAAGCTGTATTACAGACAGTCTTCAGGCATGTTTGTACTTAGATTCCTATATAGGTCATATACTATGTGAATACAGAATTAATTTAAGATTTCCATCGTGAAGATGGAAAGGCAGAAGATTGAAGGCAAAATTGAAATTCAGAAGAGTGGCTTTCTGTTTCTAGTTTGTAAGCTTTTTGAAACTAGGGGCTGAAACAGTGTTTTCAATTTGTATCCTTAATAAAAAGCACGGTGCTTTGTCCATATTCAGTGCTTAATAAATGTTTGAACTGAGCTGAATTATTTAAGTAATATTATCAAGGAACTAAAGGTAGCAAAACCTGCTATAGTTGTCTATAGCCACTGATAACTAAGATTGTATTTTGGAATAATAGTGCAGTATGTGGTGCAGATCTTTAGCACTTTCTGACTCTTGAGGAATGGGTTATTCTGGATAGTTTAAAGCTTATCTAAGTATAAGATGTATAAGTTTACACATGCACATGCACACTTTAATAACTTAGGAAAGGAATTTCTAAAATAGAAGTTCTTAACCTGAGGTCCATGATCTTTATATATATATATGTATGTATGTATATATATACATACACATATTTGTGTGTGTATGACACATATATACATATATACACACATATATAGATAGATATAGTCATATATATAAAATTGTATTTCAATAAAATTGATTTCCATTGTAATTCTTTGTATTTAGCTTTGTGTACTTAAAAACATTAATAATCTAAGAAGGGGGCCATAGACTTCCTCAAATGGCCAGAGGGGTTTATGACACCCTAGAAACTTAGGAAGCGGTGTTTTAAAATGTATGATTAACTTTTTGTGTCAGTAGAGCTACGAAAAAGTAGGTGCTCGATGGTTGGGAAATGTTTCTGAACTATGGTAAATTAATGTAATAGAATAGAATGAGGAACTTGGAGAAACATGGGAAGATTTGTGTGAACTGATGCAAAATGAACTAAACCGAATCAAAAGAAAATAGACACAATGACTCCAATAATATAGGCAGGTAGGTGGCATCATAGTACAAGAGCTCTGGGCCTGGAGTCAGGAAGATGTCAGTTCAGATTCTGCCTCATGAGATCATCATGAAGTGCCTCACAGTGCCTGGTACATCATAGTAGGTGCTCTGTAAAAGTTAGCTTTTATTGTGGTTGTTGTTATTAGTGATAACAAGAACATCGAAAGGGAGAACTCAGTAATTGCAACAAATAGTTGTAATAAGTAACTGATCTTGTGCCGAAGAATGGATACAATCAATGATTCTCTCTACAAAGAGACAACAGGAGCAGAATGTTGTGTACATTGTCAGACACGGTTATTTCTTCTACTGTTTTTGGTTACTGGCTTTTCTTTGCTCCTTTGGCGGTAAGGTGGGGTGAGGACTTATATCCACATATGATTATGACATTAAAAAATGAATGAAAAGATAAAAGGCTGCACAGAACTTAACCTGTTTTAAAAATGATTGTCATCAGTCTGTTCGTGAATTATTGTATTGCATTACAGTACCCTTATGCCTTTCAGGCTTCTTAGGGTGTGTATGTCATACGCTTTTACCCTACATGGCCTTTAAATCGCTGTGCTTTTTAGGTCTTGTTCCCACTTTTTAATAGTCCTTTTGGTCTATCCTCCTGGGCCAGCTGTCATGTTTTCCTGCTCTTTCCTTCTCTCTGAGCTCCTTTCCAGCTTTGGAATTTGATTATAAGATCTGCTGCTTTGGTTTTCAAAAACAGCTAACTCAGGTTGTTAGGATTGTGTGTGAATAGGAGTAAACAGCTTATGAAACTTTCGAGTTGCCCTAGGGAAGTCAGCTTGGCAGCCCTGGAAAGAGTAGGGGACTTTAGAGGTAAAGGACCAGGATTTTAATTCTTCCTCTGCCTTGGGCTCCATTTTCCTCTTTATTTCATGTGTTTGTCAGGCTCAAATGAGATAACATATGTAAAGTGTTTTTGCTGATTTTAAAGGGCTATATAAATGTTAACTGTTATTATCATGATTTGAAGATCAATGTCTGGATCATTTTGCTAAAGCTGCACAGTCCCCAGGGGGTGTTTTCCCTCCGAATCACCACTACTTTTAGCGTGTGTCCCAAAGTGTCATAGTTATATCTTCAGGATTGCCCATTCCTGTTTATTTGCTGTGAACCCCACCTTTCTTGGGAAGCCAGCCCTTGCGGGTATTATTTTTTGACTGTTTGTATTATGCTGTATAACAGGTGCAATCCAGGTACTAACTTTGTGTAGGGAGTTAGTGCCGACCCTGGGGCTGCTCGGACCCTAGCGCTTGGTCTGTTTCCTGGGTAATACCAGACAGGCTTAGTAGGAGTTGGAACGGTAGGCCCCCGGAGGAAAGACTTCCATCCCTAGCAGCCCCCCTAACAGCACCCCCCCTCCTGCTCTGATAGCCATCCTTTCTCATGCAGGCAGAGTCCATTCACCAAGGACTCACAAGCCCAGTAGGAGGAACACAGCTGGCCACTACCTAATGCTCTTGAACCAGTGCCTAACACAAACATGCTTTAATTAATGGGAACTTCTTTGATACTTTACAAGGTCATCCTGCCCCGTGCCTCACATAGCTCATACAGTTCTGACAATCAATTTGTATCCTGCCCGAGCCTTCCCATGCCTCTTTAGATACTGTAGAAACAGCACTCCCCTCCTGTTCCCAGCCTTTCCTGTCACTGTAGAATAGCACTCCCCTCCTGTTCCCATACTCCTATGGAAACCACCTTACCACAACCCTAGTTTTCCCATACGCTTGTAGGCAACATAGTTTATAATAATCCAGATTCTTCCCACCAGATATCGCTACTTACATCTAATCTAAGTGCAACAATACATTACTGAAGCACATCCCTTTTTTCCCATGCATTCATCCCCTTGAACACCTGCTTCTGCTTATGTAGTGCAAAAACCTATAAAAATGGATAATGGCTTCCAATAAATCGGAGTTATAACCATCTTTGCTCCCGCCTCATCATTGCGTACTGAGATAGGGCAACTTGCTGGTCAAGACCCTAGCACTTTGATATTTTGAGATTTTGCCAAGAAAAGTCAAATTTATTTCAGCTACGATGTGGCTGGTTGGGCTGTATATATTCTTAACTGGCATTTGAAGTGATTAAAAGATTTCATTTAATTTTCTGCTCTGGCTGATTGTTAGGTTTCTTTCTCTCTATGGCATTGAATGTTTAATTGTCTCTGGTTAGGAACCTCTCTTGTCTAGCTTTATTGTTTCTGGGCTGAAAAGAGATACTGTTAAATATCATGCATAGATAAATAACATCATTGAATTTTTTCCCTTAATAGTATTTTATTTTTCCCAGTTACATATAAGATAGTTTTTAACATTCACTTTTATAAGATTTTGAGCTCCAAATTTTTTTCTCCCCTCTCCCCTCCCCCTTCCCCGAGATGGCATGCAATCTGATATAGGCTATACATGTACAATCATACTAAACATATTTCCACATTAGTCATTTTGTGAAAGAAGAATTGGAACCAAAGGGAAAAACCATGAGAAAGGAAAAAAAAAAAGAATAATGTGCTTCAATCTTCATTCAGGCTCCTTAGTTCTTTCTCTGGATATGGATAGCATATTCCATCTTGAGTCTTTTGGAATTGTCTTAGAACATTGTATTGCTGAGAAGAACTAAGTCTATCAGAGTTGGTCATTGTACAACGTTGCTGTTACTGTGTACAGTGTTCTCCTGGTTCTGCTCACTTCACTCAGCATCAATTCATAAAAGTCTTCCCAGGTTTTCCTGACATCTGCCTGCTAATAATTTCTTATAGAACAATAATATTCCATTACATTCATGTACTGCAACTTTTTTAGTCATTCCCCAACTGATGGCCGTCCCCTCAATTTCTAATTCTTGGCCACCACAAAAAGAGCTGCTATAAATATTTTTGTACATGTGGGTCCTATTCCCATTTTTTACGATCTCTTCAGGATACAGACCTAGTAGGGTATTGCTGGATCAAAGGGTATGTACATTTTTATAGCCCTTTGGACATAGTTCCAAATTGTTCTCCAGAATGGTTGGATCAGTTCACAACTCCACCAACAATGTCTTAGTGTTCCAATTTTCCCACATCTTCTCCAACATTTATGTTTTGTTGTGTTAGCCAATCTGATAGGTGTGAGGTGGTACCTCAGATTTGTTTTAATTTGCATTTCTCTAATCAACAGTGATTTAGAGCATTTTTATATGACTATTGATAGCTTTAATTTCTTCATCTGAAAACTGCCTGTTCATATCCTTTGACCATTTGTGATTAAACTTTTTAAAAAAGCTGTTCTAAATAGCATATATTCTTTCTCTTATGAAACATGGAAAACCCATGTTTATCTCATAAAATAACTAGCATTCACATGGGACCTAAGATTTGCAAAGCTTTACATATGTTATATCATTTGATCCCCACAACAACCTTGTGAGGTGAGTACTATTATTATGCCCTTTTCTAGAGGAAACTGAGGCAAGTAGCAGTTAAGTCACTTTCCCGGTCACACATTTTAATATCTGAGGTGGGATTTGAGTCTTTGACTTTCTGACCCCAAGTCTAGCCTCTTCTTTAACCATTACATCACACTTCTTACATATTTATGGTGTTTAAAAAACTCATTGAAAAGAAAAGCAGAGTGGTGACATGGATGAGAAGCAGAAAAAAGAGATGAGGTTTGGTGGTGGGGAGGGGGGACTGTAAATAGACAGATTGCTTTTAATTTTCTAAGTTCTGGGACATTATTAGTAATGAAAGGTGAGCCAGGCTGGGTGGTGCTTATGTCTTGTGCAATAATACTTTGCCGGAGGCATCAAATCTAAATAGTTCATTTGCATAGAAGTGCATAATAGATATCACCAGGAGCTAGTCATGATAAATTTTATTTATAGTCCATGAAATGAATGTTATTTTATTGAGTTCAGTCAGACAAGTACATTTCTCAGGGATAGGAATAGCTTCTCAATTGAAGCAAATGCTTACTGGCCATGGAAAACAGACTTTTGTACATTAGAGAAAAATGAGGAGATTGGCAAGCCTAGTAACTATGTACCGTGAAGCCAAGCAGCGTTCTAATGAGACTCTTGACTTACAAGTCAACAGCTGATCAATTAAAAGCCCTCATCACCCAGTTAACAGATTGGTCACACGTGTAGGCCTGATTAGCAGCAACGAACTGTAGTTTTGATTCAGAGGGGTGCCTTTCGCTTTTCGTCTATAATATGAAGCATAACGTTATTTTAACATTTTGTTTTATAAATAACTTGTACTCATGGTTATGTAGATTTTAGAGCTGGAGAGGATGTAAAACATCAGGAGTCAGCATGATGAACTGGAAATTCATTGAACTGGAAGATAAAAGACCCAGGTCGTCCACCTATACCTACCAAAGGCTGCCACTACCCCTCTTTAGGCCTTATTTTTCTCATTAATAAAGTGGGAATTTTTTTAATGTTTCCCAAATTTCCCTCCAGTTCTAAAATTCCATAACTTTTTAAAAAACCAGCTTCCCTAATTTTGCAAAGGAGATGATGCTCAGAGGGTTTAAGGTGACTTGCCCAAATGTAGTAAGTCAACCAGCATTTTTAAATTTTTTTCCTTGCAAAACATATTCCCATATTAGCCACGTTGCAAAAGAAAACAGAAAAGACCCCCAAGAAAAATAAAGGGAAAAATAAGCTTCAGTCTGTACTCAGAGTTCATCAGTTTTTTCTCTGAATATAGATAAGATTTTTCCTCTTGGGTCCTTTAGAATTGTCTTGGATCATTGTCTTGAGGTAGCTAAGTCTTTCACAGTTGATCATCATTAAAATATTGCTATTACTGTGTGCAATGTTCTTCTGGTTCCGCTCACTTCACTTTGCATCAGTTTACATAAATCTCCCCATGTTTTTGTGAAACTATCTTTTGCCTCATTTCTTATAGTACAGTAGTATTCCATCACATTCATGTTCTTCCACAACTTGTTTAGCTATTTTCCAATTCATGGGTGTCCTCCCAATTTCTAATTCTTTGTCAATGCAAAAAGAACTGCTAGGCCCTTTTCTTTGATATCTTTGGGATTACAGACAGACCTAGTAGTGACAATCAGCTTTTATTTAAGTACTTTTTTTGTGCCTAGCCCTGGGGATAACAAAGAAAGGCAAAAAACAGCCCCCGTTCTCGAGGAGGTCACAGTCTAATGAGGGAACAGAGCATGCAGACATCTAGGTACAAATGACTTTGTATAAACAAGATGTATACAGGATAAAATCTCGAAACAAAAAGTGCTAAGATTAAGACAGACTGGGAAAGGCTTCTTACAGAAAGTATGATTTTAGCTGAGACTTGAAGGAATTCAGGGGAAACTAGGAGGTAGAGGTGAAGAGAGAAAGAGTGTTTTGGGCATAGAGGCAGCCTAGGATAGTGACTCTTTTAACAAACATTCTTGAATGTCTGCCCTCAAATTATATAGGTGTATAAATATACATGTGAATACATACATGCATGCATGCTAACATGAGTACATATTAGTATGTGTATGTATATATACATATATACATACACATACACACATTATATATCTATTCATATACACACCTGGTGGTAGACATTCAAAAATTTTATAGGAGAAAATGTTTGTTATAAGAGAGTCACTTAGGCTCTGAGTATGTATGTGCCTGTGTGTATACATATATTTATACAGACATATATGTTTGTAATATACATTTATGCATGTAAGTATATATGTAAATATATGTGTATATATCTTTATCTCATTGTTGAAATCTTTGTTTTCATTTGTTGTGTTTCAGAGCGTTGTGGTATGCTTTTGATGACTCATACCTTTGGTGAAGACTGCCTTTGGCTGGACACTTCTCGTCATTTAGAAAATGTGAGTACCCTCATTTGTAGGCAGCATGAAGAGAAAAGACTATGATAAATTTCCCCAAATTATCATTTAAGGGGCAGGGAAGCATGTTAAAAGTAATAAAAGCATTGTAGACATCTTAATGTGAATTTGTTCTACAAATAGTATACTGCATTTTTTTTATAATTTAATTTTCCCATTCCACCCTGGAGAATTAGGTATGATACTTAATCAGCTAAGCAGCAAAACAAAAATTACCTGACATAACAATTGCAGTAATATTTGTCTTGGAAGTAAATTCCAGATGCGTTGGAGAATATTTCTTCTGCTCATAATTGTATGGTTCTGTTTAAAATTTTATAGCTTCATTCATTTATTGAGGATTGCAGATCCATTGTGTAATTTTTGTTAATATGTTTATGGAGGCAGGCCCTAATCACCATTTGTAAGATTTATAATTTAAAGCATGTTTAATGAATTGTAGAAAAATATTTCTTTTCTCATTTTATATTCTCTTGCAGAGACCTGCTGGTAAGGAGTAAGAACGTGACAATGAAACAGCTTCACAAAAAGAGGAAGCGTAATGTAGATTCCAAGGACCATCTGACTCAGGAGCGAGGCAAGGTAAGGTCTGAACATCTGATCCCTTAGGATATATGTTGACTTTCTTTGTAAACTGAATAGTATAGTTATACATTCCTTTTCTAATAATCACTAGCGGGTTTCTCATCCACACTCTATTTTTAGGACTTGATTGAAATGGACTCTGTCTCGCTATCTCTGTGTGTATATATATATATATATACATATATGTATTTACTTTATGTATACAGAATTATAATTATGGCCAATTCGCATACTAATAGAATATGTAGAACCATGTATATTCTGTTCAGAATGCAGAGAATTATCAATTTTTAAAAGTGAAATGTCAAAATAAGGATGGGAATTGGACCTGTGATGTCTGGTATAGACAGTTTCTCCCAGGTAAGGAAACTCTTTCTTCTACATCATCTCTGCAACTTATAGTGTCAAGAGAGTTGCCGAGAGCATTGAGTGGTTAAATGTGTCAGAGGCTGGATTTGAACTCAGATCTTCCTGACTCTAGCCCTAGCTCTCTATCCCCTGAGCCATCTAGCTGCCTCTATAGTAGTGGCTCCAATCTTGTATGATCTTGAACATGGTGCATTGGTGTTTGAATTATTTAGTTCTGGCTATTTGTGATATTTAATTTTCTTTACCTGGGAATTCTGCATTTTGGCTATATGTTTCTGGGGGTTTTTGTTTTGGGACTCTTTCAGGAGGCAACCGATGAATTCTTTCACTTTGTACTTTGCTCTCTGGTTCTAACATATCTGAACAGCTTTCTTTGGTGATTTCTTAAAGTACGATATCCAGCCTATTTTTCTTTTTTTGGTCATAGCTTTCATGTATTTCAGTGATTCTTAAATTTTTTCTCCTCTATTTGTTTTCCAGGTCTTTTTTAAAAAAAATGAGATACCTCATTTTCCTCTTTTTTTTTTCTCTTCAGAGTTTTGACTTGTTTTAGTATTTCTTAATGTCTTATGAGTTATTAGCTTCTATTGGTCCATTCAAATTTTCATAAAGAGTAAGGTTTTTTATATCTCTTGATCAAAGCTGTTAATTCTTTAATCATATTTTTCTTCATTTTTCCCATTTTCCCCCTCTGTTGCTCTTGTTTCTAAAATTATCTCTTAAAATCTTTAAAAAAAACCCCAAACCCTCTTGCTTTAATTCTTCCTGGAATTCTGGTTTGTCTAGAATTCTGGTTTGTCTAATGTTTGACTAATGTTGTCCAGTGTTCTTTGAGACTGCTTGTAGATGTGTTTGACTCATTCTCTTCTCTGTTTTTATTTTGAGCTTCCCGCCCTCTGTAATAACTCATTATGGTGTGATTTTTTTTATTTGCTTATTCTTCCGATCTGCTTCTTGTCTATGAACTTTATGTTAGCTCTAGGCTCTGCATACTGATGGGTGGAATGTCTGGGTTTGGTGGGAAACTATACTGTACTTCTTCCTACTTTTCTTCCTGATCCCTCTTAATTTTAGTGCCTTCCATCTGTTAATTACTCCCCGTTTAAGCTCATAGATAGCTTGTTTGTACACATTTGCTTGTTGTCTTCCCCTGATTGTGAACTCCTTGAGGGCAAGGACTGTCTTTTACTTTTCTTTGTATCCTTAGCATTTACCTCAGTGCCTACTAAATGATATACACATAAAATGGTTATTGATTGACTAAACTGCCTTCTTAGCTTTGCTCCTCCCCCACATCACACACTATTAAGTTTTGTCTGCTTTATTAATGTTTTCTCTATCACTTTCTTAAGTCTAGACAATCAACAAAACAATAAATTAAGCCTTGATTTGTAGCATTTGCTGATTTTCAAGTTGTAATGTTCTCATTGAAAATTTAATTATTCATCTCTCCGGTATGAACTGGCTCCAGCCCACTCCTTATTGTTGTGAACTATTCATGACCTATAAGAAATGATGACTATGAGGAATACATGGAATCACATAAACACTTATAAGGACTAGTATGGGAGAAAGTAAGAAGAATCATGAAAACAATATAAATAATCACTCCAATATTGTAAGAGGAAAGAGCAGTGAAATAACTAAACCTGAATGCTGAGAAATTGTAATGACGACCTTTGGTCCCCAAAAAGACATAGGAAAATACGTCTCCATCCCTGCTCGTACAGGTGAGAAGATTGTGTGGAAAACTGCATTTTATAGAAGATTTAGTGGATAGGTCATTCACTCTGTCTGAACTGATTTTTCCCCTCTCTATTTTTATCCTCTGTTATAAGAGATGCCTCTTTGGGAGGGAAAGGGAAGGACATATTGGAAAATGTAAACAATAGAAAAACCAAAAATATATCATGAAGAATTAAAATTCAAAAAAGAAGATGAGTATGTCGAAGAGCTCATTTTCAAGTTGCAATTTATTATGAGGGTCATTGAATCAGTTTTCAGCATTTTTTTACGTTCATTAAGCCTGTGTATATTGCTATCTTGGGCATTGATACCATGGTAACGGATCAACAAGCATTTATTAAGCACTTACTATGTGCCAGGAATTGTATTAAATTTAGGGCATATAAAGAAAGACAAAAATCCAGCATGATGTTGGGAAATCTTATAATCTTTGGGAAGATTCTCATTCTCAGGGAGGTAAAGGCACAAAGGAATTTTCATTTCCAAGATGGTGACTTGAAATTGGCAAGTAGTAGGAATAAAAAGTTTTAAATCTTTTTATTTTCTTTCATCCAATTTGAATTTACGACCAGTGAAATGTAGAAGCTGATTAATTAGGAAAAAAATTATTCTGTTACAGTAAAAGAACATGATGAAGGGTAGGCAATTGAAGGAAGAGAACATTAAACCTTTTGGATTGTTTTCCTTGTTTGCTAATCCTCTCTCTCCAATAGTTGGATTGTAAATCAGTGAATGGAAATTTTCATGCAGAGAATTTTTATTTGTCTTGAATTTATTTTCTGGTACTTTATTATGCAAATAACATTCACTCTTTCCATATTTTTCTTAAGGAGGGGGACACTGAGATTTGTTCTCAATTTTCAACTCTAACTTTTTCATCCTTTGTGATTTGATTGTATTTGTTCCTTATTAACCCTCTAGGTGTTATACCTGTTTGGTAGGATTTGCAAAAGACTGAGTCCTCATTTTTTCTCTTTTTGAAATGATTCTTTTAAAAATTAATTACAGCTAGGATTTATGACATGTAGATGTGTGAAATAAGCAATTATCTTTTCAAATTTTATAAAATTATC
Source organism: Trichosurus vulpecula (assembly GCF_011100635.1). Taxonomy (NCBI): domain Eukaryota; kingdom Metazoa; phylum Chordata; class Mammalia; order Diprotodontia; family Phalangeridae; genus Trichosurus; species Trichosurus vulpecula. The sequence goes on from NC_050573.1 coordinate 233,019,180, forward strand.
CAACAAGTGGGATTAATTGATCATAACAGTAGTACAAATTATTCTAAAATTCAAAATTATGCTCAGTTTTCTGGCTTGTGTGAAGCCCATTATATCCCTGCAAATGAAATTCATTTGTTCCACAAAACTCTTATGAAGAGTCTGTTTTGTGCAAAGGATTTTGTAGGAGCTGGGGATATATACAGGTATGGGTTAAAGCACAATCTTCAGACTTTATCATCTAGTTTTTGGTTTTTTTTTTTACAATCTCTAGTCTCCTTTACTGGATAGTTTTTTTGTTTCTCTTTGTAAGGTGCTTTGTAAACCTCCAAGTGCTATGTGAAGTAGCTATTTATGTAAATATAATACAAATTAGAAAATGAAAAATAGGTAAGAGAGTTCCGAATAAACTATTCTGAAAATTTTGAGGTGGTAGAGATCATTTCTGTCTGGAAGCGTCAGGGAAGGCTTCCAGCTCCTGAACTTCATAGGGAGGGGTAGATTGCAACAGATAGAAAGGTAGAAGAGGTAGGTATTCATTGCAGGAATTAAGGATGGAATGAGCAAAGGTAGAAGGGTGTGTGTGTGTGTGTGTGTGTGTGTGTGTGTGTGGAATAGGGCTGGAGAGTAGCTTGGAGCTAGACTGCAAAGGGCTTTGACCACCACACTAAGGAGATGTACTGTTTTATTAGAAAATTGGGAATTGGTGAATGTTCTAGGATAGGTCAGCAATGTGATCATAGCTGTTCATCAGGCAGCAGCAAGAATGATTTCAGTAGTGAGAGATGAAGAGATGACAGGGTGTTCAGTGTGCCATATATTATGATACTCTGTGATGAGAAGTAGTGAAGGATTGAACTAGAGTGGTGCTATTAGTCACAGAAAGCAGCTGATAGAAAGGCAAGAGGTGTTGAGTCGTTTCAGTCGTGTCTGACTCTTCATGACCCCATTTGGGGTTTTCTTGACAAAGATACTGCTGGAGTGATTTGCCATTTCCTTCTCCAGCCCATTTTACAGATGAGAAACTGAGGCAAACAGGGCTAAGTGACTTGCCCAGGATCACACAGATAGTAAGTGTCTGAGGCTGGATTTGAACTTAGGAAGGTCAATCTTCCTGATTCCAGGCCCAGCATTCTATCCATTGCGCTACCTAGCTGTCCATATAAATGCAAGGTAAATAAATTCACAGGGAGATGTGGAGTTAAGTGTTTCCCTTGTTTTAAGTGTTCTAGTGCTTATGAAAAAAAATTAGGTAACACATTGGTGTTGTATAGCATTGGGTGTGACCCAGGTAGACATTCTGCTATCTTCACTGGCTCAAGAGACAAAATGAGGTGGTAGAAACAATATTGGGCTTGGAGTCAGGACATTCTGGTTTGAATACCACCTCTGACACTTACTAGCTGTGTGACAATAGGAAAATCTCTCAACATCTCTGAGGCCTAGTTTCCTGTAGAGTAGGGGTGATAATAGTAGCATCTACTTAAAGGATTCTTGTGCAATTCAAATGGGATAATGTATATATAGTGCCTTGAAAATGTTAAAGAAATTATATAAATGGGAACTCCTCTTATGACTTTGAACTCTGATTTCCGTCACCTTTTCTATCCTGAGATTAAAATGTTCATTAGGGATTGGCGCTATGGCTGCACAGTGTATCGGGTGAAGAGGAATGGGATTGGAATAAAGGACTTTCAGTGAGACTGTCCTTTCACATACCATCGGGGAGTACTGGAAGCTAGCAGGTCATATTATTATGCCACTTATCTTTTCTCCTACTTATTTATTTTCCTTCTAGATGTCTGCTGCATAAATTTGTCTTTATGTATAAACATATTATATAAAATCCTTATAGTAGATCAGAGCTGTCTTAAACTTTTGATTTTTAAAAAAAACATTTTTTTTATTTTTCAAATCTTTTGATTTTTTTAATATTGGGGTTGGGGAGGTAAGTGGGAAGAGAAAGGGGCATGGACCTCTAATTATATTAGTGTAAGGGATTCCTAGAGAATCAATTCCTTCTACCAAAGCAGCTGTAATGATTCTGTAACTGATAGTCTTAGAGGATTGCCTGGGAGTACTGAGAACTTAATTACTCAGAGTTCTACGATCAGTGTGTATCACAGGAGGTCTTAAACCCAGATCTTAGCTTGGAGCTGCTATATAGCTGAGAATACCTCATGAAATAAAAGAAAATTAATAGAGAAGCTACATAGGACATTTTATTGACTTTTCAAGACATTTTTGTCTCATCCTGTCTTGTCAACTATGTCTTGTTAGCTCTCAGAAATCATACATTTATAACTTCTTGTGGATCGTTGAAAATTTCAAGAACCAAGGCTTGAGTGATTTAGAGCTCCCACTTTCGCCAAACATATTGAACCAAGACATTATTTGGCAGATCATGTAGCATAGTGTGCCCGTGTTAGGACTGGTGCTTCTTGTTTCCTGGACTATATAGAAAATGTGGTGTTCAGTTTTTCTAATGATGAACCAATGTGCTCTCTAAACTGGAAGTTTTCTGTCTTGTAGGAACAAGCTAAAGATGACAAGAAACAGAAGAATGGCATGAGTACTCCCTGTCAAGGTAACTATAATCATCTTCTTCGAAGTTTCGCTCTATAGTGAACCGTAAGATCGAAGGGGAATATTTAGTAATAGCACAGTTAGGATGTTTAGCTTTAAAAATTTAGTTAAATAGGGCTGTGTACATGTCAGTACTTCAGTAAATCCCCGATTTCTTCAATGTTTGGAAGAAATCAGTGGATGCCTAACTCATCCATGCCTTTTTGTGTAGTATAATTCTTCTCCATGATCTTCCAGATTTTCCCCATGCAGCAGTCACCCAGTTGAATTAGTCCTATCTCTGTAGATAAAATGTGGAAACAGAAGGTGGTCAGTTAATCCTATACATGTTACTTCCTATGTTTAGTGGCAGATGCCTCTCTACTAAGTCATTTTTGTGGTAAGTTAGCATTTGCACTCAGAAAATTAAAAGAGATCCCATACAGAACTTAGACAACCAAATGAGATTTACTGAAGGGTATTCTTTACATCAGACCGAGTTTAGAAAGTATTGGGAGATGCTGCAAATTTTCCATTCTATGTCTTCTTGTGGGTTTCTACTAGATTGGGCAGTTATGGTGTCGTGTCAGTTCGTGGGGGTGGGGGACTACCCCCAGTGGTTTCCCAGATATCCCTTTTTGTACAAGCAAGGTTTCATCTCTGATATTATCAAAAGTATTTCACTCTTATCTCTCACTTCCCAGGGGGTCTTCAGCATTGATTGGCAGGGATATAAAAGTGTCATCTTTTACCTCTGTTCCTAGATCTATCTTTTGGGATCTTTGAGCATTTTAAATTCGTTGAGGGGGTAAAGGAAAGTAAGAAGAAAGAGGCTAGGGAAGAGATTTTGACTTATTCCATGACCGACTTTGAAAATTCCTCAGGTTCATTCTCATAAAGATCAGGCCTGGTTCTCATGAGCTTGGCTGGACTCTTTGAAACATCGATCTGTAAATTTCCATGAGTCTGGGGGCTTGTGCTTCTGCAGCTAAACTCCACTTGAGATACTTGCTAGCTCTGTGACCCCAACAAGTCAGGTAAACTTTCTCTCCCTCTTTTCCTGAACTGTAAAATTAGTTGATTGAGTTCGATAGCCTATAAGACCCCTTCCAACTCTAAAAATGGAACAAGGAAAGAAATAAGCATTTATTAAATGCCTTCTGTTTGCCATGTATTATGCTAATCTTTGTTAACAATTATTATTTGGTCCTCACAACTTCTTGTGAGGTAAGTGTTACTATTATCCTCATTTTATAGTTGAGGAAACTGAGACAGACAGAGGTTGTGACTTGCTAGCTAGTGACTAGCTAGGAAGTGTCTGAGGCTGGATTTGAACTCATGTCTTCCTGACTCTAGGCCCTGCGCTGTATCTACTGTTGTGCCACCTAGCAGCTTCAGTCTGTGATCCTAGGTGTCCATTCCTTCATGAGGGGCTCTATGGGCAAAAACAAACAAACAACGCCCCCATTCTTCCCAAAAGGCATTTGTGTTTGTGGTCTGAATTTCTGATTTTATTTTTAATTCTCTTGAGTCAGGCTCTAATCTCTAAAGCATACTATAGTTATGATAAACAGCTTAACATTATTTTAGGGCTTTTTTGTTTGATATCTTTAATTTATGTATCTTTAATTTATGAGATGGAGTGGTGGGCTGCATATAGGACCTAACATATCAATGCACTGTTCCTCCAAGTCTTTTACGTTTTGGGGAACCCAGTGGAGCACTCAGAGGCAGCTGGGCAGCACTGTGGTTAGAGCTCCAAGCCTAGAATCAGGAAGACTGGAATTCAAATGTAGGCTCGGATATGTACTAGCTGTGTGACCCTGGGTGAGTCCCTTAACTTCTGTTTGTCTTAGTTTCCTTGTGAGAATCAAATGAAGTAATACTTGTAAGGTGCTTAATAAACGCTTATTCCTTTCCCTTCTCCCTTCACCTCCCATTCTCATGTCATGGACTCATTGTCTTACTAAGTAAACCTGCTCCTCCTGAAATTCATGCCCTCATCCCTTAGGCATATAGCACTGGCTTCATCATTGGGTTTCCTCATTTCTTCTAATCTGCGCTCTGCAATACATCTTCCACGCAGCTGCCAAAATTATGTTTTTAAAATGCAAATCTGACTGTTACCCTTTCCTACCTCCTTAAAAAAAAATACAAAGCTCAGTGGCCTGTAGGATAAAATATAGGCTCCTTTGTCTGGCACAATCTTGTCCCTTCACAATCTAGCTCCTACCTTTCCCCCCTTATCTCGTGGTACTTTTCTGTATGATCCAACCAAAATGGACTGCCAGCCTTTTCCTGGTCTTGACACATCATATCCCTCCTCTGCACTCACAGGAGTTGTTCCTCATGCCTGGAATGCACTGCTTCCAACCTTGCCTCTTAGAATCCTTCAGTGCTTAACTCAGGTGCTACCCCTTCTTTCTACTCCTTCATGAGTTTTGCTTCTGACTCCCAGGTGTTGATGTTCTCTCCATCCCCCATATTCCTTGTATTATATAGATCAGAAGTCATAACTCCATGTGTGTATCTGATCTTGTAGTTTTCCAGTTAAATATAAGCTACTTGAGGGCAGGGGCTGCTTCATTATCGGTTTTATGGATGTATCTATTAGCCCAGAACCTTGTATATGGCAGACATAATAAATGTTTGAATTGAACTGTCACATGGCCAAACTCATCTTCTTTTCATCATGCATTTCCTCAGTGATATATTGCTTAGTAAATGTTGGTCGCCATTGGAAATAAGTTGCAGCTGAATTTTGCAAGTTGCTTTTTTACATGAAGTCTTCATCATGATCTTTGCCACTTTTAAAGCTGAGGGAAACCCCAGTATTTCCTGATATGTTAAAACTTAAACTCCATAGTATTTCACAAATTTCTAATCTTTTACTTTGTTTTCCTCAAACCCAGTTTATTCAAGATCTGATTATATATATTCTGCGTTTCAGAAGCAAATATATTACTCGTGGAATTAATTTCACTTATTATGGTCATTAATAATCTTACATGGTGCTGTAGACCCTACTACATTTTTAATCTGTCTTCTTTTTTAATTACTGTCGTTTAAAATATCTTATTTACAAGTTATAAATCCTTTTAACTTCTATTTAACTAGATATATGATTATTGCTACTTAATCAAACTGCTGTTGCAAATTTTTTTATGCATTACATTTAGATAGGTAGCAATTTTGATAGTTCTTGATAGAGGGGCCACATCTATATTTAAGAATGCTGCCCAAGCATAGTTTTATTTAATAACAAATTTTCTTTTCTAAAAAAGCCCTACTTATGCATTTTTAAAAAAATCACTAACATTTATGTAGTGCTTTTTAAAGGCAGCTAGGTGGCAAGAGCACTGGGCCTGTAGTTAGGAAGGCTTATCTTCCTGAGTTCAAATCCAGCCTCAGACTCTTAATAGCTGTGGGACCCTGGACAAGTCACTGAACTCTGTTTGCCTCAGTTTCCTCATCTCTAAAATGAGCTGGAGAAGAAAATGGCAAATCACTCCAGTATCTATGCCACGAATACTCCAAAATGGAGTCACGAAGAGTCAGATACAACTGAGCAACAAAGTTTTTAAGGTTAGCAAAGTGCTTTATATATGTGTGTGCGTGTGTGTATATGTGTATATGTATGTATATGCGTGCATATATATGTATGCGTATATATGTATGTATGTGCATATATGTATATATACATGTGTACATGTGTACACACTCATTTTCTCATATGATAACCCTGAGGGTTGGGTGCTATTTTTATCGCTGTTTATTAGTTGAGGAACCAGAAGCTAGGGAAGGTTAAGTGACTTGTTCTGGTAGGGCATGAGGAGAGTCATATAACCAATAAATCTAACCTGAGTTTGTCATCTGTCTTGGTGGGTATATCTAGTTAAATAATGAATTCATAAAAGTATTTAAGTGAGCACAGCTCCGTAATGTTAGAAGTCCTTACAAATGAAGAAGTGATAGTCTGCAAAATGCAGTAAGTCAGAATTGGAATTCACAGATACCTTCTTGTTACATAAGTTTTTCCTTTTTTTTTTTTTTTTTTTTTTGGAGGCCATTGGGGTTAAGTGACTTGCCTAGGGTCACACAGCTACTAAATGTCTGAGTGCAGATTTGAATTCAGGGACTCCTGACTTCAGGGCTGTTGTTCTATCCACTGAGCCTCGTAGCTGCTCCTCCTTGTTACATAATCTTTGAAAATCATATTTGTCAATGATGTGTGATCTTTTCACCTGTGTATAATGGCCTTCCCAAGGACTTCATTTGTACCTTTGCAATATTAAAAGAATTAAAGGAAAGACTCCATTATTTTGGATAAATCTATGGGGGGAAGGGGCAGGAAGAAATAGTTTGGAAACGTGAACAGGAATCTTCCAAGAAGAAAAAGCATAGAAGGGTTTTCAGTCTCTCCCAGTGGAGGGCACACTCAGACTGATGAGATCATGGCTTGCTTTAAGTATGGGATCCTTCACGCAAATGATGTATGTTTCAAATAATAGAGAACTTGCTTCCTATTGTAAATAGAAAGTTGCTGCTTTGTAGTTTTCCTTCCCCAGAGATCTGTCTTAATGTTTGCTGAAAAAGCAAAATAGAATTCACTAATCTTGGCAATTATGTAACTTGACATTCAGTCCCATTGAAATGCATTTTAGTTACGCAACAGTGGCATCTCAGAAATAAATGTGAAGTGTCCCTAGGCCTAACAGCAGGGGTGTATGGTTGGAGAGAGAGAGAGAGAGAGAGAGAGAGAGAGAGAGAGACAGAGACAGAGAGAGACAGAGAGAGAAGAAAAGAAATAACTTTTTGTTCATCCTCACAAATAAGTTGTTACTTATTAGGCTGTTGTTGTTTTTCCCGTTTTGTTTTTTTCATACACTCCTGCAAATTTGCTTTTGGCATCTCTTGTATCATGCTTAAGGCATTTGTTCCATTTGTCAAAACAGATTCCAGCCAAAGATTTTTAGGAGGTCTAGTCACTAAAATTAAGTATCTTTAATAATTTAGCATGTGGTTTTGTTATTCATGGATATGTAGTATGTCACAAAATAGTTTCTTAGTTTGAAGGTTAAAGTAACCTTCTTGAGTTTATCCTTTGAGACACATCCCCTCATTGGACTGATCCCATAGTCCATTTTTTACAAGTTTCACAGTGTAAAGGAACACAGGAGTTGGTGCTGAGTCACCTTATTCAGCTCCTTCATTTTATAGATGAGAAAACAACTCCAGAGGTGGGAGGGGATATGGCCAAGGTCACACAGCTAATCAGTAGCAGAGCTGGGATTTTAGCCCAGGTTACTTGACCCCAAATCCAATGCTTTACCCACTATATTTACAGCATACTCGTTTCCTGAACTTCAAAGCAAGATGTAATTACCGTGTTATCTATCTGTCCTTTAGCATTCATGCATGCCCACACATTTAGGAAAAGAAGAAATTTAAGACAAAATATCTGTATCTACATAGGCATATGTGTGTGTATATATATGTCTTATCTATATCTGTATCTTCATATGTCATACACTTTTAAAAATTGTTATTTAGACTATCTCAGAAAACCTTTGGGATTTCTTTAGCCAGGACATTGCATTTGTGTTCCTCTGACAATGTTTAAAAATTATGACCCAACTTCGGTGGAAGTCTTCCTGCCTTCCATGTGTTATGGTCAGAAGGCCTTTTGAGCCTTCCTTAATGCATTTGACTTGACTTATCATAAAGCAAATAACCATAAGCCACAGAGAGTAGAATTTTCTGGCATCAAACATATGTATGCATATAAAAACCTTACTTCCTAAAAGTTTCCTGCATTGCTTCCCTTCTCCCTACCTGCATGGTGCATGATAGACCATAGCCTTCCCTGGCTGTTCTTGGTCCCAATATTACTTTTTGCTTTATTGGTAGTCAGCGAGGTATCTTTAGAGGACAGGAAATTTTCACAGACATAAAATTTATGTCTGTAAAATTTTCATACGTAAATACATATGTTTACATAAAAATTAAAAAATTTATAGAAATGGAAAAGTATCTTATTATACTTGGTCACTGCACGCTATTTTATAAAGAACCTTCTGAAATTAAAAGCAGGTCTGTGGGCCAGTGGACAGAGTGCTGGGCCTGAAGTTAGGAAGACTCATCTTTTGAGTTGAAATCTGGCCTCAAACACTTACTAGCTGTGTGACCCTGGGCAGGTCATTTAACCCTGTTTCTCTGGGTTTCCTCATTTGTAAAATGAGCTGAAGAAGGAAATAGCAAACCACTCTGGTATCTTTGCCAAGGAAATCCCAAACTGGGAGGAGGTGGGTGGTTTACAAAGAGTTTGGTACAACTGAAAGGACTGAACAACATTTCTGTAGTCTGAACCGTATGCTTCCAGTGTAAATAATACTCCCAGATTGTTTTACCTCAGCAGTTTTAGAAAAATAGAAATCATATGTGACATCTACAGAGCGCCTTATGTATACTATTTTTGTTGATGTTCACGAAACCCCCAAGACATAGGTACCCGGGTAGTGTTGGTCTCACTGGACATGAAGTCAGAGAGTTTGAGCTCATTCACTGATAGTAGTATTACAGATAAGATCATCTTCCATGTTTCTCCATGTCAAGTGCTGTTTCTACTACTATAGTACTGACTGGGGAGTCTTCATGGTCATAGAGATGGTCCTGGAGAGAGAATGTAGGGAGAAAGAAGAGGACCCTAAGAAAGAGCCTTGTTGGTAAACCCACATTTAAGAGGTAGCATGTGCATAACGATCTAGCCAAGAAAAAGACAAATAGGATGAGACTTAGAGAGCAGTGTCACGAAAACCCAGAGGACAGCTAGGAGGAGGGTTTGTGTTGTTGCTGTTGAGTTGTTTTCAGTTATGTCTGACTCTGTGATTCCATTTGGGGTTTTCTTGGCAAAGGTACTGGAGCGGTTTGCCATTTCCATCTCCAGCTCATTTTACAGACGAGGAAACTGAGGCAAACAGGGTTCAGTGACTTGCCAGGGTCCCACGGCTAGTAAGGGTCTGAGGCTGGATTTGAACCCAGGAACACAAGTCTTCCTGACCCCAGACCCAGTGCTGTATCCACTGTGCCACCTTAGCTGCCTTAGAGGCTTGTCAACAGTAGTAAATGTTGTGGAGAGGCTTAGAATGAGGAATATATTATGAAAAAAAGTAAGCAGATAGGCATTTAAGACTAAATAAGACTATTAATCAAAAGCAGAGGTGTCAGACATACAGCCTGTGGGCTGCATGTGGCCCACAACCCTTCCAAGTGCAGCTGAACCAAATTAAAATGTAACTGGGAAATAGTTAATATAATAAAACAGATAATTTTACATTTTAAAACTGAGTCATCATGTAGCCCATAGGGATCCTTATGTACAGATTAGTGGCTCCTGTTTCTATCTGAATTTGGCACTATTGATCTAAAGGGTTTAAAGCAGCTAGCAAAAGTAACCAATTCATCCCAGGGGAGGATATTTTCCAGTCATTTCTCAGTTTTGTTCATTGCTGATCATATATATTTAGCACTGGAGAACTCAATTTCTTCATTTGTAAAATGGAGATAACGCTTTCCTTGACTATTTTAGGGTTTGTTGTTGTTTTGCATGCTTTTCTACGAAGATAAAACAATATTCCCCAAATAATAAAATCGTATTTTGAAAGTCAAAAGTATCATAAAGGCACAAGGAATTATTGTTAAAGCAAATTAGATAAATTTGAGTCCATTTCTTTCCTTCCCATTCATCTCCAAAGGATGCTTGCTTTGAGTAGCCTCCTGATTTCAGTATCAGTCAGTGAATCGATCAATAAGCATTCATTAAATTACTGTGTGGCAGACGTTGTGTTAGGGACTAGGAGGAATACAGAGACAAAAACAAATCAATCCCTGTCCCCAAGAGTTTGCATTCTAAATGGGATGAGAACATGTACGGATATAGCAGGTTTGTAATAAATATTTTTTAGATGAACGAATTTTCTTGCTAAACCCTTTCTGCTTTTGTGGAAAACTCAAGCTTTTTGAAGCTTCGGCTTCCCCTTTTGAGAGCCTTCATCCCTAAGAAGAGCACAGGATTAGATCCATGCTACCCAGGCTCTCATCTGATTTCTTCCATTTGCCAGGTGTATGATTCAGAGCAAGTCACAACCTCTTTGAATTAAAGTTTCTAGTTTTAAAATGGGGAGTTTGGATGGAATTCCTTCTAAGTCTTCTTTCAGCCCTAAATTTCCATCTTTGCTTAAATCTAACTTGTTCTTAAGTGGTCTGACAAGGTGGAATAATTTGAGGTTTTTTGGGATCAAGAGCTAGCTTAAATTTATGAAACTCTTTTCTGAATGAGGACCTTTGTCAGGGAGGCAGGTGATGTGCCATCTGTTTCCATAGTTGTTGGTGTGGGTTAAGCCCTTGACATCTTCTGCTTCACTTTTTTTTCCCCCAATGAATTTTGATTGATATCTTTTCTTTTTACATCACCACAGTTTTTCCCGTTGTTTTTCCCCCTCCCAGAGAGCTGCCTCCTGTAACAAATAATATTTTTAAGTGAAAAAGAAACGAGGGAGAAGAGGCAAAAAAATCAGCAAAACTAATTGATGGATTGAAAAAATTGGAAAATATATGCAATCTACCACCCTTATGAATCTTCCACTTCTAAAAAAGGAGCAGAGTGCTGGTGTCTTTTTACATATGATTTATTTATTTTGGAGGAGGGGGAAGGCAGGGCAATTGAGGTTAAGTGACTTGCCCAAAGTCACACAGCTAGTAATTATGTCAAGTGTCTGAGGCCAGATTTGACTTCAGGTCCTCCTGGCTCCAGGACTGGTGCTCTACTCACTGCGCCACCCAGTTGCCCCCACTGTTTTTTTGTAGCTTTGCTTGCTTGTTCGTTGTAATTTTGCCATATTCATTTTTTATTGTTATGCAGGTCTTTCCAATTTCCTTGTGATTATAACAATACTAATACTGCTATTACTAGCTAGAATATATATATATATATAGGTATATATATGTGTGTGTGTATATATATGTGTGTGTGTGTGTATATATATGTGTGTGTGTGTATATATGTGTGTGTGTGTGTGTGTGTGTGTGTGTATATATGTGTGTGTGTGTGTGTGTGTGTGTGTGTGTGTGTGTGCATAGCATTCTGGCTTGTGAAGCACTTTACCAGTGTTATTTCAGTTTATCCTCATAACAATCCTGGGAGGTGAATACTATTATTATCATCCCTATTTTACAGATTAGGAAACAGAGGCAGACCAGTTAAACGTGCTAAGAGTCACATATCTATTAAGTGTCTGAGGCAGAGTTTGAACTCAGGCCTTCCTGACTCCAAGTTCAACTTTGTCATCCGGCTACTGTAGAGTATGTGTGTGTGTGTGTGTGTGTGTGTGTGTGTGTGTTTGCCTGTCTGTCTGTCTGTCTGTATTGTTACCTTGCTTCTCTCACTTTAGTCTGCACCCGATTGTAGAAATCTATCCGTGCTTCTCTGTGCATATCATATTCATCATTTCTACATTCATCATTCGTGTGAAATACAACATACTATTCTATTACATTCATGCACCACATATTTCTCATTTATAGGATAAGTGAATAAGGTAAGCGTTCTCTGTCATACCCTTCCTATCATTCTGCGTGAGATAGAATGATTTGGAAATTGGGAGGAAGGTATTTGAATTCCGCCCCTGAGAATCATTGTGAAATGGTGGAGAGTGATGGCAAAATTGATGAAGACAGCACCAGGAACTTGGGATGGTTACCTAATTTTTGCGTTAATGCCATACGTCTGGGTTCGTTTCTTGCTTGGTCCAGCTAACTTTAAACTTGATTTCATGGCTACAGAACTCTGTCCAGGTATCTCACAAAGTTACTTAAAAAAATCACTGTGGACTCTAGTTTTTCCGCATGTTAAATGAGGGAAGTCTCTGACTTAATGCACATCTATTGTAAGTTATCACCTGATTCTCACTCTTCAGAGTGTTTAAAGTTGGCATCCCTGTGATAAAAATATTGAATTTGTTCACTTCCTCCACTAATGACCTTTTTTCTTTCTGAATTAACAAGCAAACTGCCTTACTCTGTTTCACAGGCATAATTGGAAAGGGGTAGGTGATAAGTCTCTCCTATCCATTTTTTTCTATCATTTAATAGTGAATGCTCTGCAAATAAGTGGTTTTATGGCAAGTCAGTGGCTACGCTAGAGAAGAAAATGCAGCTCACAAACAAAACTAATATGTGGTAATGAAGTTTTTTGGAAGGATATTTTTTATAGCCAACCAAGGCCTTGGGAAGGCTAGAAGGAGAGGCAGGGGGAAAAGTACTATGGTTCTTAGATCTAAATCTTAAATTAGAGCTCAGTGAGATATCTGAGCAACCATCTGTGGGATCAGATCAACTCATTGGTAGGGTGGTGGTGAAGAGGGAGTTTCGACAAGACTTTGTTAAGCACCTGCTCTGTGCCGGGCAGGCGCACTTCACAAATACTATCTCATTTATCTCACAACAAACCTGGGAGGTAGGTGCTATTCTTGTCACCACTTTACAGTTGAGGAAGACAGAGGTTAAGTGATGTGGCCCCAGTCACAGAGCTAGTAAATGTTTGAGGCCAGATTTGGACGTGGATCTTTCTGATTCCAGGCCCAGCACTCTATCCGCTCTGCCACCTTCGCATTTGGAGGTATCTTACATATATGAGATGGGACAGTGAGCAACTACAAAGGTTTAATGCAGGCCCTCACCCCAATATACCTCTTGTTCAGGTCCGCTTACTTCACTCTGCATCAATTCATGTAACCCTTACCCTGTTTCTTGGAATTTCTCATGTATTCATTTATTGCAATGCAGTCTATAATATACCATTGTTTTCAAATGCACAGTTTGTTCTTCTGTTAATCATTGGGAAGCAAATTTATTTCTAGGTATTTGGCTACTGTAAGAAATGCTACTATAAATATTTTGGAATATATGGGGTCTGTCTCTACCTCTTCGCCCTCTCTGGGGTATATGTCTAGTGATAGGATAGTTGAGTCAAAGGGTATGAATTATTTAGTGACATTATTATTATGATTTTTTAAAATTTCTTTTATTTTTAATTTGTGGAATAAAACAAGATAATCTTAAGAACACTTTTTTTTTTACTTAATTCCACATTACTTTCCAAGATGCTTAAAGCTATTCATAGCTCCTCTATCATTTTATCGGTGTGCCTGTCTTCTAGTAACTCTTCCAGCATTGACTATTTCTCTTTTGTCATCTTTCCTAGTTTTCTGGGAATGACATGAAATCTCAATTGTATTCAGTCAGTCATTAAGTAAACAATAAGTACCTACTATGCACCAGGCACCATTTTAATAGCTGAGGTTAAAAGAGAGGCAAAAGGCAGGCCTTAATCTCAAGGAATTTACAGTCAAATGGGGGTAGGGGAATAATATGCAGTTATGTATTGTATTAATTTTAATTTCTTTTCTGATGATTTAGAATGATTTTTATAAGGTTGTTTATTGCAATGCTTTTGAAAGCCATCTATATCCTGTTTAAATCAAATCAGATAACATTTGTAAAGCACTTGGCATAATGCCTACCATGTTGTAGGTGCTGAATAAATACTAATTTCCTTCCTTTCTCTTCCTCCTTCTACCACTTTGAGTATATGTATACACATACTTACACACATACACACAGAGGTCTTTATGAGTCAGGTTCTCCCGTTGACTTAAGTAACTTTGGAAGTCACATTAACCTTTTTAAGCCATTAGGAAGCATAGCATTTTGAAGCATTAGTTTGCTAAATTTTGAAGAGAAAATAATGCATTTTCCCCAATTGCCTAACCTAATTCTAAGGATTGGTTTTAAAAACTGACTTTGAAAACGGGGCCCATTAAATGCCTTTTTAAAGCCTTCCAAGCAGAGCCTTTGAATATGATCCTTAGAGTCTTTTGTCAGAGTCCTTAGCTGACATTCTGGGTAATGACAATGGCAAATTTTTGGAAAATAAATGTGTATCAGAGTTGGGACAAAGCGTTTGTGTGCCCTAGGCAGTTTCAGAATTGTTCCCCCTGTGTGTTACTGCCTACCAGCTGCTGAATCCTTCACTGTAAAATGTGTGACTTGATGGGTTACAAAATATATTGCTATGTGCCATCAAGAGTTGAATTTTCCAGCTTTTATATGCATCTCCAAACAAGAATATTAAAAAGATTCCCTTATGTCCATGGACATATATTGCTCTAGTTGGTTTCCTTACTAATTTGAGGTAGGCTAGTTGGTACTTTACTTGGCCACTCTGGTCCCAGCTGATGGTGAACTGAGTGTCTGCATTGTTCTCCTTTTTGAGATGTCTTTTTATCCTGGTTAATATCTCAGCTAGAGAAGGATATTGAAGCCCATCAAGGCAAAACCAAATATGATTTTTTTTCATTGATTTCCTTTTTATATTCGCAAATAGTGTTTCCATGCACCATTACATATTTAAGTAATGACAGTGTATATTTTTCATAGCCTCAGTCTTACAATCTATTAGAATTAGAATTCTTAGTCTTAGAGTTAAGTCTTAGTCTTGGAATTCATAGTCTTAGCCTTAGAGATCATTTTGTGAGATCATCTTTATAAGGGAGACTCTCTGCTCTCCCCACCCCGATAACTAGTGTCTTTTATACCTCATTAACTAAATCATATTGAATTTAATATTTTTTAGTGAAAAGTACTAGAGGCAGTCAGGTGGTACAGTGGATCGAATGCTGGGCCTGAGTCAGGAAGACTCCTCTTTCTTAGTTCAGATCTGGCCTCAGATCCCTATTAGTTGTGTGACCCTGTGTGCCTCAGTTTCCTCATCTATAAAATGAGCTGGAGAAGGAAATAGCAAAACACTCTAGTGTCTTTGCTAAGAAAACTCCAAATGGGGTTGTGAAGATTCAGACATGACAGGAAAAACGTCTGAATAACAATAAAATTGGAGTGAAGGTCTAGTGTATTCTCTTATCATTTGTTTTAGTATACACGTGAGTTTTAAAACTTTAATACAATCTCACTTCGAAATCAGCTGGTGTTACCAAACTTTTTACTTCATTTTTCCAACTATCCTAGGAATATATTTCATCAAATAGGGTGAAAGAAATGAAAAACAAAACAAAACTAAAAACCCAAAACAAAAAAAACCTATTGTATTTTAATGGAGTATAACGTAAATAAAAATATATGAAGTAGAACTGTAGGTTGTAAGTGCTGTCTTGTCATTCGTTTTCCTCTAAGGTCCTACTCTGATGCCCCATCATGGTGTGGACATTTTTTCTGAGTTTATCCAAGGGCTGTTTTTGTAGAATGGAAGTTATAGGAGGGATTCTTAATTTTTTTTTTTGTTTGTTTTTTGTTTTGTTTTTTTTTTTTTTTGATTTTTGCATTGATCCTTTTGTCAGTCTGGTGAAACCAGAAGACTTCTTCTCAGAATGCTGTTTTCATAAGAGTTCATAAGAGTACAAGGAAAACCAATTATATTGAAACAAGTTATCAAAATATTAAAAAAACAGATTCCCAGACCTACGGTTAAGAACACCTTTTCTATAGGTTCTTCCCAACTGGACAGGATCTGAATATGTGGTCAGCTGTAAATTATGTATCTCTTGTCTAAAGTCAAAAAGTTACCATTGGGAAGTTGACATGGATTATTATTGATTATTTTTGGCTATGGCAGCCCACGTAATGGACAAAAATATAAAATGGCTCGCTTTACAATTCTTCAGTAACAGGGATAAAAAAAGGATGATAAAGGGTGCTAAAGAATCACATGGTTCTTATATTGTAATGTGAATTTAGCCTTTAGTATCTTGGTCCAATGGTGAGAAAATTGAAACACTACTGGTAGAACTGAGCAATATTTATACTGATATTGTCATTATAAATGAAACCAAAAGACATAATTCAACGTCTTAGTTGGAAGGATTGTTATGGCGTTCTCCTTGGAGTGATAAGTGGAGGAACCAGCAGAAATGGTATCATAGTGTATGCAAATTTAACAGGAAACATGTTTCATGGCAGTTCTGGGAATCTAGAATTCTGCTAAATATGGAGAAAACTTCCTAAATGAGACCTATACCTAAAAAATTAAATTGACTGCCTTGGGAGGTCTTGAGTTTCCTTGTCACAGATTTTAACTGCTTACTGAGAGGGATATATAGTTTGTGTAAAATTAGATTATGACCCTTGAGATACTTTCCATCTTTGGGATTTAATGATGCTAATACTTTCCTGATAGTCATTCTTAAATAGGGTGAATAGAAGTGATTTTAGAGTTTTAGAGATCTTCCAGGCCAGTCCCCTTATAGTATTAGTTGTGGGAGTCATCTACAGTGGATAGGACCCTGGACTTGGGAGTCAGGGAGATCTGAGTTCAAATGCATTCTCAGATGTTTACTGGCTGTGTGACCTTGGGCAAATCACTTAACCTTTCTCAGTCTCATTTTCCTCATCTGTAAAATGGGGGTAATAATAGCACACTTTTAAGTTTAATCTTCATTATTCATATGTTCTCCATCACTTTCTTTAAGCTTAGACAATCAACAAATCCTGGTTTGCAGCATTTGCCTGTTTCCAAGGTGTAAAAGCTTACATGAAAAATTTAAGTCATCTCCTTTGAGCCAGCCTGAGCTGGTCCCAGCTGCTCCCCTGCTCCAATCTATATATTGGCATCATTATAAACTCCTTAGAAGATGTAACAACAGAAACAATGCTTTGATTATTTAGTCCGTGGGTGATACACTACATCAGGCAGGCTATAAAAGAGGGATGCATAGGCTTGTTCAAAGTATTTGCCACTGTGATGGAACAGATCCAGGGGGAAGAAGATTCCCTGTGGATAGTGAGGTCCTCCAGATACTGCTGTTTGGGGATGAAATTGTTTTGACTGTATCAGATCCTAAGAAGAGTCTCCTGGGAGAAATCTGTAATAACTCAAATGAGTTTGATCTGTCCATCCACACAAGAAAAAACAAATGGATGAAAAATGTTTATTGCTCTTCTATCAAGATGCATTTGAATGGATACCCTAGAGAGCTTGTGACATAGCATATATCTCCAGGAAAAACAATGCTGAAGGACAGTGAGCTGGTCCAGAATTCCAAAGAAGAGCAAGCTCGATTACTTTAGGGAAATTGCAAAGCTCCTTTATTTACCCAGTGTTTTCTATAACAGCAAAGACCCTCATTTTCAGTACAAACATTTTCCTCTGTTCTCATCACATAGAGGGCATTGAAAAGGTACATGTTGGGTGTGAGGAGGTTGCAATACATAGCTGATGAATTAATCTGAACAACAGGAACGGATGATGTCGTTGAGGAATTATGTGACAGAAAGAGGAGATGGACTGATCATGTGGCCAGTTACATGGCTAGATTTCTTCACTGGCACTTGTGAAACGTCAGGAGAAAGTGAAGAAGGCTTCCAGCATGTTGGGTAGAGCCCTGGTGATGAACTTTTGGGAGGACATGGAAGAGAGTCACGCAGGACAGGCGTGGATCAGTTATGACCTAAATAGATGGCAGAAATGTCTGAAGTGATGGAGGTATAGATTCATTTAAGTATTTGCAGATGACTCCGAATTCCATTTGTTTCAGGCTGGATTCATGGCATAGAAGGACAAGTATTCTAAATGCTATTGGCTTTTAGAATTCAACCTATGCCCTTATTTCTGTCCTAGGTTATATTATTGCCAGAAAGAGCTAAAAGTTTGGGGTTTTAAAGGATTTTACCTTGCATGAAGTCTTTGACTGGTTGGCTCAATTAAGAGTCTCTATAGGTAGGATGATGATTTGTCTCTTTCAGTTTTTTGTCTCTGTGCTCTTTATGATGGACTTGGAGGCTTAACTTCTCTTTTTACATAGAGAAATAGCTAAAGGTTCATTAACAACATTCATTATTTCCTCTAATGAGTTTCCTTAAAGTGAAGTAGGTCTGAAATTGTGTTAGTATTTAGCTTTCCTAATGCTTAAGGAAGAAGTTATTTTTCCTTTAGGAGTAAGCAGATAGGAACTTTTAATCTTTAAAACTCATTTGGTTTATAATAATTTTCTTTTCTTGCATAACTGAAAGGAGCACAATATATTTTTCCTCGAATCTTTCCCAAATAGTCGCCCTGGGATATGTACAAAATAATTTTGTGGGAGAGCATTTTGAATAAAAAGAGGATTATTATTTAGGCCTACTTTGGGCCTTATCTTTATGTTCTTGGGAGTAGGCTGATGATAATAACTTGGGGTTGCTCAAGCAGAAGGCAAAGTTCCTGCTTTAGAATGCTAGGAGGACCTTTAAAAAATCTGAACACTTATTTGTCAAATCAGTTTGTTTTTTAAAAGATAATGTTACTGATGTATTTCATTTTCCCATCACTTAGAGTTTCCATTTTATGACTTCCTCAAACTTTTCTAGGGAGCCACCTGTTAAAGAATGAAAAAAAGAAGAAAGAAAAGAATTCCACAAAATCCACCAACAAATCAAAAGAATGTACGCAAAATTCCATACCTATATTCTGAGGAGGGGGAAGAGTGGGTAGGGAAGGATGTTTTGGTGTTGGTGCTGGAGACAATTTACTTTAAAAACCATAATGAACCAAAACTCTAAAAATGTACTATGAAACAGTTTCTTGCTATAAAGTTGACTTCAATTCATATTAAGTCATTCCAGATTAATTACCAAATCATATGAGATAGATGAAAGTCTCTCTTGCCCAAAGAAGAGATTATATATAATAATCTCCCTTGATAGCCCGTTAAAGTAAATACCTGCTCTTTCTACCTTGAAGATCATCATTGCGTGTAACCCTGTTATTTTATGATAGAGGCAATCTTCCTTTACTGAAGAAAAAATCCCAACAAATGATTCACGACTGCTCTTTATATTGTACTTCAGTCAGCAAAGATTAAGTGCCTTCCATGTGCCAAGCAGTGTGCTAAGTACCAGGAATGCAAAAAAGTGACAAAGGGCTCTCAAGGAGTTTGCAATCCTATGGGGGAGACAACATGCAAATAAATATATACGAAGCAAGCTATGTATAGGATAAATACGAAATGACTAACAGAGGATAGTCACTGGAATTAAGAGGTATTGGGGAAAGTGTGGTATTTTAGTTGGGTCTTAAAGGCCCTTAAAGTTTTCCCCACTTCAGTATGTTTGTTTGTTTGTTTTACCAGAGCAAATCAGTTAGAGTTGCAGTTGTTTGATTTTCTAAAAGGTATTTTTCTTACCCTCTGAAATCATAAAGAACAGAATTGTCAAACTGGTGGCCTGGAGGGGCCACAACTCCCAAGTATAATCCTGAACCCGATGGGGAAATGTTGAACAAAATAAATAAAAATTTAATACAACATAGATCATGTGAATTTATGGTTTTGTAAGTCAAAATGTGGCCCACAGGGATCCATCACTGTTTGAGTTTGACACCACTGATAAAGAATATAGTAGTGTCAGAGGAATGCTAGAGTTAGAACCTAATGCCCTGGATTCACATCCTGACTCTGGCAGCTGCATGTTTTGGGTCAATCACTTAACCCCTCTGTGGCTTGCTTTCCTCATCTAAAAATGTGATGGGGCTTTTACTGCATGACCCAATAAGGTCTGTTTCAGCTCTACATCTTTTTTCTGAGACTTTCATCCTCCAAGTTGTTTCCAGTAGAATAAAGGAAGGAATTATTTTCCTTTTGTCTAGCACATATTTTGTTCATCCTAGGTACTAATATTTGTTTCATGAATTAAACTAAATTTAAGAATAATAATAGTTCTCCTTTGCATTTATAGAACACTTTGAACTTTTCAGTGCTTACATTTTCTTTTATCCTAGGAGTAACATGAACTGACTAAGGGAAGGGTTGCATCATCCCCATTTTACAGATGAGAAATCTGTGCCCATGAAAATTTGCCAAGTTCCTTTAAGTCCCACAGTTAAGTGCAGGTACTTATTATCAGACTTCTTTTTATATTTATACTGGAATTTCATCCATGAGGAATTAATTAAACAACCATCATCAGTAATTCACTGAACTATTAAAGTAGCTAAAATTGGTCCTCTGTGCTGAAATTGGACTCCACAATCTAAAGCCATATCCTAGCTTTTCTTATATTCCCAAGATACCCTTTATTCTTAGAGCTTTCTCTTGAAGACAAAGGCTAGTGATGAGGATGCACACTAACTACACCTTCCTCAGTTTCTATCTCTTAAGTATAATCATCTACATTTTCAGTTAAGTTATATCTGTAAAATGACAAATTTAATTGGATATTAACAACAACTAACTTTCACCTGATTCCCGTGATAACTATCTTTACTTTTACTCTCATTTTGGGGAGGAGGAGACGTGTTTTATATGTAGTTTCTAGTTGTCATGTGGAATCTGGTAAATACTTTTTGGTATATTAGTGAATCCTCAAACTGTTTATTCCATGCAGTCTTGGATAGTACAAAATTTGGAGTCAGCAGAACCTTTGTTTAAATCCTGCTTCTGACGCTTACCAGCTGTATGATTGAGGCAAGTCACCTAACTTCCCAGAGCTAAGTTTCTTCCTGTTAAGACTTATATGAACTGATGCAAAGTGAAGTGAGCAGAACCAGGAGAACATTGTACACAGTAACAGCCATATTTTAAGATGAAGAATTGCGAATGATTTTTGCTATTCTTGGCAACATAGTGATCCAAGAAAATCCCAAAGGACTAAGGATGAAGCATACTGTCCGCCTCCAGAGAAAGAAATGATATTTTTTGAATATAGACTAAAGCATGCTGTTTTCACTTTGTGTGTTTCATTCTTTCTCTTTTATTTGAGTCTTCTTGTACAAAATGACTATTATGGAAATGTTTCACAAGATTGCACATGTATCACCTTTATCTGATTGCTTACAGTCTCGGGAGGGAGGGAGGAATAGGATTTAGAACTCAAAACTTTTAAAAATAAGTTTAAAAATTGTTTTAACATGTAATTGGGGAAAACATATATATATATGTTATATATGCATATATAGATAAACATATTAAAAATTAGGTAATAATGCCTATATTGTCTAGCCCACGGGCTAGTTAGGATGCTCAAAAGAGATAAGGAATGTAAAGTGCTTTGTAAACTTTAAAGTGCTAAATACATATGCTATGATTATTATTAAATAAAAAGAAATATCTTTTAATTCTACCATAATATGTGCTATTTCAAACTACCAATAAATACTTTTGCAATAATTTTCACTACAAAATCAGTTAGTTGGATATTTGAAAGAGCTAAATGAAGTTTTCTAGCTTTCCATTTTTTCTTTTTCTGTTAATCTTCTGTTCTTTTTGTTTCTTTTAGCTTGGCTCAGCTGACCTTTTCTCGCCCTTGAGGCCAGGGTGAAACAAAGACTAGTAATATTAACCCAATTAATTGTGAGGAACCAAAATGTAAAATTTAAAAAAAGAGGGTACAGTGAATTTAAGACTTTATTAATTCTTACACTAATGAGTAGAATGCCTGTGGTCATATTTCCTTTTAATTTTCTCTCAAATTGGTAAGTACTGAAAAGGAGGCAGTTAGAATGTGTCATGTTTAAAATGTGAATATTCATAAATGAATGAGATAATGATTGTAAAGTGCTTAGCACCGTGCCTGGCACATAGTAAACACTATATAAATATTAGCTTCATAGCTATATAAATGCCACCATGATCTTGCATTTATTTTGTGTTTAACTTGTCAGAGATGAGGAAACTTCCTTTCACAAGCATTTCCAGCATAGGAATTCCATGAAAGAAGAAATGTTAAGTTATGTGTGACCTATTAGTTACTATAATAGGCCATTTAGACTTAAGTAGGAAGAACTAGCACCCTGTCCTCGAGGAATTTACATTCTATTTGGAGGGAGGAAAATCATCTACACAGTTAAGTAAAATACCAATTAAGTAAATTAAAGTGAAAGTCAATTAATTTAAAAAAATTGAATGAATTAAATTTAATAAAAAATTAGTAAAGTAAAATTAAGTAAATACCAGTTTCTTGGAGGTTGAGGACAACAGCAACCTAGGGGATCAGAACAAGAACTATAGTAGCTGCCATTTGTATAGTGCTTTTTATGTGCCAGGCCTCACAACAACCTGGAAAATATTATTATCCTTATTTTACAGAGGAGGAAACTGAGGCAGTCACATCAGTTGACTTGCCCATGGTCACACAGCTAGGAAGAGTCTGAGGCCAGATTTGAACTTGGGTCTTCCTGACTCCAGGCCCAGTGCTCTATCCACTCTGCTCCCTCACTTCCGAGAATAGGTCTTTTGTGTAGGAGGCAGTATTTGAGCTGAGCCATGAAGGAATCTAGAGATTTTATAAGGGGAAGAATTGCCCTTAAAAATGGTTGGGAATAATTGCCTTTCAGGCATTTGGGACAACTATGCCAACACAGTGACATAAGCCTTCCTTTTAACAGGTGGTTTTGAGTGATCTTCTCATCTTGCTTACCATCCTCCAGACATCTCTTTGATAAAATCACATTGCTGGAGAATTAGTAAAATATAGATTGGGTCAGAGATTCTCTTCACCGGTGTAGTAGTCAATGTCTCTGTTTCTTTTCATCCTGGGCGGTTGTAGTTTATGTCCCAGGGAGGGTTAAACACGAGGGTGCCTGCCCTGAAGGGAACCCACTTCCATCTAAGTTCCTAAATAGATTCATCAGGAGATCCTAATTTTCTGGGAACCAAACATCTAGGGGACAGTCCAAGCAGGTCAATGTTTGATCCATATCCAGAGTAATTTCTGAGTGTACCTCGTCCTCTGCCATTTTGGAATGAGGCTACATAGAAATAGCTGCCTCCGTGCTTGAGTTTAGACCAGTCTGAAGGTTCCCAAATGCTTTATTTATTATCTGATATTGCCGTGGTCTCAAAATTGTAAGCTGTCTTAAGCATCATTTAGCCAAATATAGAGTACAAATGTGTGTGTGGTTGGGGGTGGAGGTGCTCTCATGTGTATCTTCCATATTGAGCAAATTGTTTTGGGTGGGAGAAGTACTAGTGCTTTTGGCCCCTCTGAACTGCGGAGACAGTGCTTATTTTGTGTGCTTGGTTTCTTCTGGGTGTCTGTTATTTTCTGCTGTCTTTGGATGATTCTGCAGGTCTGGTGCTGATTGTTAATTTGAGGGACCCAATTATTTACTGATTTATTGACAACCTGCTGCCTCTACCACTTGTACCCTGCAAGCTTTGGGAACTTTCCCCTTACGTACTTATTTCTGTAGTCACATATCAGAGAGGCTTGGCTGATTTTAATACATATATCAGAGAAGTCTTAAAGGAGAACCTTCAAAGCTCTGTTTTTTATAGAGTCAAAAGCTTTCTTTTTTTTAAACACATTTCCACATTAGTCATTTTGTAAAGAATTAGAACCAAAGGGAAAAACCACTAGAAAGAAGAAACAAACAAAAAAAAAGAAATAAAATAGTATGCTTTGATCTGCAATCAGACTCCATAGTTCTTTCTCTGGATGTGGATAGCATTTTCCATCATGAATCTTTTGGAGTTGTCTTATATCCTTGTATTGCTGAGAAGAGATAAGTTTGTCATGGTTGGTCATTGCATAGTGTTGCTGTTGCTGTGTACAGTGTTCTCTTGGTTCTGCTCCCTTCACTCAGCATCAGTTCATTTAAATCTTTCCAGGTCTTTCTGAAATCAGCCTGCTCGCTCATTATTTCTAATGGAACAGTAGTATTCCATTACATTCATATACCACAACTTGTTCAACCATTCCCCAATTGATGGGCATCCCCTTAGTTTCCAGTTCTTGGCCACCACAAAAAGAGCTGCTAGAAATATTTTTGTACATGTGGATCTCAACTTTTTAATGATCTCTTTGGGATACAGACCTAGTCTTGGTATTGCTGGATCAAAGGTTATGCACAGTATTATAGCCCTTTGGACGTAGTTCCAAATTACTCTCCAGAATGGTTCAATCAATTCGCAACTCCACCAACAATGCATTAGTGTTCCAATTTTCCTGCATCTTCTCCAACATTTATCATTTTCCTGTTTTATCATGTTAGCCAATCTGATAAGTGTGATGTGGGACTCAGAGTTGTTCTAATTCATATTTCTCTAATCAGTACTGATTTAGAGCATTTTTTCATATAGTCAGAAGCCTTTTAAAACATCAAAATGGATTGAAATCTTCTTTATGTTAGTTGAATGATTTACAGATGTGCTCTGCTTAGGAAAATAATTTTGAAGTACCATCTCCCATTAATATTTCTATCATTGATCATTTCAGTGAATAGATAGTTTCTATCAAAATTTTAAAGAGATGAGAAAGTAGGCAGAAGTTGCTGTTGTCAGATCATCCCCATGGCTTCTCTGGATCCCTCCCACCTTTTTGGGTAGGAGAATTAGGGGAAAATAAAGGGCAGCTGGATGGCACAGTGAATAGAGCACCAGGTACTAAAGTCAAGAAGGCCTGAGTTAAAATCTGGCCTCAGATCTCCAGAGAAAGAACCAAAGGAACCTGAATGCAGATTGAACATACTTTTTCTTTTCTTCTTTTATTTTTCTTGTTTTTTTTGCGTCTGTTTTCTTTCACAGCATGACTTACATGGCAATGTATTTTGCGTGACTACACATGTATAACTTATGTCAAATTGCTTGCCTTCTCAATGAGGAGTAAAGGGGGAGAGGGAGACAATTTGGAATTCAAAATATATAAAAAGAACGCTAAAATTGTTTTACATAGAATTGGGGAAAATAAAATATTGAAATGAAATAAACCTGACTTCAGACACTTAACTAGTTGTGTGACTGAGCAAATCACTTCACTTCTACTTCCCTCAATTTTCTCATCTGTAAAATGGGGGTAATAAATAGCACCTACCTTTCAGACTCGTTTCCAGGACCACATGAGATAATAATTATAAAGGGATTAGCACAGAGCCTGACACAATATAAAAAGAGGAACTATTATTAACCTCTGTCTCAGTTTCCTCATAATAATAATAGTACTGACCAGGATTGTGGTGAGGATCAGATAAGGTAATATGTGTACAGTGCTTTGCAAACTGTAAAGCATTTTATAAATGTTATCGTTGTGATTCTTATACCATGTTCAGTGATCCTCTTCTGTAGTGTTTTGCAAATGAATTTGTTCTTTAAACTAACATTGCCCTTGGCTGCTACCCTTTTCCACCACGAAGAGCTAAGACTGTATCATGTCTGTTGATTGTTTTGCACTGGGAAACTTTCCAACTTAGTGGTGATGGTTATGGCTTTATTCTGTCATTCTAATTTTTGTTTGCTGACTGACAACCTAATAAAGTAATGACTTGAGAGAAACAATTTAAAGAACTTTGTCTCTGGCTTCAGAGGGCCAAGGTTCAAAGTCTGCTTTTGATGCTTACATGTGTAACGTTAGGCAAATCACAGCCTCTGGGTGTCAGTAAAATTGGGCAGGGGCTTGATTAGGTGGTCTCTAAGGTCCTTTCCAGCTCTATGTTCTTATGACCCCAAACGTAATGGGCAGCCTCTTCTTTCAGGACTATAGACCAGAGGTGTCAAACACGTGTCTTGTAATACTCGAGTGCAGCCAGATTAAAATATATTTCCTATCAGATTTTAATGTGTTGATGTACTAATAAGGAAAAAAAAATAAACGTCTGATTTTCTAACAATATATGCCTGTAGGGATCTTTATGTACAGTCTAGTGGCCTCTTTTTCCATTTGTGTTTGACACTCCTATTAATTCTGTAGACCACAGTCCATTCATGTCTTCCTATTCTGTGTAACTTTTTTCCATGTTTTCTCAAAAATCTGTCCCAAGTGTTTCCATATAACTCGTTCTTTTAACATTGCAGAGATGCCAGTGGAGCTTTCAGGTTGTTCATTGTTTTCAAGACATGACTGGGCCATCCTTCCTAAGTTTCTCTAAAAATTGTTGTTCTTGTTGAGTCGTTTAAGTTGTGGCTGAATCTTCGTGACCCTCTTTGGTGTCTTCTTTGCAAAGATACTGGAGTGCTTTGCCATTTCCTTTTCCATCTCATTTTATACATGAGGAAGCTAAGGCAAACATCAGCACTGAGGAAACTAAGGGAAAGTGACTTGCCTAGGGTCACACAGCTAGTATGTGTCTGAGACCACATTTGAATTTGGGTTTTCCTGACTCCAGACTCTATTCCTGTCTCTATCCGCTGTGCTGCCTAGCTGCCCCAAAGTTTCTCTAATAATATTCTTTATACCACTTCTGTTGTGGTATTTCTTATGTGTTAGGACATGCTTACCATGCAGCTCTCTATTGCTTTTTGGGTGATCTTCAACTTTATTTCTTTTGAGGCTGCAGTATAATACATGACTTGAAGCTCTGTAACATCACCAGAAGAATAATGGTATGAACATGAAATTTTTAAGTAGGAGAATGAAATAGTTTTTTTGTATTAGTAAGATGATTTTGGCAGCTAGATAAACAAAGATTCAGTTTTGAAAACCAATATCATTTTAGTATTCTATGACTGTAAGTCATGGAATACTGTGATTTCCAAAGAATTGAAAAGGGAAGTCACCCAAAGTTCAGCAGAGAGGGGAGAGTGGATGTAAATAGGTAGTAACATGTTACAAACAAGAAATTATGAAGAAGAACCCAAATAAAGAAGGTCATCAAAGAAATGTCTCATCAAGAAAAGAGAGAAAGATAAAATAGTTGCAAGGTGGAGTAGATAGACAGCTGGGTATTCCCCTGGTATATTTATAATGTAAAGAGAAATCAAGAAAAACCCTCTGCATGATGAGTGGCCCCTGATGGCATATTAACAACAGGATGTGGACAAAAATTGCACAGGATAAACAGGCATGGATAGATTCTTGGAGGAAATAGCTACATCAGTGAAATGCCAGAAGAAAAGATGAGAAGACTGATGAGAATAGGATTGCTAAAGATTCTCCAGGTATTTTACTCTAAGTGACTGGGTTGTGTGATGATGCTTTCAACAACAAAATAGGGATGTTGGAAGGAGACGCAAGTTTGGGGTGGCAAATGAATTTAAGTTTTAATTTTTTGTTCAGGCACTGTTAGGTTATTCAGCTTGAGATGTTCATTCGGTAGTTGGAGAAGCATGAAACAGCTTGAAAAGGATTTGTAAATTTGGGAGTCATCTGCATAAATATGATAATTGAAGCTATGAGAATGAATGAAATCAATAAAACAGAAAAGTTGACAGCCCTGCAAAGAAGGCCAAAACAGCTTTGTAGGATTTTGTACTTTTGGGAATAAAATATTCTTCATAATTTATATCTTCTTCATGAATATAGCCATGATTTAAAAGTCTGAGGCTTCTTAGAAAAAGGTAAGCCTTTTGTCTCCTTTATTTCTTGGTCCTGAGCCTAGTTTTCACTTTATTTCTCCTTTTCTTACTTTTACAGGAAAGTTATCTGATTCTCCAGGCTAAAAATCCCAATCTAGTTCATTCTAACAAGTATCCAGTTCCATTTTTTCCAACTATTCTTCACCAAATTGTTAGAGGCCACATGATAAAATAGAAAAACACTGAAATTGGAGTTAGAGGAATACAATGATGCTGCCAAGAACATCATAAATTGTAAAAGAATTTTTATTCGCATTTTTTAAAGAACCGATTGGGGCTTAGAGAGGTTAATTGTTCAAGGTCTCATGACTAATAGGTAGAAGTCAAACTCATCTTCTGGCTCAGAGTTCTCAAGCCTCTTTATATACATCCCACTGCTTCTGCATCAGAGTTAGAAAGAGCTCTTTGATAGCTATAAGGGGCTATAAACTTCTCTTGCACCTAATTTTTAGTGTTTATGGTGGGTTCTACATTTCTTTCTACCCATTTTATTTATCTCAAAAAGGTAATTATGAAAGTGAACTGATGCTGGAAAAAGTAGTGTGTACCCCTAGACTCTAATGCTGTCCAAGTGTGAAATCATTCAATAATTTCTCAGTGGATCTTTCCAGATGTTAATTTCAAAGCAGAAACATGCCTGTAAATAAATAACTGAGTGATGGCTCAGTATATTTCAGGAATGTTATTATTATGATAATTTCTGTATGTGTTGGTAAGTAAACCTATAATAAATAAACTTCTTATAAACAAACTTATGGTTGCAACTACTTATGGAAGATAACACTATAAGCTCTTCATTAATGCATTTAGGTCAAGGATCTGGCTTTTAGCATTATCTGTGTGAGGTATTAGCATTATCTGTATGTGATCACCTTAACGGGAATCACCTCAAAACATTAGAAAGCTCTGTTAGATACCTGTCCATTCTCTTAGTTGCTACATCTGTTTCTTAGAGTGAATTCTAATTATGATGAACTTGTTATTTTTGGATTATCATTTAAATTATTATTATTATTATTATTTGGTAGAAGCAGGGGATTTGACTGTATTGAGAAATTTCTCAAAATAACATGAGCAGTGGCTATTGAGTGATTGTGAGGGCTCTGATTTAGCAGGTATTAACTGTTTCATTGCGAGTGAGGTACTAAATTAGAAAATTATGGCTTGCTTGCTATAAATGGGAGCTATTCTATTCCTGTTGCTAAGGGAACAGCACCATTATTGATTTATTCTAGTATATTGTTTTAACTGCTTTGGTCATTAGTTATAACAGTTCCTGGAATCTGTCTTGGCATGTTAAAACTTTATAATTCAGGTCAGTACTAATAGGGACTCAGAGTCACAAAGAGTTCCATTCAAAAGCAATTAGATTCAACAAGCTTTTATCTAATGATACCTCTATGTGTACAAGGCATGAGGCTAGGTACAATGATAGTCAGACAAGAGAAAATACCTGGATGGCTTGCTTAATGGTGGTAGTTAACTGAAGAGCTCAGCTGCAATTCCTAATTTAATAGGACACAATTGATCTCTGTAAATGTTTACTGAGATTGTAGTTAATTTTTCTGTAGAGAGACAGCAGTGTGGGTTATATATAGGCATCGGCCTTGGAGTCAGTAATTTGAGTTCAAGTTCTACTTATATTTTTAAAAACAAACACAGACACATACATACACTCCTTTTTTGTTGTTTACTTAGAGATTTTTATTGTTATCTTTTGATTTTACATTGGCTATATCTCCCCTTCCTCTTCCCTCCCAGATCCATCCTTTATAAAAAAAAAAAAACTTTTTTAAATAAAAAAAAGATGAAGAAGAGAAAAACAGCAACACTGATCAATAAATTAAACAAATCTGATGTTATACCATAGCAAAGGAGTTGGGGAGGTATCTTTTTATACCTCTCTGCTTTGGTGTTAAGCTTGTTCCTTGTGGTTTTACAACATTTTTTATTCATTTTTCATTTATTTTCATTTTTTATTTTGTTTTTTTTTTCCATTTACATAGTTGTAATCATTGTATACAGTTATTCCTTCCACATTGTGGGGATTAGGGGTGCAGTGCCCCTGTGATTTGGCAAATCTGTGTAAAATTTTTTGGCCCCTCCCCTTTGTACCAGACAAGAAGTCTGAATTATTATGGTATTAAACATTAAATATATTGATATTATACAGTTCTACACATAAATTTTATGCATTTCTGAGTTTCTAAACTTTTTCTGTGTCATCTGTTGGCTTTTGTGTGTCATCTGAAGCTTCTGCAAAACTTTCAAGCAGTTCCCATTTAATTTCATATGCCCCCCTGTGCTATACTGCAACCTAGATGGGGAAAATCATGATGTGAAATGGATAACTGTATATGTTGGGTTTTTTTTTCCCTTAGATTACTTCACTTTGTTTTAGATCATGTGAATCCTCCCATAAGGAGCATAAAAAGGCTCAAGAAGGAATAAATTAACATACAGACCGTGAATCAAAAAATAAAAGTTTAGAAAAGACAGAAAGTGAAAGGAATCACAAGGTACTGAAATCCTTCTTAGAGGAACAGAAAAGAAAAAAAAAACACCCTAGCAAATGAGAAGTTTGAGAAGAGGGAAAGAAGAGAGGATTTCAAATTTCTCCCTTAACTGAGAGCAGGAGAAGAAGCGGGGAGAGGAAGACAAAAGGAATGAGATAAATAAGTAAATGGAAGAAAGATAAATCAGTAAATTAAGTAGAACTCCAAAACTAGAGGAAGGATTGACAAATGGAAGAGTGATAGAAACCTCTATCTGGTTATTCTGAATGACCAAATTTCAGGTGAATCCAGAAAAAAACTAGAGTTAATATCATGCCACCAGACAAAGAAAGAAACAACAAATAATTCACAGTATAAACAGATAAAAATTGCATTATGCTGAAAGGAGTCATAGATAACCAATATTAATATTAAATCAAACTCATATATTCCAAATGGCATAGTGTCAGTTCATAAAGGAAGCATAACTGAATTTCAAAAAGACACAAATTATAATACAATAATAATGAGTCTTTAATGTTTCTCTCTGACTTGGGCAAATCCAATAGAAAGATAAGCAAAAAAGGAATATATAAAGTTGAACAAATTCCTGGAGAAATTAGAGCTAAACAATATACTGCCTTCTGAATGAGGCCACTAAAGAATATAAATATATCTCAGCAACATATGGAACTTTTACAGAAATTGAACATGTATTAGGATACAGAGAAATTGCAAATACATGTCAAGAACTCAAAAATAGTAAACATCCTTTATTGACCATAATACAAAAATAATCCTTTCAGGAAACATTAACAAGAGACAAAGACCTAAATAGAAAATTAATTGAATTCTAAATAATGAGAGGCTTGCAGAACAAATCATAGAAACAATTAATAATTATGTGAAAGACAAGGACTAAACAATCTACTTAAACTAATGGGTTTAAAGCAGCCCTCAGAGAAAAAAAATGATATCCCTAAAAACATACATTTGCAAATTAGAAATGAAGATAATTAGTGAACAGAGTTTGCATTTTTAAAAATTGGAAATCTAACATACCTAAAATAAGTAATAAAGAAAATCTTGAAAATTAGAGGAGAAATAGGTAAATTGGAAACTAAAAAGACATTATAACTGATTTTTAAAAAACAAATGACTAATTGGTAGTGCTCTGATCCTTTGAAAAGAATTACAAGATTCATAAATGTTTAGCAAATCTGATTAAAAAGGAGAAAGTAAAATCAACAAAATAGTATATGAATAAGGAGAAACCACATAAAATGGAAGAAATAATCATCAGAACCTACTCTGCACCGTTAGATAGATGGGTATTTACTAAGTGTTTACTATGTAGGAGGCATTACAAAAGGTATTTTATAGTTGGTTTCATGTAGCACCTGGGTGAATCTTGGTAGATACACTACCAAATGTTTTATAGCTTTTTAAGTTATTTTGAATGGAATTTCACTTTCTAGCACTACCTGCTGGTTTGTTTGATTTTTGGTTATATATAAGAATTCTAATGATTCATGTGAATTTATCATATGGTCTGCCTTCTTTGATGAAGTTACTATTTTCATTGTCTTTCTAAATTTTTCTAAGTATCATCTGTAAAAAGTGATATTTGTTTTAATTTGTCTATGTTTATTCCCTCATATTTCTATAGCCAACATTTCTAGCATGATATTAACTAGTAGTGGTGATAAGGGGCATCCTTGCTTTACTCTTGGTCTTATTGACTTTTCTCCATAACGTTTGCTCTTAGAGTTGTTAGATAAATACTTTTTACTACATTAAGGGAAGAGCCATTCATTCCTATGATTTCTAGAGTTTTTGATCAAAATGAGTGCTTGATTTTGTCAAAAGCACTTTAAGCATCTATCATGCAATATTATATTACTTATATCAAAGTGCTACATTATATTCATTCATTAGTTATTAAAATTTTGTTAATTAATAAAAACAATTATGTTTATAGTGTTCGATATTTATTTTATTTTCTAATTTTTCTTATATCCCTTTATAACATGGCCCTTTCCTACCTTTCCAGGCTGGAAATGGTCTTCCTCCTCATCTCTGCCCCCTAGCTGCCTTAGCTTCCCTAGCTTCTTTTTAAAAGGAAGTTAAGGTCCTACCTTTTGTAAGAAGCTTTTCCTAGTCTACAATCTTAGTGCTTTTCTTATGAGCCTATGCCTCAGTTTATCCTGTGTATATCTCGTTTTCACAGTTGTTTGCATACTGAGTGGTCTGTGAGTTCCTTAAAGACAAGGACTCTTTTTGCCTTTCTTTGTAGTCTCCTGCTTAGTCCAGCTCCTGGCACACAGTAGGCACTTAATAAATGCTTGTTGACTTGATTGAATTACTTATATTGAACCAATCTTACCTTCCTGGCATAAACCTAATCTGATCACAGCATCTAATTTTTCTAATATGTTTTTGTAGACTGCTTGCTAATATTTTATTTAAATATTTTTTCATCACTGATTAGGAATAGTGATTTGCAGTTTTTTTCTCTGCTTTGTCTTTCTGTGTTTTAGGTATCAAGACCATATTTATATCATAGAAAGAAATTGGAAATGTACCTTTTATTTCTTTAATGTTGGAACTAGTTTTTCCAATGTTTGATAGAATTCACTTGTAAATCCATCTACTCTTATAGTTTTTTTTCCTTTGGAAGTTCATTTATGGCTTGTTCAATTTCTTTTTCTTATAGTGGATCTTTTGTCAATTTGGATTTTTTTTTAAATGAATCTTCATTTATTTAATCTCAGTTATCAGGTTTTTTGGCCTATAATGGGGCAAAATAGTTTCTGATTGTTTTCTTTACTTCTTTTTAAATTTTTGTAAGTTCTTTTTTATTTAAGAAAATACAGTTTGATTTTTCTCTCTTTTTAAACACAAGGTTAGCTGCCTGTTAATATAGTTTATTGTTTTTTTAAACCTCCTTGTTTTATCATTTAGATGATCTTTTTGCTTTTAATTTTATTAATCTTCTTTAATTTTCATAATTTCTGCCTTGTTATTTAGTTGGATTTGATCAATTTTTTACAAAAATTTGCAATTCAATTCTTTGATTTATATTTTCTCTGTTTTGTTGATGAAAATATTTAGAGCTATAAATTTCCTCTCAGAATTACTTTAGCTGCAGCTCATAAGTTTTTCTATGTTATTTCCTTACTGCAATATTCTTTTTTTTTTTTTTGAGGGGGGAAGGCAGGGCAATTGGGGTTAAGTGACTTGCCCAAGGTCACATAGCTAGTAAATATGTCAAGTATCTGAGGTTGTATTTGAACTCAGGTCTTCCTGACTCCAGGGCTCGTGCTCTACTCACTGCGCCACCTAGCTGTCCCTATTGCAATATTCTTTGATGAAATTTTCTGTTGTTTCTAAAATTTGTTCTTTGGCCCATCAATTCTTTAGAATTGTGTTTTTTTGTTGTTGTTTTTAAGCCCCTAATTACTTTTACATTATTTCTTTAAGGATCCTCAATTGAATTTTTTTTAATAACGTTAATGATTAGTAAATGATGTGTTGAGCCTTTCTACTTTTCTTCATTTTTTGGTGATTTCTTTATACCTCGGGACATAATCAATTTTTGGAAAGGTGTTATGTTAAAAAAAAGAAAAAAAAATGTACTTCTTTCCATTCCCATTCAATTAATGCCAGAGATCAATCATCTTTCACCTCTTTCCCCCTGACTATATTATCTCTTCTCCATTTATCAATATAGACTCCTCCCCCCATAATAGTTTTCAGATCGTCCTGATAATTCTTAAGTTATCTCTTGATCTGTTTTCCAGATCATTTGTTTTTAATATTATATTCCTTAGGTTTTCTTTTAATCTTTGGATTGTGCATTGATATTTCTTATCAAATTATGTCTTTTTTTTTTCCTGTCTAGCCCATTTTAACTTGGGGCATTCAGTTTTGGAGTGAGATTTTTCATCTTCTGTTCTAAGGTGTCAGTTTTCCGTTTTTCTGTCTTTATCAGCACTTGTTATAGGGTCTTTTGGTTTTGTGATTCACCCTGTGGGTGTCTCTCATGCTAAGTTCTTTCTAGAGAGTATTCAGAGCTTTTCTTGGCTTGCATGTGGTTGGGGGGTGGTGGGTGGTTTGCTTGGGTTAAAGCTCCTCAGCTTAATGGTGTGAGGCAGGGTCTGCCTGTTACTCTGTATAGTAGGCCAGACTAGACCACTCCTTTAAGAGCTTCAAGAGCTACTCTAGAGTTGGGCTCTATCTGAGAGCTCCCTTTAGTCACAGGGCTCCAGGACCCTTCCTTTGTAGACTCTGCCTGGATTCCTTCTTTGCTGCTGCTGCTCTCAGAGGACACTGTCCCTGTGCTGGGTTCTTGCTATAAAGTTCATGTAATATCCAGGCTGTACTTTTACCTAGAGCCTCCTCTTACCAAGTTAGTCTCAGACCACTGGTGGATACTTCCTAAACCTCCCTTAGGTTGTTCTGACTAGGGCTGTGTTTCTGGTCATGGGCTTTGTTTGGGTTAGGCAAGAAAGAAACCCCAAAGCCACTAGACTGAGCTTAGGTGCCTCTTAGACAGATTTCATAGGGAGTACTGAAAATTCTCCCAAAGGCTGTAGGAGATTCCTGCACTGTGTCTTCTCTGCTACTTTTTCACTCCACCCTGGCTTGTCCATCCCAAGATCTCTGTGGGCCTCTGGTGAGTGGGGGCAGTCTCAGTGGATTCCTAGGTTGAGTGGGAGACTCTTAATTTCTTTCTGTCTCTTAATAGATGGAGTGTTTGTGGGGAGTATGAGATGCTTTTCATCTTCACATGCTTCTGTCTTCCCACTACCATCCTTTGTTCCATGTACTTCATCTTTGTTCCAGGAATCTCTTAGTCCTATATTTTATTTTATTTTTAAAAAAATATTTATTTGTTTTTAGTTTTCAACATTCATTTTTAGAAGATTTTGAGTTTTAAATTTTCTCTCCCTTCTTCCTCTCTCCCCTCCCCAAGACAGTGTGCAGTCTGATATAGGCCATACATGTATAATCGTATTAAGCATATTTCCATATTAGTCATGTTGAAGTCCTGTATTTTAAACTGTGATCCACATCACAATTTTAGACATCATCTTATTATCTAGTTGTTTATTCCACAAATTAATTTTCTCTTTTACTTCCATTACCTTCAGTGGGCAAAAATAAAGAAGACAGACCTGTACCCTTACGGTCTTCAGTTTCTTGCTCAAGACTTCCAGTTATTGTTGGCAGTGCTACTTAATTTCCCTTGGGAGGTATACACTGTGACCAAAAGAATCACCAGGAGTGGGTAATTGTTGTCTATTTAGGAGGTTCTCTGTTAAGCCTTGGGTTCATGCTTCGATAAGGAGCAGTTCAACAGGAGGACCTCTTTGACTGATCAGCATCATGTAAACCTAGAGAGGAAAGGTCCAGGAGAAGAGGGTGACCAACTGTGTCAAGTGCTTGAGAGAAGTCAAGAAGGATAAAGAGTCAGGGGAAAATCCACTAGATTGGGCAGTTAACAGACCATTGGTGACTTTGGAGGGAGAAGTTTCAGTTTTTTACTCTAAACAGCATTGATTTAGTTCTTATCTAATAAAAGTGCTCTCCTGGGCTTAGACATCAGGGGTCTGAGATTTAATGTACCTTTGAAATCCCTGAATTTGTGTATAGTCACCTGTAGTGTAATATCCAGCTAGAGTTTTGAAAGGTCAGGAATTTATGAAGTTAGGATGTAATTTTGCAAAGAATTTGAAGTGATTTTTCTTTTATACATTGCTAAAGAACATGAGGAAAATAACCTTAAATAATATTTTAGTTAAATTATTCCTCTCTTGAGGCCCGAGAGGAAGGAGATTTCTGGCTTAGACTGTAAGTCAGAAATCTGACTGATAAAATCAGCTCAATTCATCAATCTGATGGATTATAGTAGTTGACTGTTCAGCTTATATCCTAGAGAGAGTCAAATAAATTTGCAGTTTAATCATCATATGAAGGGAATGTTGCCATCTTGCTTCAGCAGTTATAAACTTGGATGATTTGCTCCATGTTTGGGATGGTAATAGCGACCTCATTGATTCTATTAGGACAAAGTTATGGAGACCCGGGGGTCAGTGACTTTTTGGAGAAGCAACATGAGACTGCAAAGGAAAATGATTCCAAGTTAACGCTGGGAAGGAAGGTTTTTTCTACCATAGCATTGCTGGGTCACTGTGAAGTAAGGGATTTAAGAGTTACCATAATTTCAATGACAGACTACTTAAAGAGTTCATTACATTGGAGTGATGCCTTGATAACATGAGGGGAATTACTTCATTTGCAAGTGGTTCCCTGAGAAGAGGCATTATCCAGCTCAGCATGCTCAGATGTTAGGCAGCTAATGACAATTTACAAGAATTTAACTGAAATAAAGCTGTGCACAAGGCAACTTCAAAAATAAAGCTGAAATATTGGGGAAAAAAGGAACTACTGTGTGTTGTAACTTTATGTTGCTAGGTATTTAACAATGAGAATATGTTCATATAGCTGATAAATTTTGATTTTACAGAAAATTCCTGTTTTATCTTATGTACTTTCCTGGCATTTAGTTTTCTTATCTGTCGAGTGAGCAGGCTGGACTGAATAATCTCTGCCTTTTCCGGTCCCAAATTCTGAAAAATTAGATGCTGAGGGTTGTCATTTATTAAGTTGAATAAAATTTTCACAATTATCTGTTATGTCAACTTAATCTATTTGGAATGTTATCCGTTTTAAAACAGAATGTGAAGTTCAGGCTCTCGTCATTTTTAAAAAAGTTAGTATGTTTGGTTTTTACCTTGCCTAAATTTCCTGCTATATCCCTATATTTCCTTTATCGAAGAGACATCTCTTTTAACAAGGTGCAATGTGACAAAACTAAAGTAGGAAATCAAATTTTTTTGACAACTGTTCACATTTGATCTAATGGGAATGGGGGCAAAGGCCCAGCTTAGAGGAGAAAAAAGGATCTGTCTAGCTCTCACTAGGCAGCATCTTGTAAGCATGGGAGGAGACAGAGGCTATGAGCACAACGGCTCCCACAAGTAGCTGCTTCTGTTCCAGCTCCAGCAGCTGCAGAAGGGGGCAGAGGTGGGTGGCATCCAGCTGTTTACATTTTTTGGGGGGAGGGGTAGTTGAACAATTTATTCATAGGAAACTGCCTCTACAGTCTTTTTAGAGAGCATTCTGTCTTCAGGAGAAATGATTTAAAATTTCGAATTGACACAGCCATTGAAAAAGAGTTTTTGAAATAAAAATCCCTGAAAGGTAGAAATATATTTTCCTTATGTTATAGAAGGAGATTTGGCACATGGAGAAGCTATAAGTTACATAATTCCTTATGACGAATCAGAAAGAACTACGTGCAGTTCCTGGATTTTCTTTCTAGTTTGTTATTTCATTAATTAACCGACTTCATAGATTTCTAGCCAGTAAAACTTTTTGCTTATAGAAATGTTTCTTGTTCTTTCTCTTCTAGTAAGTTTAGCTGCTCAACAGGAGACTTGGTCTTGGGATCAATACTTAAAAGAACAGAATGCTGTAGCAGCCCCTGCTCAACTTTTTTCTAAGGTAAGTTGTTCCACATAGTGTTATTATTTTTTAACTCCATGAGGAACTCTTTAAAGCAAATTCACACCATATAGGCTGAGTGGGGACTGAGGTTTAAGTGACTTGCTCGTAAGTAAATAACTGTTCATCCTCTTCTCACAGAAGACATATGGATTGGAAGGTTTGCTAGTTGTGATTCTGAGAGGTTGGGGGGGGGGGGCAGAAAGAATGATTCCAAATAGGAAAGGATACTGCCTTTTTCTTTGTTCTCAATCCTGCTTTGTGCATCTCCTGTTCAAATGTAGTTTTATTTTGGTGAATGGGATTATAACAGTTGGTGGACAAGATTAGATTTTGAAGGACACACCAAGTAAAGTCCCTGATTTATGTGTCATATATGACCTTAGCAGCTGGTAATTTAAAACAACCTAAATGTATCTTCATAGACCGATTTGTATTTTCTCCCATTGATTTGAGGCTCAGGGATATAATCTGGTCCTAAAGGTACCCATGCTTCTCTTACCTTTTCCTCCCCATCTCATTCTTCTAGTACCTTCATAATTGGGTCATAGATTATTCTAAACTGGCATCTGACATATTGTTAACTCCCATCTACTTGGAACTGTTAACACAAAACATATGGCTTCCAATTCAAATTTTTTTCATGTTACTCCCCAACATTTAACCTCTCACTTTAGGCTAGCCTCTCCACTATTGTCTGAAAATGCTATGCTGTTCCTATGTCATTCCTTTGCTTACCTCGTTATTTTCTTCACCTGCAGCATTTATCCAAATCCTGCCCATCCTTCGAGACTCCGCTCTGATCATGTCTTGTCCATGAAGCCTTGCCTCTCTCTGTCCACATCAGGCAGGGCGCACAGTGAAAAGAGTTCTGATCCTAGAGTCAGGAAGAGATCTGAGTTCCATTTTGGCTGTTGATACCTATTAGCTGTGTAATCCTGGGCAAGTCACTTAAAACGCTGTCTGCCTCAGTTTCCTTATTTGTAAAATGTACAGAATAATATTGCCTACATCCCAGGGCTGTGAGATGATATTTCCAAAGTGCTTTGCAAACCTCAAGGTGCTATCTAGATGCTAGCTGTTATTATCATCTCCTTCTTTGAACTGCTGTTGGTATTTTTAGGCATTAACACTTCATTATATACCATCTGGTTCCCTATTGTTTCAGATGTATTGCTTGTCTTTTCATTGAAATCACAAGTATCTTGATGGGAAGGACCATGTGCTATACTATTTTTGCCTTGTGTAGCTAGCACAATGCTTAGCATGTAATACATACTTAATAAATGCTTGTTTATTGACTAACTTGAATTTTTGAACTTTGTGCTATAAGCAGCAACTTGGCATTTTGGTTCTTTGGTATGATAAAGGATGCATGCAGTATATTTAAAAATTCAGCACTTGCAATAGAAGGTAAGATTCTTGAGAGAAGAGGTTTTTTTTTTGGTTTGTCTTTGTATTTCCAGTCTGACCTTGCTATAGGGCATGGCACACACTACACACTTAATATAGTTTTGTCGAACTGATTTGGATTTTATTGCACCAGCTTAGTTGGATGACCCTAAGTGTGATCTGTTACTGTCAAAGGTCAGGCACACCGTAGCAACCATATAGAAGTTCCCATATTGGTAGGATACTTTATAGTTGACCCTAGAATCTTGTTTTATTCTCTGCCTAGTGATTAGTTTTCACCCATAGGACTAAGGTCACTCACTTCATAGGTTTGAAGATCTCCAAGGGCAGAAACCATTTTTACTTTGTTCATAACAAGTATAATGTTGAGCACACAGTAAATATATCAAGACTTGCAAGTGAATAGTATTTAGTTCTTTTCTGTCAGGTCTATAGATGCTCTTGGACCATATTAGTGGTTTGGTTTTGACTGACAGAGGTACAGAAGATCCACCATATACCTCTTCTCATTAGTGCCAAGTCATGGGAAGCAACAGGGCAGATCAAAAGGAGCTCTTAACCCATTTTTCCTATTGATATGATAATTCCTTCTCAATCTTCTTTGCTAGGCCAGCTTCTTCCTACCACCTCTTAAATGTGAGTCTTCCCCTGCTGATCTCATCTTATTCTCTTTCTATATTTTAGCCTTTGTTGAATGATCATCTGTCTCTTGCCTCTAGAGTCCAGACATTCCCCTTGGCTTGTTCTCTGTGGGTTCCCTTTATCTTCTTTGGTGATTTTTATCTGCTCCCATAGCTTCAATTTTCATCTCCAAAAAAAAATAAATAACTATCTGTCTATCTATCTACCATCCATCTATACATCCATCCAATCTCTCTTCTGATTTCCACTTGCTCATCACCACCTGACTGCTAGACATTTTCAGCCTGCATGTTTTATCATCACCTAAATCTCAACATAGTAAAAATAAAACTTATGTTCTTTCTCCCTACTCCTACTCTTCCCCCAAACTTCTCTTCTGTTCATGGTGCCACCATAATTCAAGTTCATAATCATGAATTCATCTCCCTTGTCCAACTAATTAACAAGATTTGCCAATTCTACCTCCATAATCTCTCCCATCTGTTTCCACATCCTCTCATAGCCAGCATTCTAGTTCTTCGACATTATTGGAGATTTACATTTGGAAGGAACCTCAGAGATCTTATAGTCTAATCCTGTCATTTTACAGGTGAGGTAACTGAGACCCAAAGTAGTTGCCCAAGTCACCCCAGACCATACAGATAGGAAAACGGGAGAGAGAGGATTCAGACCAAGTTTCTCTCACTCCAATTCCAGAATTATTTCCATTGTACCATGTTGTCTTCCCTTTCTCAATGCCTTTTTGCAAGAACATCCTCATTCTCCGTCCTTCCTGAAGCCTCAACTTTTCTAGTCAATTTTTTATACTACCTCTAAGATAATCTTAAGATTGATCATATGTTTGTAATGGTGATCAGCTGCGAACTGTCCTGGGAGTAATAAACTGCTTGATTTGTGATCCTTTGAGTGGTTGCGTTTTTTCTTGGATATCTCCTCACCCATAATGCCCCCATAGCCTCTCTGTTGCCTCTTGAATAAAAAGTGATTTTAGGTGTGTTGCCCATCCTGTTGCATCATATTTTTTTTCTCTGCTGCCACATAAACCCTTCGTGGTGTTCGAGGATCTGAGTTCTAATCTTGGCTCTGCCATTTATTACCTGTGTGACCTTGGGTAAGTCACCTTGACTTCATTCAGTTTCCACATCTGTAAAATGAGAGTTATTGGAGCAGATGACTGCAGAGGTCTCTCCCAGCACAAAATCTGTGATTCTAATTTTGTCCCTTGAGACGCTCTGGTTCCCCTGTCCTCGCTTCCCTCTTTTTCTTGTTCTTGTCAAAGACTGTCCATCTCTTGATGGACCAGCTCCATAACTATTTATTAACCTCTTCTGCAAAATCCTCCAGAAGAGATGGAAGGTGGAGATATTTCTTTTCCTAGTCCTTCATTTTTTCTTTATTCTGATCACTTCCTTTTTGTACCATACGTTCTGTTGCTAAGTAATATTACCAACTCTGGGCTCAGAGCTTCATTAGATCTTAAGGCTGTGATGTATAAGACAGGACCAGGTAAGCAAAAACATTCAGCTGGGGGTACGTGGAGACCCTCAGTTGAAATGGGATAATGGCTAAAATTTGGGAAGACAGGAGAGCAGAAGTGGGCATAAAGTATCAGAGACAGGGCCATTTTGAACTGAGGCAAGAAAACTTATGTAAGTCATCATAAGTTGTGATAAGATCTTTGTTGGCTTTCTAGGGTCTTGTGAGGCTAAGGCAGGGGTGGTGAACCTGTGGCCTCAAGGCTACATGTGGCCCTCAGGGTCCTCAAATGTGGCCCTTTGACTGAATCCAAACTTCACAGAACAAATCCCCTTAATAAAATAATATAAAATTTGGACTCGGTCTAAAGGTCATACCCAAGGACCTAGAAAGGCATGTGTGGCCTCAAGGCTGCAGGTTCCCCAAACCTGGGTAAGGCCTAGGGCTGAAAAATAGATTCAGGATAGATGACTCACTAGATTTAGCAAACACTAATATTTATTCAGCTAGTGGTTTGTTGGATAGAGTGCTGGTCCTGGAGTCGGGAACACCTAAGGTCAAATCTGGCCTCAGACATTAACTAGCAGTGTGATCCTGGGCAAGTCACTTGAGCTCTGTTTGCTGAATCCACTGGAGAAGGAAATAGTAAACCACCCCGATATCTTTGCCAAGAAAACCTCCTTTGGGGTCATGAAGAATCAGCCACAACTGAAAAACTGAATGATAATATTTATTCATAATATCTTGTTGTTTACTTGCTATTCAGTTGTATCTAACTCATTGGGACCTCATTTGGAGGTTGCTTGGCAAAGATGGTGGAATGGTTTGCCCTTTCCTTCTCTGGCTCATTTGACAGATGAGGAAACTGAGGCAAACAGGATTAAGGGACTTGCCTGGGGTCATACAGCTACTAAGTGTCTGAGGCTGAATTTGAACTCCAGTCTTCCTGACTTTAGGCCCAGCACTCTGTTCACTGTGCGACCTAGTTGCCCCCTTATCTTATCACATTCCATTTGTCCACATTTGTCTGCCAGTGAAATTGTAAGCTCGTTAAAGCCAAAACACATATTTGATTAACTATTATAGTGCTAGAGGCATAGGAAATCAGTATCATCTCTGTGCAGCTGATATATTGTACCTACCATGTATACACGTAAGTATATTATACATGTGTATGTATGTATATATCTGTCCATCTATCCATCTATCCATCCATCCATCCATCCATCCATCCATCCATCCATCTATCTATCTATCTCATAGCCAGTGCTGACTTCCATTGGTAGCAAGAGTCTAAATCAGGAATATTCCTACACCAGTGAAATCATAGGCCTGCCCTCCTTACTTCTTTGGTCACTCCCTCCAAAGAACATTTGTGATGTAAACTGGAAATAGCTAGTGGTGTAGTAGATAAGACTACAGGATCTGATGTCAGAAATTCCTGAGTTCAAGTTAGACTTCAGACACTAACGAGCTGCATGACACTGGGCAAGTCTCTTACTTAACCACTTTTTGCCTCATCTGTAAAACAGGGATTTCAATAGCCCCTGCCTCCCAGGGTTGCTGTGCGGATCAAATGAGATGATAATTGGAAAGTGCCTAGTACGTAGTAGGTGCTATATCAATATTAGCTATTTATTATTATTATTTAGAAATTGTGAAATTCCTAAAGCATTTGAAAAAGCATTTTTTTAATGTGTCTTTGGAAATATTTTTGGGTATAAGAAATTCTCAATCCTATCATCATTTCAGATGCTTCTTGAGCACAGCATGTTTGTTCCAGTTTAATCTCCACAGTGATTTTAGTAGAAGATATTTTTGGTATAGTATTTGGAATGGAAGAGACTAAACAGAACTCTCTTGGATATGTGAAAGATGAATCATTAAGTCTTTTCTCAAGACTAGCTCATAAATATGATCATACCCTAGATGTTATCATATGGCTCTTAACCCATAATTCTCTTTTTCAGCATCACGCTTTTTTATCTGTTTAGTGCCTGGAACATTGTAGACCTTAATAACATTCTTGTCCGTTTATTGTCACCTTTTATGCCCTCTTACTTTATTTTTTATTCACTGATACCTATTGATAATTATTCTTTTCTTACTTTTTCAGTCTAAATACCCCTAGACTCCCTAATACGACCTAGTCTTTTGCAGAACCCATTTCCCTGATCATATGTCATCTTAATTTCTTCTAATTTATATGCCATAAAATACAATTGAAGTATTTTCCATCCGATCCATCCAGGTGATTTTTTTAAACTATTGTTTGGCCTAGGGTAGTTTGAGCAAACTACTGTTGACTACACATGATGCTACTTGCAAAAATATCTCTATGGCACCATGAAAGGGGATATTAATATGGTGAAGCACATACAGAGGAGCCAACCAAGATGATGAAGTGTCTTGAGTGCCATATGAGAGCAAATGAACTAGG
The DNA here is from genome assembly GCF_011100635.1 of Trichosurus vulpecula. NCBI lineage: Eukaryota > Metazoa > Chordata > Mammalia > Diprotodontia > Phalangeridae > Trichosurus > Trichosurus vulpecula. Next base: position 233,063,090 of record NC_050573.1, read on the forward strand.
CTTATTTACCGCAGAGAAAATAAAGATTTAGCGTGGGGTGTGATGACATGGGATGGGATGGGGATGCCTCTCTTCAAGTATTTTAATTTAATTGAGCAAACATTTAATAAGCACCTACTATGTGCCAGCTACTATTTTGAAGGGCTGTTGTGTGGAAGTGGGATTATATTTGTTATATTTAGATTCTTTTTCATATATGAAATAGACTAGAAAGCCACTCTAGTCCCTCTCAGCTCTGAAATTCTGGAGTTCTTTGAATTTCAAGTTTTTCAAAAACAGCCTTCCTCCCTTATGCCTATCCTCCTCCTCCTTTAACACTAATGAACTGAAATCTTCACAAAATGGAGCATTCTTGGTCTGTTTACCTTTTATCTTTACATAGACTAGTGCTTAGCAAAACCACATCATTAAGCAGGTTTGTTTTACGTGCTTGTAGTGTCCCCGTCTGTGCCCTCATATCCTTCCTTCCCTGACAGTCTTCCGGTGATGTTCTTCTCTTAATTCTTATTAAAAATGTAATTTTCCATAAAGACTTGGGTATGGACAATAAAGTTCTGGGCAAAAACTATTAAAGCTCTTTGGAGCTTAGATAGTTTCTCCATGATAACTGCTGATTCAAGATGGCTCCTCGAGAAGAGAGGTGAATTTGCAAAGTAAATAGATGGTTAAGGTGATGGTAATTGAAAATAGGATTTGAATTTCTCCCTCAAGGTTAAGACATGTGAATGGTCAGGCAGGAACTGCAAATAACTAGCACTGGTAAATATATTTTCCTGGAGACGTGCAGGTCTTATCAAAATAATTTTAAACTTACAATGGATAGAGAGGGATAAGATTGTTTAAAGACATCATTCAGGCAGATACCACAGAGTATACAGAAGACATGCTTTAGGAAGAAAAATGCTAGTGGAGAGGTTTAGTAATTAAAAGTAGACTGTAAGTAAGACGAAAAACAATAAAATTCAGATATCTAAATGCCAGTGTAGAAGTATTCACTTGCAACTCAAGGCAAGAAGTGTCTGTTGTGTGCCTGGTATTGTTCTAAGTATTGAAGATAAAAAGACAAAAAAAAAATTCTCTGACTTCAGGGACCAAATTATGAGATTCTATCAGGGGACAACAGCATGTACACAGATAAACATATACAACAAGCAAAGTGGGACTTTTTGGAGTTCTTCTCAGCACTAAGGCAATCAGGTGCCTTTGATTGAGTCTTGCCTTTGTTTGTAGGAAGGCCCACACCCTTTTCCTAGTTAGGTCATGAGAGGGGTGAAACCCTCAAGAGGTGTGGAGTGCTCTGACCCTGAAGAAGTGTGTATGTGTATATATATATATATATATATATATATATATACACTCAGAGGTTAGCATCTTATTTGGGGCTCACTCATTGGAAGAGTGTTGGTGTGGAGACTCTGGGTAGCCGTTAAGGAGCCCCCTGGCTTTGAAAAACCCAGGTGTTGTTGCTTCTCTATCTGGTAACTATGTATGTAATGTCTTGGACAGACAGCTACAAGCCTGTCTGCTGATTTGTTGTATTTTGCTCTGTTTATAAAATTTCTCCTTGTAATTTCTATTTGTGTTTTCTCTGAAGTTCAGAGTGCTGACTTTTTCCCCTGAACTAAGTGAATGATATACGTATGTTTGAGTAAATTGAGATTGTAAACCCCATAAAGTTGCTTTCCTTAGAAAAGCAGATCAAACAATCTGTGCTGGCAGCCCTCCTGTGTACTGATGTTATTGGTCTTACACAGCCACAGTAGTGGCAAGTAGAAACATTGTTGTTACACAAGTTAATACAAAGTAATTTTTGTATGTGGGGGCAGTGGAAGACCGTCTCTTTGGGGAGGTCAAGAAGGACCATTTGTACATCATGGCATTAGCGATGCTTTCAAGAAGTATGAAGATTTGGTAAGTTTGGATTGACTAGGGAAAAATTCTAGACATTAAAAAAGTCACAGAAGTGGGAGGTGAAATATCTCAGACAGAGAATAGTCAGTAGGCCAATTTAGTAGGAAGACAGAATTTACAGATCAGATAGGGACTGTATTTGTGACTGATACAAGTAGCTCTCATTGAGGAATATCTCTCTCTCTCTCTCTCTCTCTCTCTGCTCCCTCTCTAACCCTCTTTCCCCCTCTTTCTCTTCCTCCTTCTCTCTCCTCTTTTCTTTCTATCCCTCCTTTCCCTCTGAGTGATTTGTATATATATTTATAATATATTGTATGTATGTGTTTATATAAGGTATAATATATACATGTTTACATGTATATAGACATATTGTATATATGCACATACATACTATATGTATGTATAAGTATATATATATATATATATATATGGGGGGAGAGAGAGAGAGAGGGAGGGAGGACAGAGTATTTATAATCCACATGCATATAATTATGTATACATACACATTTCCACAGCATAGGAATGGATTTGCGATTTTATTAGTATAAGGAACTTCCAGTGAAGAAATTGAGGGTTTAAGGTACTTGCAGAGGGTCACAAAGAATGTGTCAGGCAGGACTTGAACCCAGGTATCCCAGGTTCAAGGTCAAGTCTCTACCAACTGTACCAATCTGCCTCTCAACTGGCACAGGAGAGATGCTTAAAAATGCTGATTGTTTGATGCTTTGCATAATGATAATAATTCTCATTTTTATAGCATGCTACAGTTTACAAAGTGCTTTCCTCAAAACAGCTCTGTGAGGTAGGTGACACTTGTGACATTGAACAAAAGCACAACTTTCACTCTATAATTAGTGTATTTGCTCAGAAAAACAAAGTTTATTTTGAACTAAAATAAAAAATGTTCTCATCTTTGGTGCTTTATTTTAAATTCATGTATCATAATTTTTTTATTATAGTTAAGGACCTATGAAAGTGGAAGTGCCTTGATTTTTGATGATCTTTCCCATAGTCTGATTTCTCATACCACTAATTTCCCTGGAATGGTTTTCTTGTTGTTTCACTTGTGTGCTTTCTTGCTTCCTTATTCGATTACGTCTTCCCTAGTGACTGTGAACATGCTTTCAGCTTCTATGTTGACCACATTGCCAAGTACAAGATCAATACATAGGTGCTTGATACATGTCTTTGTGTGAATTGTGCAGTTTGAAACTTAACAGAAAATAAAATCTTGTGGGTATCATATCATTACTACATTTTCGACTTCTTTTTAATCTGAAAAGGCTTCAGACTCATTCTATAGTAGCTAAAAAAATTACTACCTGTAGAAATAAAATTCATCACACACATTTAAATGTCCCCCTCATCCTCCTTCAACATTTAAACTCTTTTTCTATGCTTTTTCTATACAGGCAGATGTGCTCAAAGTATCTGGTTATAAATTATTTTAAGCATCTAGTCAGAATTTTAGAACTGTCAAATGGAATGCAGAAACTCATAGATACGGGGTGGGGGAAAATAAATGGGCAAATGAATTTGGTTTTAGATCTGTAGCCCAGTGCTGTGATGTTCATGTTTTGTCTGCATCAAACCCCATGTGAAGCCGTTTTAGATCCTTTTCTGTCTGAAAAATCCAGGTACATATGCACTCTCATGACTTCAGTTTAGGGAGCTCTTAGGTCTTCCTGACTCTAAGGCCCCACTGCCTTTCCTCACTTTAAATAATTTTAAATAAGTTTAAAGTTGCTGCTGCTGCTGCTGCTGCTGCTCTGTGTGTGTGTGTGTGTGTGTGTGTGTGTGTGTGTGTGTGTGTGTGTGTATGACGCACAGAGAGAGAGAGAGAGAGAGTTATTTTCCTTTTCCACACCAAGACTGTTATCAGAGGAGGATTTATAGATCATAAAATATTATTTACATGTGAGCTATTATTAGTAATATTTTGCCTAGTAAGTTGTTCTGTACAGCTTAGGAAACATAGTAGTACCATTTTAATTAATATGAAATATCAAAGTTAGGCATCTGTCAAATAGGATTTGTAATGGAATGTTTTACCTATTATAAAACAGCATTGATTAAGAGTATTCATCTAATCATTTTTCATTACATTTTATGTGTGATTGAGGTTAAAAAATGGAGTAGTGGGAAGAGAGGTGATAAAGTATTCCATTACTCTAACATAGCAATTGATCTTAGAATCAAATGGTCTATCATGAAATGCTCTGTTTTTAAAAACTGTTCAATTTAATTATTTCTACTATAATTTTTAAGTCAATATTTATTGTGCGTATTTGTGTAGAAAATTGTGTTAAGACATCGAAGAGATAGAAATTTTAGATGAAGTATAGCCCCAGGCCTCATTGAGGAAATTCTCTATAGATTTGATGGACTCTGTGATCTTATAGGTCAATAGATTACAGCACAGATAAAAATACAAGTATACACTATTACATGATAAGTACATTGGAGCTGCAAATTAAAGAACTGTGTGAGTAAACATGTGTTTTTCCTACTCCTAGTAGCTTTTTCCATGATATGAAATGCTCCATTTTTTTATGTATTTGGCTCTCCTGGGAATCAAATTATGTCCCCATATCGTGTGTGTGTGTGTGTGTGTGTGTGTGTGTGTGTGTGTGTGTGTGTACATACATATAGTATGCAATCTTCTCATCTTACTATGGTTGTTCTATGTTTTCCTTGTTTCTTATTCCTGTCCCCATTATATAATTCTTTGAATTCATATTTTAAGTAAATTTTATTAATATTGTTTGCATTTACATTACCAACATTTCCTGTTATAGTACTGAGACATCTTTTTTTATTTTCATTTTTTACTTCTTTTTTTATTTAATATATTTAGTTTTCAGCATTGATTTTCACAAGAGTTTGAATTACAAATTTTCTCCCCATTTCTACCCTCCCCCCCCTCCAAGATGGCGTATATTCTGGTTGCCCTGTTCCCCAGTCAGCCCTCCCCTCCCATGCCCTTTTCCCTTCCTTTCTTGTAGGGCAAGATAAATTTCTACACCCCATTGCCTGTGTATCTTATTTTCTAGTTGCATGCAAAAACTTTTTTTTTTGTTTTTGAACATCTGTTTTTAAAACTTTGAGTTCCAAATTCTCTCCCCTCTTCCCTTCCCACCCACCCTCCCTAAGAAGTCAAGCAATTCAACATAGGCCACATGTGTATCATTATATATAACCCCTCCACAATACTCATGTTGTGAAAGGCTGACTATATTTTGCTCCTTCCTAACCTATCCCCCTTTATTGAATTTTCTCCCTTGACCCTGTCTCCTTTCGAAAGTGTTTGTATTTGATTACCTCCACCCCCATCTGCCCTCCCTTCTATCATCCCCCCCCTTTTTATCTTCTTCCTTCTTCTTTCCTGTGGGGTAAGATACCCAATTGAGTATGCATGGTATTCCCTCCTCAGGTCAAATCTGATGAGAGCAAGATTCACTCATTCCCCCCTCACCTGCCGAGCCAGGGAACTCTGTCCCCTGCAGCTTTTCCCACTAACCTTCTCTGTTGTCTTTGGTGTTTGTGGGTTGAGAAGTCTGGTAACTGCTGCAGCTCACTGATTCAGGGCTCTAGGGCACGCTCCACCAGGCTCCTGGTCTGGTTGGTCCGCACTGCTCATGCTGGGTTCTGCTCCGCTCTGCTCCCAGCTCCTTGCCTGATAGACCTCACCCAGAGACCATCCAGCCTGTCCTGGGCTGGAGCCCTGCTTCCCTCTGCTGTTTTGTGAGTTCTGCCATTCTAGAATTGGTTCAGAGCCATTTTTATAGGTTTTTGGAGGGACTTGGCGGGGAGCTCAACTAGTCTCTGCTTTCCAGCTGCCATCTTGGCTCCGCCCCCCGAGACATCTCTTAAAAAATGAAGAATACAAAATAGGGAACAAAAGTTCGGAAAAACTGACCAATGTATTGCAAAACTCTGACATGCAGAATTTTAACAGATATCCTATGTATTTCAGTGTTAGGTAGGGTTTGAACTATTATGTCTGAAGTCATACGAAGAATCTCTTGAAAACCACGATCCACCTTTACATACAGCTGTTATTAGTCTGGCTACCTAATGTTGGTTACTTATCATTTAAAAAGGGAACTCTTATTTGAGTTGTCTCTTTTTTTATTTGTAATAGTATTATTTTTCTGTATTTCTCTATATCTTTAATTTTGGGGCGTGTGGCTAAGTGATGCGATGTGGAAAAAAAGACACCCAACAACTAAACATTAAGCTCAGTCCCTCTCCTCCCCCCAACCCCTGCATAATCAGTCTATTAGTTGAAAAAGATCTAATTCCAGATTTAGTGGTTGATATCTAATAGTTCAGCAGATCCAAAGAAACATTATTTGAGAGTTAGGTAAGTGCTGCTTATTTGTTCTAAAGACTGGTATTTTCATTTTCTACAAATGCTACAGCTGCTTCTCTGAACTTCTAGCTGGAAGTCGAATGCCAAGTTCATAACTGTTTAAGAAGACAGATTATGAGACAAAATGATGCCCCTTGCCTCAGTCAAGGAATGACAAATTGCATAACTGTCCTTTAAGTGAAGTTTATATTAAAAGTGATACTGACTCTGCTCAGGAAGGGCCCACCCCCTGAAAAAAGCTTCCGTGGTTGTTTGTTTCATTTTTTGTTTGTTTTAGACAAAATGTTCTCTGAGGATCCTTGACATAAACTTTCTGTTGGTTAAGGAATTTCTGGACACCTTTGATAAAGGCACTGGAAATGGTCTGTGGTATTTTGGATTTTTTACATACAGTCTCTTGTGTAGGTGTCATTTTTGCTTTATTCATACAGAACTTTTTAGCCATATAAAGATTTTCCCATTTCAGTATTTCACTCACAAAGAGATGTGTTGTAAGTTTTGTTTTGTTTCTGAGAATTTAATCCATTCAGTCATTGAGATGTCTGACATGTTTTTTTTGAGTGCAGACTTTAATTGTGCGATCAGACATGTTAACGTAATTCTTTTACATTTTAGAGGTGAAATAGAGTTTTTTAGAACTGAATGAAGAGGAGAATGAACTTACTCACAGAAACCAGAAAAATGTAGATTGACCTATCTATAAAGCAGTACTGTTGTTACACTATGAATGCATTTCTGTCTTTCACCTCTCTTCCATCACATCGGCCATGTACACTATTCTTGGAATGTACTTTCTTCTCACCTCCTCACTTCTTGGAACCCTTCACTCCTTTCAGGGCTCATTTCGCTTTCTAGCTCCAACAAGGGACATTTCCTTACTTTGCATTCATTTTGTACATAACTTGTGGAAATGTTGCTTATCTCCCCAGTATATAAGCTCCTTAAGAGCAGAGATTGCCTCACTTTTGTGCTTGTATGCCACAGGGCCTGCTATGTAGTGGGCTCCTCATAAATCCTGATTGATTGATATATTGCTCTCTGTGTTCGTGTTGTGCACATGATATTTGAAAGCCATTGAAGAAATCTGACTGGAATTTAAAAGCATCCAGAATAATAAAATATCATATAAAATAAGAGTTGCAAAGTAGACCTTTCGTTTTTGTGTTGTGCATATCATATTTGTGCATATGATATTTGGAAACCATTTAAGAACTCTGACTGGAATTTAAAGGCATCCCAAATAATAAGAAAATACCATATAAAACAAGAATTTCAAAATAGACCCTCTATCATCCTTCACCACTAGGTTAGCCTCAGCTCTAAAATTCAATTGTCTTTTTTCCCCTTGAAATTAAAAATAATTCCTACTAATCTAACAAATCAATAGCATGATCAAGAGTCATTTATATCATGAGGAAATTAAAAATTGATTTTTTAAAATCCAGTCTGAGTTCATGGAAAAACTGTGATGTGCTTTGAGGATAATAGCATATCCTTTTGGAAGGAAGATTGATGTCTTTGGAATGGGCAGCTGAGAGGGAGAGGGAAAGGGAGAAGGGGAGAGAGTGGGGGAGGGTGGGGGGGAGGGAGAGAGAGGGAGCAATTTATCAGGTATGCATGTTCTTAAATGTCATATACTGTAGGGCAAAGAACATTTTTGGTCTTGGAGTATTAAAATAGATATTAATTTGTTGGCTCTTTTTTTTTAAGGTCACTAGGAACACATTTATTAGTTGGGGCCTGATCCTTTAGTTAACTTAAAGGAATGAAATAATTTCCCAAAAGTATCCCGCATATATCTCTTTACAGGTTAATTGACAGAGTGGTTGGATTTAGTTCAGTGGATGATGATGTATTCAATAATGTTAGTTTATTAAGATCCAGGATTTGCAGGGGAGAGGTGGGGAAAGTCTTAAAAATGTTTTTTATTCACCATGGAAAATAGCAGAAACTCATTCTATGAACCTCATTATCAGGTATAGTCTTGAGATTTTTTTTTAGTGAAAATGTTCCCCCACCCACCCAAATAAGCACTTACCATAATACCAGGCACATAGTAAGTGCTTTCTCCCTCCCTCCCTAAGTATGTCATATGAATGAAGCATTAAAGGAGAATACTTGGAAAAGAGCTCATAAAATGGTGACATTTCCTGCTGAATACTGTCCTTCAAAATTGTGAAAATGGTATGCTTTATTTTCATTTGAAATCCAAAGAGGAAAGACACTGCTGTGTTATATATACAGTGTTAGTTACAGTATTATATAAAGCTCCCAAATGTTCAATTGGGAAGCAGTTTTGATATGCTGATAATAGTAACATTGATCATCTTAACTTCTGGCTGTGAATTTCTGCAAGTGTCTTGCCTCTATCATTCATGTGTGATAATAAGGCATAGTCTGCTCCCCAGGAAGTCATGTTTCCCCCCTTTTTATTTTGTCACTGACATTTCTACAAAAGCATCTTCTGTCAGTTCCTACAACTGCTTAAATTTCATTTCAATGTTATCAATACACATTTTTCCTCTTGTTTTCATTTGAGGGGGACGTAAGGGGAGAAACCACAGAGAAATTTCAAAGCAGTGAACAGGAGGTAGTCATATAAAACTTGTTAAATAAAATCTGCTGGAAAACAGAGTAGACGTGAGAAGAAGCCTGGGAGAGTTAAACACACACATGGCATTTTATTCTTGTACAAATAAAAAATGCTTCAGAAATCATTCAGTCTTAGCATTTTATTTTAGCTTTTTTGTCATCTTTTAAAGAATGTCTTTCTTGGTAAAAAATCTAAAATGATGCAGGCATATGGGGCAGCTGTTCAGGATTTTTTTTGGGTCATTTCCTAAGATTCTGAACAAATATTTCATGTTCCAATTGGAATTAAAATGCTAAGCTGTACTTTCTATTAACATAACAGTAATGGATGAAATGTTTTATGTGTGACTTTTAATCATAACCTGATTTTCATATACTAATCATTTTATTCTTAATTATAAAAAAATTGATGGTCAACATTTAATCTAGACTCTTATTAGATTTTTGAAATTGTGTGCTTAGATTAACAGAAGTTGAAATGGGAAGTGAGATAACTTGAGGTTACAATTTTGACTCCTCCACTCAAATTGAGTTTATCTTTGGGGGGATATGAATATTGTACTATCACATTTTCTTCCTCTGTTAATATGGCCACAAATAAACATTGCTTATTGCTTCACCAGAATATATTGAAGACTAATATGATATTCATGCATGTTTTCAATCTTTAGGAAAAAGTCTTACATGTCATTTTCATGACAGTGGACAAAGAGCTGACCTGAGTTAAAGTCCTGCCTAAGTCACATACTAGCTGTGTCCTTAGGCAACTCACTTAACCTTATAGTGTTCCAGGGAACTTTCTAAAACCATAAGTTGCAACCCAGGTGCTGCTTTTGTTGGTAGAAGGGGTTTCCTCATTGGAAGTGCCCCACTATAGCCAAAGTATAGGCCAGGACACTCTCCTCTTCTTCCCCCCTCCCTCCCTCCCTTCCCTGTCCCTCCGGTCTTTCTGATTGTCCATAAAAAATCTGGTTCATGGCTATATCAGCTAAAGATCAACATTCCAGGAAACAGTTTATTATTGTTGGTATTAATGTTCAACTATCTTCCCCATCTGGGCATTTATAAAAGTGACAATTTTTAGTTGGATGTTTTTTCATTTTGTGAAATGTGTTGCTTTATTTCTCTGAACCTGAGTTTCCTCATCTGTAAAATGAGGTTGTTGAACTTTGAGCATTCCAATCTTCTAGTTTTGAATTTCACTGTTTTTGTGGTTCTAAACATTCACAAAGGGAGCCACCTTCCCTGCTATGTAAACGAGGCTGCTGCTTTTAGACTACCAAATTTCCAGAAGATGCTAATTCCATTGGTCATCTCAGTAAGGAGAATGAGCCCCTGCTTCTCCATTGACCGTCATTGGTTGTTGGAAGGTAGTTAAGAATTGTATCAACAATTTGCCTATTTCCTTTCTGCTTATCAATTTGGTTGAACATCTGTCTTCCTTTCTAGAGCTATCTTTCTCTTCTAGAAGCTCAAGTCTTCCTTTTTAAACTCTTAAGGCTTTCAAGCCTTGTAATTTTCTACCTGTTTGAGTCACCACCAAACATTTTTTGCAAAAAGAGGTTTTGTTAGCTCATATTTCCATCATTAGTAGTGATGTTAAAGGGCCCCAATACGTATCACTTGGTCTCATATCTAGAGGTGGAAAAAAGACATATACTCTAGTATGCATTAAGTGTCTGTGTGTAAGGCATTGGTGATACAGAGAGAAAACAAAGTGCTTTGCCCTCATGGTTTTTATGTTTCCCTGTGGGGATAGAATATGCACATAGATCCAAGTGCAAGGTAATTTGAAGAAGACTGATAGCTAGGGCAGTCTGGAAAGGCTTCCCGTAGGAGGTGATGCCTCCATTGAACTTTGAAGGGAAGCTAAGAAATCTAGTTATGTGAGATTGAGGAATGAGTACATTTGAGGCATAGTCATAGAGAGGAAATGAAACTCTGAGTTTGGGAAACAGCAAGTAGGGTGTCCTGATTGAAATGCAGTTTGTATTCATGAGGAGAAATTGGAAATGTCTGGAAAATGCTAGAACCAGTCTGAATAGCTGGAGAGTCTGCTTTTTATCCTAGGAAAAATAGGAAACATTCTTGAGTAAGGGAGTGATTTTGTGAGACCTGTCATTTAGGAAGATGATCAGCAGCTATGCAGAAGAAAGATTGGAGAAGAGATAGATTGAATCTGGGAGATCAGTTAGATGAGAAATGATGAAAATGGGTATCGTTCTGTTTGCTGTGTGAGTACAGAGAAACAAGAAGTGGGAGGGAGACGGTCGATGACAAGACTTGGGAACTGAGTGGATGCAGGAGAGAAGGAGTGTGAAGAGGTGAGGATCATTAAGAATTTACCAACTTGGCCTGAAAAGAAAGAGGTGCCCCTAACAGAGGGAGAGAAGCTAGTAGGTCAGGCAGGTTTATGGAAGAAGATGATGAATCCTATATTCAGTGTGTTCAGTTTGATGTACCTAGAGGATATTTAATTGGAGGTGCCCTTTTGGCACTTGTTGATGTGGGACTGAAGCACAGAAGAAATGTATAGCATTAAATATGTAGATTTGAGAGTCTTTGGTGTAGAGGTGATGACTGAACCCTTGAGAGCTAATGAGATGAAAGTGGAAGGTGCAGAGAAGAAGTGAAAAGGGGCCTTGGCGGACACCAGGGATTGGATAAAACATGTATGTGTGTGTTTATTTGTAATTTTATGGTATGACTCGTTGTGCTATAAAGGAGTATTTATTTTATCTTATTTTGTTTTATTTTTTGTGGATCTATTACTATATGGTAACATTTGTTTAGCAAAATGTTTCTCAAAACTTTTGTTGACTGTGCATTTGTTGTTCATTCATTTCAGTAGGTTCTGACTCTTCATGACCTCTTTTGGGGTTTTCTTTGCAAAGATACTGGAGTGGTTTGCCATTTCCTTCTCCACCTCGTTTTACAGAGGAGGAAATTGAGGCAAACAGGGCTCCACAGTCACACAGTTAGTGTCTGGGGCCAGATTTGAACTCAGAAAGTGAGTCTTCCTGACTCCAGGCCTGTCATTCTATCCACTGAGCCACATAGCTGTCCACACCATGAATCTGCATAGATTGGGTCTATTCCCAGTTCCTAGATCTAAACTCATTGCTTTTAATATTCCATGGAAATAAGAAGTAGCCCTTTACAAAAGAATGTCTGAGGAGCTCATGTTCTAGGGCTTGCAGCATTGCAGGTAAAAATGATTATAATCGGGAATGATTTGAAATACTTAAACATTAGTGTACCATTTATGTTTGCTAAGTAATTTCAACAAACTACTTTTTAGAGGTAGATACTGCTTAATTTTACAAGTAGACAGAGGATTCCCATTTGCTAATATGCATGCTGAATCTTTACTTACAGGGTATTGGTATATTAATATTTTAATAGCTATGGTTTAATTATCTGTATTTTGAATATCCCTAGGATCAGTCCTTTCCTGAGCATGAAAATGGTTTTCAAATTGGAATGAGATTAGAAGGCATTGACCCCCAGGATCCATCTAAATTCTTTGTGCTCTCTGTAGCTGAGGTAAGAGAAGTCTATTATAGTTTCATTGACTGTTCTATAATAGTTAAAATAAATTCCTAGAGAATAACAGATTGGGTTTTCAGCACTGGAGTGATATTCCAATGCATTTTAAAATTAATTTTATAACGTTAAAAAAGTATCTCAATAAAGATACACCAAATAGAACCCAATGAAATCATTAATTAAAACTAATTATATTTTAAAAGAATACTTTAATGTAACAATAGCATTTCCATTACCCCTCCTGATATCTTCTTTCTGTAGACATAAAAAGTTTTTAGTTTTTATATAGTTTAGATTGTTTATTTTTTCTTAGCTCATATATATTTCTGTATTTCTTTATAGTTGTCACTTTATTATTGTTAGTGGTTCATTTGTATTATATTACATTGATATATCAGTTTGTTTAGATATTTCCTAGCCATTTTATGTGGAGATTTTTCCTAGTTTTTCCTCTGTTAGAAGTAAATTGGCTGTGTGTGTATGTTTTTTTTTTTTTAGTAAACCCTTAGATTATAGCCCTAGGAATTACATCATCAAAGCCATGGATATGCTCAGTTTTGTAATTATTATTGTGCATTGCCAGATTGGAGTTGAAAAGGATTTCATTAGGTTACTGTTGCATTGTTTTTTTTTTTTTCTTAATTTTAGTCAGGGATGGATAAATGTATCTTTTATAGTGTGTAGGAATAAGAATAGAACCTATGATTTCATTGGGATGGGGAGCTCCAGGGTGAGGAAAGGCCCTCTACCAGTGTAGGTTTGTACTTCTGGAAGGCTTAGAGAGTTTCCTGAAGCATGTAGAGATTAAATGACTTTTTCAGGTCCAAATATCTGATATGTAACAGAAGCCAGGTCCTCCTGGCTTCAAGGCCAGATATTTCATGTTGCTTTCCAATTCAAAATGAATAATCTGTGCACATATGCCACCATATAAACACTTCTGTATTTGCTTATACCTATATTACCCTCATTAGGGAGTAATTAAAGGTGTGAGAGCCATAGGTGAATCTCAGACTACTGATTTTGAGGATTTCATTTCCCTAATACATTTAAGCCTTTAAACTCAATTCATAAGAAATATGTGAGAGGTATTATGTTATTGAAACATAAAAAAGTGTGTGATGGAAGTAAATGCTTTGTGAAAAAATATTTACTAAACAAGGTTTACTATTAAAAGCAAAAATGCTATTTTTTTAATTTTAAAAAATTCCATTATTGGCATAACAGTCAGCATGAAGATAGATGTATAACTACAGTTAAAAAAAAACAACACCTCCAATACTTAGCATACTAATAACATTGGTGAATTATTATTGGTTTCTTCACATTTGTATATTACTTTTTAGTAATCATAGTCAATTTTTATAATTTTTGTAATATTTTAATATAATTGATTTATTATATATTTATTTTATTTATAATTTTATAATTCTGCAGTTTTCACTTCTACATATCTTTCCATTTTTATTTATTTTCTGTGCTTATTAATTTTGATAGTATTAAATGTAGAGAATATGTTTGTTTTACTCACTGGATTTATTTGTCAAATTAACAAATACATAGTGCTTGGATAAAGAAGAAATAGGGTGTTTCTGAGGGTATGCCTCACTGCCCTCCTTTTAAAGACAGCGTTTGAAATTGTTGGGTTTATACATGAAAGTTTTAAGTACTTTACCTTATGTAGCCCTGGGCTTTCTATATTAGCTATCCCATAGAAGGACTATGGTCAGCAGGGTTGCTGACAGAGTGGGGCTTGTATGTTTAATTTGATGTTTCACAGTTTAAGGAAAAAGAAGAGTTTAAGAGCCACAGTTTAAAGGAAAAGAAAGGCTTTTGGTAGAAGAGTCCCAATTCTATGATCTTACCAGACAGGCCCTTCTTACATTATCTGCATCCGAATGTTTGAATTGGCCTCAAAAACAGTTTTGTACAACAATTCCACAAATATTTATTAAGTCACTACTATGTGAAAGAAACTTTACTGGGACTACAAGTACAAAAAGAAATAGTCCATGCCCTCTAGAAGCTTCTATTCTGCTAGATCTTAGTTATATGTTCTAGAGACTAAAAGGAATCAGAAGTTATTTTTAAGAAGGGAATAGCCCTTAAGAACATAACACTAATACTTTTACACGTTGATTTAAGGTAAAAATATTTAGTACTTGGTGAATTTTACATCTGTCTTAAATAAAGCAAACAAAATTACAGCTATTTCCTCACATCTGATTTTATAGGTTTGTGGTTATCGCCTAAGACTTCATTTTGATGGCTATTTAAGCTGCTATGATTTTTGGACCAATGCAGGTTCCCCTGATATTCACCCAGTGGGGTGGTGTGAAAAGACCAAACATGAATTGCACATCCCTAAGGGTAAGCGAGGAATTATCTTTATCCACTAGAAAGGTGGTCGACTGCTGTTTCAATCTTCCTTTAAATGTTTCACAAAACATGAACATGAGAGTCCAGCATAGCACAGTTTCCAAGATGAGAAGAAGTCCATATAAGAAGGAGACACAGGGTCCAACAGTTATTACCATTATAAATTACTTAGAAACACATGCATAATAACATCAAATATGTCAGTGTGTTTTCACTTGAAATGTTGTCATGATATAACCTAGTACAAAGCCAGCAAACACTCTAGGTAATGAAAGTGAATTTGATTTAAGCACCCAATTTTATCATTGATTTGTGAAACAAAAACACCAGGACTCTAGCCTAATGAATTCTGTTGTCATACAAAAAGCCCAGGACTTAAGAGTCAAGAGATGGTCAGATCCTTGCTCTGACATTTACTAATTCTTCTCAAAGCAGGTTAACTCATCTCTCTGAGAAGTTTCCTCATTTTGTAACATAGAAATAATAGCCCATTCTCTACTTATTTCACAAGGTTGTTGGAAATAAAGTACTCTGTGATCCTTAATATGCTGAAGAAAGAGACAGTCAGTTAATCAACATGTATTAAGCACCTACTGTGTGCCAGGCACTGGGGATACAAAAGGAGGCAGAAGACAATCCCTGTCCTCAGTGAGCTTATGGTCTGATAATGGCAGTGTGGTGCCATGGAAAAGTGGTGAGTTTAGAGTCAGAAGACCTGGATTTTTATTTCAGCTCCTCTGTTTAGTAGCCAGATGACGTCCTTGCCACTCTGGGTTTAGCTTCATTCATCTGCAAAATGAAAGGGGCCAGATTGTTTGGATGATCTCTCAAGCCCTTTCCAGCTCTAAATCTTCCATCTCATGCTCCTAAATTAAGCTTTCATCATTGGGAATAAAAGATAAAGATTAAAGATAAAGATCAATAAAGATTAACCAGTTGAAATATGTCTCTGACGAGCCATCAGAGAAATAGAAAAAATTCCCATCAGCTGCATTCTTTTAAATTGAACAAGTTAGGAGATTGTGTTATGCATCTTCATAATGCCAGAGAGGTATGATGGAAGAGACACCATGAATAGACAGTTAAATGTAATTAAACCCCTCTTGGGCTTATTGTTTTGAAAACAGAAGCAAACATATACACACACTCACACACACACATATGCACATACATCTATATATATACATATATACACATACACACACATATATAGTGCTTTCTGATTTATGAAGAACTTTGTTCACAATAAAGCCCTGAGAAGTGCTTATTGCAGTACTGGTACTCTTATTTTACAGACAAGAAAACTGAGACTAGAGAGATTATCTCTCTTAGGCATAGTCACACAGCTAGTTAATGTCAGAGCCAGGAATCTCCTGAGTCCAGTACAATTTCTATTATATTAGACCCTCTTTACTAGTAATTAAGGTAAATTCCAGATGGATTTAAAGTAATTAGAGGCCTACTTTTTTGCTCAGTAAATTGTCAGGCCAGCTCTCCTTTCACTAGGTAATTCAGTGGAGTCTCTGATTTCTAGAAGCCCCTAGATGAACATCATTTCCCTCAGAATTAACTGAAAAATGACTTCTGGTGAACATAGATCGTAATGGTTCTTTTCTTGCCAGCTGTCCATTATACTTTTAGGAGTGGTTTGTAGGAATTGGGGACTAGAGCTCCTCATGCCACTTGATAGGGAACTAGAAATTAATTAACTAGTTAAACTAATACACTTAATACTATTCCTGATAACGATGAAAGGGGTGGTGATAGTGGTAAGGGGGCAGCATTGATTTTCTGAGTAACTGGGAACAGTTGGGTTCAACTCCTTGACAGGATGTCTGAACGTTTTGGAAAGCCTTCCTCCTAGTCATCATATCCTTCTCTCACCATGAGAACTATTTAATGATGGGTTTGGCTGTCTAAGGACTCAGGACTGATTGACTTGTAGTAGGAAATGATTTCTGTACATGAAGAAAATTCAGGTGACCGGTTTTACATTTTATGAATTAGATCTTCGAACGAATTAGAGACTTGAGATGCCTAATAGATAGATCCACCGGTTTCATTTATGTCAAAGAAATATAGGCAAGAAGATTTTAAAAACTGGAATAACAATAACAGTCATTAATCCATTAACCATGTGTATGGTGAGTATTTATAGGAATTTTTATTCCCATTAGGTTACCGAAAGGACAGGGTTACTTGTATGGACAACTTGAAGACCTCCAAATTACAAAATGCTCCCAAGAAGCTGTTCCTAAGCAGTAGTATTGTAAGTATCTGCTTTAATATAAATCAGGTTACTTTTTTTTGAATCCCATGTTTCCAGTTATTTTATAGTTTGCTACCTTGATGGTCGTCATAATAGCTAATGTATAGCCTGTGTTGTATACAAAGCACCTTTCATGCATTAGTATGCCCACAGGTATTCCTGTGCCCATTTTACAGATAAAGTCAAGGCTCACAAAATGAGAAACTTTTTTTATGGTCACAAAATAGTGTACAAACGTAGTATACATAAGCATACATATACAACTAGTAGGCGTTTAGATGCAGAGTTTGAACCTAGTACTATCCTGACCTCCAAGTTTAATGTTGTTCTTTCTCCTACTGAGAGTGGGGAACCTGCAGCCTTGAAGCCACATGTGGTCCTCTAGGTCCTCAATTGCATCACTTCGAGCTGTTTTGTGAAGTTTGGAATCAGTCAAAGGGCTGCACTTGAGGTTCTAGAGGGCTACATGTGGCTTTGAGGCCACAGTTTCCCCACTCCTGCTACCATACTGCCTCTATTGGTGGTTCTTTGAGAATTCATTTTTCTGCCTTTCATTTTTTTCCTTCACCTTAAAAACCAACCATTTCTCTGGGCAGGTATCAGTTTTTCTTAATAGAATAATTTAAATATGGAAATTAAATGAGCCATAGGTAAAAGGGAGTACATTTGAGGATACCTAAAAATTAAAGGTCTCATTTCAAAACCTGTTCATTCCCAATAGCTCATACTGTAAATTGGCCTATTTATGAGGCTGTGTGTTTTTTAAACCAATGTAGATTTTTCATGTAGACCAAATGTATCTAGAAAAGCTGTGCTTAATATCATAAAAACTAGCATGGTTTTCTCCCTTTTGTGTGGACAAGTTCCAGCTGCCATTCTGCCTCTGTCTGTTACTTTTCTCCAAGGATCATCATTGCCAGAAGCATCCCCAGACTCTTCAGAGGTTTGAATGCTAGGTGATGAAATGAACCCATGAAACTGAAAAGCACAAAGTTCTTTTTCCTGGGTAATCTTTCCTTGGTGGTAGAGTAATAGAAAGGTTCAGGAGACATTTAGCATCATTTAGTTCATAGGCTGCCTCCAAATATTAATTTCACTCCTAGACCTCTGAATGCAAGGTTTGTTTTTGATGAGAAAAAGGATTTGTTACTACAGGAATTGGAACTCATTAATGTTCATATTACCTCTTGTAGAGGTAAATAAAGGAGTTAGCTTAGAAGCTTTCTTTGAACGAATTAGAGGCTTGAGATGCCTAATAGATAGATAGTGAAGTACGAATGATGGTTTTAGAGTCAAAGAACCTATGTTTAAATCCTGTCCCTCCCACTTGGGACAAGGCACTTAATCTTTGTGCCTCAGTTTCCTCATCTGTAAGATGAAGAGTTTGAACCAGATGACTGTTAAGGTCTCTGAAGGTATCAAGAATATCATTCCATAGAATGTTTGGTTCTCTGGCCTTGCAGTACTCCTGCACATTGCCAGAGCTAGCTCAGTGTTTGGAAGGCTCCAAAGGGAAGTGTGGGAGAGAAGATGTATTAGACTGACTACTAAACTGAAGGTCTACGGAGCCATTGTGCTGACCTCATTGTTGCATGCCTATGAATCCTGGACAGTCTACCAGTGCCATGCCAGGAAACTGAATCACTTCCATTTGAATTGTCTTAGGAAGACTCGGGAGATGACGTGGCAGGATAAAGTACCAGACATTGAGATCCTTTTTCAAGCTAAACTGCCAGGCATTCAAACTCTGCTTCAGAGAACACAACTCTGATGGGCTGGCCATGCTGTTTGAATGCCAGAAATTCATTTGCCTAAAAGACTCTTCTATGGAAAACTCATACAAGGCAGATGCTCACGTGGTGGTCAGAAGAATCAATACAAAGACACTCTCAAGGTCTCTCTGAAGAATTTTGGAATTGATTGTATGACATGGAATATGCTGGCAAAGGACCACCCTGCATGGCTTACCCACATCAAAGAAGGCACTGTGCTCTATGAACAAAGGAGAATTGAAATAGCTCGAAAGAAAGGCAAGATATACAAATTTAGAGAATCTACCCCAAACGTTCACATGGACTTTTTGTCACCCAACCTGTGTTAGAGCATTCTGAGCTTGTATTGGTCTGATTGGTCAGTCAGACATACTATAACTTGACTCTAACATAGTGATGTCATTTTAGTTCTCTTCAAGAACAAAGGACAACAACCAACCAGCTCATAAGTAGATGAAAATGACTGCTGTTACAAGTTTTCCAAAGTTTCCCCTGAAATCTTCCATTTCATCATTTCAGGACGATAGTATTCCATTATAGTCAGGTACTATACTTTGTTTAACTGTTCCCAAAGTGATAGGCTGGGCATAATCCTATAGAACAAAAATGTAATGAAATAACAGTCTTAGCATTACCAGTTACAATGGAAGCACCACATTGAGGCTATTGGCATAGGATGTCTTATATCAAGAAATGGAAATTAAAAAGATAAAGTCAAGAATAACATGTAGGCCAAGTTTGTGCTGAGTATGTGCAGTCTGTATTAGAGGTGACATAATTAGGAAATAAATGAAAAATTGATTTTAAAGATATCTCAAGGTGGTAGGATGGTTTAAAAATATGGAAAAGATCATGGATTACTTTATTATTCTAAAATAGTGAAGTTGAAGGTATTAGTAACTACTGACCCATGTGACATAATAACTTTCTTTTCCCTATAAAGCCTTTATGAGAATTTTCTATCTGTTAGCCAGTGAATAGGCCTGCAAGCATATTGAGGACACACTTAATAAAAATGGAAGAAGGAAAAGGTCAGAATTTGATAAATGATTTTCCACAGCCAGTTGCATCATATATATAATTGGCTTAGGTTTGACTAACATAAGATCCTACTGTGTTTATTGTTTGTTGATTAAAAAATAAATTGACTTTGTAAAGTAGCAAAGCACAGCTTTAAGAACTCTTCTCTCCAGCCTTGGGCCTCCTATATCTATATCAAGATCAAACAAGATTCTCAGACAGATGCAATTACCGTAACAATTTTGTTCAGTGATCCTCCAGGGATCACTAACAAACAAGGTAGAAAGTAGAAAAATATGGTCTTGATCAAGGAGCAAATTATAAATGGAAGAAGTTTACCATCAATGGAGAGCATCTCTCACTGTGTCTCTTAAAGGATACTACTCTCACTTATATAAAGCCATAGGATCTTACAGAAGGGGCAGCTCGATGGTACAGTGGATAGAGTGCCAAGCCTGAAGTCAGGAAGACTTATCTTCCTTAGTTAAAATCTGGTCTCAGGCACTTACTAGCTGTGACCTGGGCAAGTTGCTTAATCCCGTTGGCCTCAGTTTCCTCATCTGTAGACTGAGCTGGAGAAGAACATGGCAAACCACTCCAGTATTTCCCAAGAAAACCCCAATGGGGTCATAAAGAGTCAGACATGATTGGAAAATGACTGAACAACAGGAAGATCTTACAGAGAATGCATATTAACCAGATTTTGAAATAAGGTTGAATGGGTAGTCCATTTAAGCCATTAGTACATATGTCTTGGACAGACACTTGAAATGTAGAAAAAAATCTGCTTTTAAATTGACTAGAAAGAGAAAGGATACACCAAATTTTGTACATTCAGGAAATGGATTCTGTGAGGGGGTAGGTAGGATTTTCCTTGTGCCATCACTCCTTTCATGCTGCCTTAAAAACCCATAGATGGTGAGAAGGGAAATGCCAAGGTACAGTGCCAACCTTCTAATCTGGCGACCGTGGCTTTACCAGCAGCTCCCATGCTTTGAAGGCTAAGGGAATTTATTCTGTGAAGTTTGGATTCAGTCCAAAGGCTGCACTTGAGAACCTAGAGGGCCACATGTGGCCTCGAGGCCACAGGTTCCCCACCTACGCTCCTCCCACGATATAAATAGTACATTTTGGAAATTAGGAAAACAAGTTTCTTTCCTGGTCCTGCCGCCAACCTGTTGGATGTTTTTGGTTGTAGGCATCTCAGTTCTTTGTTCATCAGTTTCCTTTTGTTTGGCATGAAGACATTAATATCTACTCTGCATATGTCAGAGGGCTTTTGTGAAGAGTTATGTGTGAGATCATCCAGGGATCCTTCGGCACAGATAGCTTCCTTTCGCCTCCAATCCCACTATTTTCTATGGACCTCAGAATTCAGAAATGGCATTTATGTTGTTAAAGCCATTTTTGGAAATTACATTGCAATTTCAAATCTGGGTATAGAGCTTGTATGCAGGTAAAGTGTGCTCTGCTGAAACCTGAAAATGAATTCTAGGCATGAGCAAATGCTACGTTTCGCAACTAATTTTTGCATATGCAGTTTAAATTTTGAGGGAGTCCTCATAATTTTCAATAACAAGTGGTCAGATTATTTCACTTTTTTTTGAGGTGACTGAAGTATATGCTTTATATATTTTGCAACTTTTGTCATAGTTCAAAGCCTATTCTTTTTTAAAGCCATTACTGTTTTCACTAATCATAAGTTTTCTTTTTTAATCCAATTTGAGCAAGAAAGATAATTATGTGATGGAAAAAATAAACCCACCAGATAGGTAGTGCTGGTCCTGGAGTCAGAGAAACTTGAAACCTATCCTCAGACCTTACTTACTCTGAGCAAGTCACATATGCTCTTCCAACCTCAGTTTCATTATCTGTAAAGTGGGCATAATAGTTTATTATCATAAATACCTTCCAGGATTTTGGGGGGGATGAAATGAGGTATTTTTGAAGTGCTTTGCAAACCTCAGAGTTCTATAAAAATGCTAGCTATGATTAACAAAAGGAAGTCGTAAAATAAAAGCTAGTTTCAATATCTATGATATACTGGCCTATTTGCAGCTTTTACTGGAATATTCTTAGCCCTATTCTAGAGGGTAAGGGATGAAATGCTACAGAAATCATGAGACTTAAAAAACATAGTTTAGTTCTCTTTCACATGCTTTCTTTTAAATTCTTTTCCATGGATATGCTTTGCTAGATTGGAACCCCAGCAGAAGAATTTCGGGTAGGAATGAAGCTTGAAGCAGTGGACAGAAAGAACCCTTCCTTGGTGTGTGTGGCTACCATCACAGATATTGTTGGAGATCGCCTACTTGTGCACTTTGACAACTGGGATGACAGCTACGATTATTGGTGAGAAACCTGTTCTTGTTAATCTAGTGACTTCCCACTTATCCAGGCACTGATATGGAAGAATAATGGATTCCTCCCACCAGTTTGGGTGCTGTTTACAGTGGCCACGAGAGGGTCAGCTTCCCCTCCACGTGCCCAGCCAGTGCACGAAGCCCTCTGGATAGATGTTGTAAGGTTTTCAATGAGATACTGAACAGTACATCACTTTACTGGTAAAGATAATCAAGTGTGATGTACATTCAAATAAAGTTGAATACTCAGTGGTGATAGAAGCATGGGAGAAACTGGCTGCCTTTTTTTATTCTTTCTTCCTTTTCCCTCCTGAGACAGAGTTGAATTACAGATCTTATTTTTCCCCTATATTATGTCATAGACTGTTTAATGCTATCATATTTGAATTAAGGTGTATAGTTCAGATCTTCTTGCTGCATTTTGTCTAGTTAGTAAAGGGGGAACATCTTTGTGAAGGAGTATTTTAGAATTTCATTTTATTTTTCCCCAAAATTTTGAGAGATAGTTGTGCTGCTTGTTAGGGAAAATCAAAAATAAGTGGTAGTGAGTTCTTCAGAAGCCTAAAGAAAACAGAGAACGTAGACCATATAGTGGTATTAAGCTAACATGGCATTAGAAAGGAGGGATGGTATTCCTGAACTACAGCCCTAAATAAGTAAGAGGTGATCATTAAAATAATTTTCTAGTACTCCTTCCCAGAATGTAACATATAAGTTAAAGAGCTGCTTCTTCTGAAAATGACTGAACCTGTACAAATTTTGATTGTACAATGAATATAAGATGAAATGAAAGCATCATGCAAAATATAGGCTTCAGGCAGGGAAGGGGCATTGTTAGTGGTTTGTGTTGTATAAGGATTTGTGAGACTTCAAATAGGTTATGGCATTCTAAGGCACAGTTATTCAACTTACAAAGTGTTAATACAAAGTGGCATATATGTAAAGCTATTTTTGATCATCTCTTATTTCAAGATAATTCCTCTTGATATCCACCATCAATCTTGAACTCTTTCCCTAGCTTTAAGTAGAAGAATACTCTATTTAGAGTAATATTATATATTTTTGGCAGGTGTGATATTTATAGTCCTTTTATTCAACCAGTTGGATGGTGTCAGAAAAATGCAAGAACTCTGATAGCACCCCAAGGTGAGTGGGTCCTCCCTTTTATCTGTACCATAGTTGCAGTGTGAATGGCAAACTCCAATGTGTGTTTTGGGATATGGAAATAGAATTCTAGCAGCAACAAAAAACAGAACAAAACAAAACAGTATCAGCCATTCTCTTTAGTATCAAGTGGTTGAAATCTTCCTATTCCCTCTATTAACACTCCACTCCCCCACCCACTTACAATTACGAGATGGTAAGGCAAAGTAGGAAGTCACTTAAGACAAACAGTGCTTCAACTTGTGACTGTGCAGAATGTGAAATTTTGTGAGATCCACTGGATGTACACAGTGAAAAATGAAGGTGGCTTTGGCGTCAGAAGGCCAAAGATTTGAATCTTACCTTTGACATTTACTAACTAGTTAGCACATGGCTTGGCAGGCCTTTCTGACTCTGAGTTTCCATGTCTTTAAAATGGAGACGGGCAGCTAGATGGTGTGGTGAATAGAGCATGGATTGTGGAGTCAGGAAAACTCATCTTCCTGAATTCAAATCTAGCTTCAGACATTTACTAGCTGAGTGACCCTGGGCTAGTCACTTCACCCTGTCTGCCTCAGTTTCATCATCTGTAAAGTGAGCTGGAGAAGGAAATGGCAGATCAACCCCAAGTGGATCACAGAGATCAGACATGCCTGAAACAGCCGAACAACAACAACAGCAACAAAAAAAAGAGAGATAATAATATCACTTATAGGAAGGTTGTTGTGAGGAAAATCTCAAGTGATAGAATGGTGAATTATTGTCATTTTGTAAATTAAATAGTCACCATGGTATGATAACTAGACAGTCACAACTTCCTAATAACCGGTTTTTTCATTGTGTGTTCACACATACACATCATTCTATCCAAGTCAATTTTGGTAGCAGTGTCAAGTCCATTATAATGTATGGAAATCTAGAAAACGAGGAGCCATGTGATACAATAGCGTTGACTCTGGTGTCATGGGATCCGGCTTCAAGTCCTGCCTGTAATATTTGCTACTTGTGTGACCGTGAGCTACTTACTTAACCCCTCTGGGCCTCATTTTCCTCACTTATAAAAGGAGGAGGTTGTATTAGATGACCTCTGATATTCCTTTTAATTTTAAATCTGTGACCCATCATAAAAGCTCAGACTCAATTCCCCAAGCTAATTTAGGAAGTCTCTTAATAGGTTAGTTAAATTAATGAGAACTCTTTCAAAGGACCTCTAAAAGGCCATAGAGTTGATCAAAGAGTTGACACATTATTCATTATAGCATCCCTTGAAGAAATGATCTGTTAGTGCCTTTGCCATTTTTGCATCTGGCACACAACAAAAAATGAGGAGTGTATGGTAGCTTATCTATTTAATCTTAGCATGGTATTTAAATAACGGTTCACAGGGGAAAAAATGTAACTTTTAATTTAAATACAGATCCTGTATCAACTGTTCTCTAGTGGACATACTGTTCTAAAAATATCCAGAACACATCCAGAAGTTCATTTTGTAATTCTAAGGAGTTTATGAAAAATGGCTATTCCCTGAGATATTGAAGATATTTAAGCCTGTTATATGTGTCAAGGAGGATCTTCCAGGACCAGTAATTATTTACTCAATCTGATTTAGATAAATAAAGCTTATATTGAATCCCTTGTCCTGTATCTCCGTAAAAAATGCCTAAAGCTAACTTTAGTATAATCCACTTTAAGATGAGCTGACGATTTTGTCAGATCTCAAAATATACATAGTTGTTCTACTTCCCCTTTTTCTCCTGGTGACTACCCTCCCTGCTCATGTCACATTGCTCTTGTGGTCCCTAGGGGATGGAATTTGGTGCTTGAGTTGAAGTCTATCACCCTCATCTCTTACCACTGAGAAAATCTAGGAATAGTTTCGATAACACATTAAGGAGATAGAAACAAAGTCACCATCATTGTTGTCATGAACCAAGAGCAGAACGAAGGGGGAAAAATCCTGGTATTGCAGACTCTAGAGCCCTGGAGGGATATTCTAAAATGGATCAGTTAGTTTGTGAAAATGAATAAATTATTGAGTTCAGCTCAGTTTTATGCCGCTGAGGGGGAGGATTGGTGCCTTTCTCTAACCACCATACCTTAGTTTGGTTTCAAATAGCCTGGAAACTCTCCACTAAGGCTCCATAGAAATGTTAGGTTTAAAAAAAGAAAAAGAAAAACTGCCAAGTTTGCAGTTTTCTATCTTCCATGACTACTTGGCAATTACAGTGCATTGTTCGTTGGATCTGGCCATTGCTATACCGTGCAGCACTGAAGAAATGAAAGCCTTCCCTCTCCCAGCGAGGATATCTGATCTTTCAAGATCAACAAAAAATGAGAATACTGTGAAGGCAATGAACCTTAAATTTCACATTGGTAATAGCAGACCCAGAGAAGGCAGAGAAACTTCTCTTCCTCCCACTCTTATAAGTCTTGATGTCTAAGGCCCCACTCCTCACTTCCCTTTCAGTATCTCAGCAGTTATATAACAACATCTGGGATCACTTTTGAGGCTGAGAACAACTTAGAGGGTCCGGTAGAGACCAGCCGAGATGCCACGCGTTGTATAGGAAATGAAAGTGAGACCACTGATGTGTTCTTAGATCTTATAGAGACCTTAGAGGTCATATTGTTTAATCCTCTCACTTTACAGATGAGGAAACTGAGTCTCAGAGAGGTCAGATGACTTGCAGGTAGGGATTGCTTCATCCGCTGTATTTTATATCCCCAGCACTTCTCACATCTGCCTCACATAGTTGGTTGTTGGTTGTTGTCCGTGTCGTCCTCGCGTCGCTGTGTTGGGGTCAGTGTACACTGTGTCCGATTATAGCCGATCAGACCGGTACAAACTTGGAAGGCTCTATCACAGGCCAGGCACAGGTAGTCCACATGAACATTTGAGAAGAAGATGTCTCTAAATTTGAGCATCTCCTGTTTCTTTTGAGCTACTGTCATTCCGCTTTGCCACTCAGTAGGTGCTTAGTCAATGGTTGTTTATTCTGGTCAGCAGGGGGTCTCACAGTGGCAGGGCCAGGATGAAAACTCGCATTCCATAATTCCACATTCAGAAGTCCACATACCGTGCCCCTTTATGCTTCCCCAGTAGACTGCTGATGTAGCTTAGAAGCTACATTCCTCCATAATGCTAGTGCCTTCTCTGTGATTATCTCCAATTTATCATCTTGTTTGTGTATAATTGTTTTCATGTTGTTTCCCGCATTAGACTCTGAGCTCTTTGAGAGCAGACGCTTTTTTGTTTTCCTTTCCTCATATCCTTAGTGCTAGCTTGGAACCTTGCGTATTTAAGTTTTTTTTCAGTCATGTCCAATTCTCTGTGACCCCATTTGGAGTTTTTTTGGCAGATACACTGGAGTGATCTGCCATTTCCTTCTGCAGCTCATTTTACAGATGAGGAAATTGAGGCAGAGTTAAGTGACTTGCCCAGGGTCACACAGTTAGTAAATGTTTGAGGCTAGAGTCAAACTCAAAAAGATGAATCTTCCTTATTTTAGGTCCAGTACTATGTCTATCCACTGTGCCACTTTGCATATAGTAAGGGCTTAATAAATGTTTAACAATTTGAGATGAGTGGCAACAAATAATTTCCATATTTCTCTGGCTTTTGCTATTTCTCATGGCTTAGACTTCTTCATCTCTCTTAGCAGTTAGGATAAATTGGAGAAAATGCCTATTGTTTTTCTGGTCTTAAAAGCCTTAGGGAGTTCACTCCATAGCAACCTGCTTACTAACTGTGATCTTGGATTCCTTTTGCCTGAGGATAAGATCTAGGAATGGTGTCCTTAAGTCTTAATTTACTCTTCAGAAGAGTAGCGCCCTTTGGTACTAAGAACTCATTTTTTTCATTTGTCATATCACATTCTGTTCAGGACTGCACAGGGAAGAAGGTTATCTTGAGCCAGTGTCCAATTCAGTCTTCCTAAATAAGGCTAAGCGCTTCTCCATGTAACAGGATTTGAGCTGTTCTCTTCAGTTTAAAGGAATTGGAGAGTTGACAACTATGGTAATCTGAAGATCCATATGTATGGCAAAGGCAGTTGGACACATTCATCCATTTGGCTGATTCATTGGAATAGGTCTGAAATCTGGTCCCTGACATTTGCACAAAATCCCCTATGGATTAAGGATCATAATTTTAGAAGGTCATCTAGTTCTATTCTTCATTTTGCAGATGAGAAAACTGAGGGTCAGAGATATGAGTAAACTTGCCCAGAGTCATACAGGTAGTAGGGGCAGAGGTGCGTTTTAAACCCAGGTCTCTGGTTTTCCTAATCTAATGCTAAAATCCATTACAGTCCTAAAAATTAGGTAGTAGTTTATTGCAAGAATTCTTATTGTTTATACCCAAATTATGTTTTTTATTTATTTTCCAGTAAAATGTAAGACCCTTGATGACATGACAGAATTAAAATCAATAGGCATTTTTTTTCATCTTCTTTATAGGAAGATGCTTAAAACATGCTTGTTGAATTGAATGGAATGGAATAAAATCAAATCTCAGCTGATCTGGATGAATTTACAGAAAATTATAAAACTATATTTTTGAAATGGCAAAAAGCATCTCAAAAATTATTGAAAGAGGACTTTTTCCTCAACTTATCTTAAAGTGTTTTCTGCCTTATTTTTTCTACCATATTATCATTCAAACTCTGTCTTCTAAGTCATTCCTTAGACTAGGACTGCCTGAATCATTCCCTTTTGGTTTCTGTTGACTTAAGTGTATGTAACTCATAAGAAAGATTAGGCAGTGTCCATATTAGTGATTTTCTTCTTAGAATTTTTGGATGAATGATTTGCTAACTATAGTTATTTTCCTAAAAGTCAACGAGTTTTTTCTGTCATAATTTTAAGCCTATGGATTTTTTATATCAAATTATATTTTATGGTTGCAATTACATTGTTGTCAGAAAAATGTATTTGCTTTATCAGTCACAGCTTATAGCTAATTGCTCTTCTGAGAGCAATTACAGAATTTGAAAGTAGAACAGCATGTGGCTTCCCCTAGTAAATATTTCAGTTCTTTTATATTTGAAATAAAATAACTTAAGGAAAAATAGGTCAGTTTTAAAGAACTTAAATCACAAAAATAAAGAAAATTTATAAATTCGCTTCAATGTGGTGTTCTCTAAAATCTTTTCATGAAAATTCTCACGAATCTGACAGAAAACTTTTTAATCTTTAGGAGCCAGTTTGCTTAAAATTTGGCTTGAATTCCTTTATAAGAAATCGAACTTAAATTATATTAGGCTCTCATAGCAAAGGTCCTACTTGTTGTTTTGGGGGGGAAATGTTATTGCCTGAGAGGGGCTGCTGAATCTCCTAGTAAGAGTCCCCTGGACTTCCTGAAACTTTCTTTAGTGACAAGAAGCATGAATGGGAAATGTTCTAAGTGCCTCTGTTCTAGGTGCTTTTTAAAAAAACATATGATTTCATTTGATTCTCACAACAACCTTACGAGGTAGATACTGTTATTATTTCCACTTTACAGTTGAGGAAACTAAGGCAGAAAGAAGTTAAGTGACTTGCCAAGGTTTATGCAGCTATTTTCTGAGGCCAGATTTGAACTCAGGTTTTCTTGACTTCCAGGCCCAGTACTCTTATCCACCGCTCTACCAGCTGCCCCATAACACCGTTGTTTTGGTAGAAGAGTAGTTATGTCATTATTAGCTGCTGTTGTTTTAAATATTATGTAGCACGTGTAAGAAAGTAATGTCTCCGTGGTTTCATGATCATCGTTCTCCTTTTTCTCTTTCATAGGCCATCCTGATCCAGAAAATTTTTCTTGGACAGACTACTTGGAGACTACTCAATCTTCTGCAGTACCAGTCAAGGCTTTTAAAATGGTTAGTGCGTGTGTGTGTGTGTGTGTGTGTGTGTGTGTGTATGCCAGGCAAATTTTTAAGACTCTACATTACAAAGGAGTTGCTGATGTGCTTCAGTGGAGTGCATATACAAACTGGGAGCTCCCTACATTGATGTATCAGAGGTCCTGATCAAAACTTCTCTCTCCAAAAAAACCCCAAAAAACAAACAAACAAAAAAAAAAACGAACTAAACCTGATTTGTTATTGAATTTTATCTCACAGGTTTAAAGAATTCAGTTTTAACAGCTGAATTCAATAAATATTCTCTGCCTTCTATGTTGAAGATGCTGTGTTGAGTGCTGAAGATACAAGTAGAAATTAAAAAGTCCTTACCCTCAAGAAGCTTATGTTTTACTGGGCCATGAAACTTGTGTACAGATAAATTATATAGTGCATAGAGCTCCGGGCCTGGAGTCAGGAAGACCTGAGTTCAAATGTGACCTTAGATACTTACTACCTGTGTGACCCTGGGCAAGTCACTTAACTATTTTTGCCTCAGTTTCCTCATCTGTAAAATGAGCTGGAGAAGGAAATGGCAAACCACTCTAGCGTCTTTGCCAAGAAAACTCCATATACGTTTATAGTCAGTTGAACGTGACTAAAAAACGACTAAACAACAACTTCAAAAAGGAGAGAATGCTAACATGGGATCAAGAAAAGCCTCCCAGAGCAGATGGCACTTCAGCCAGGCTTTGAAGAACACTATAGAATCTAAATGGGTAAAGGTAAGAAGTGAGTGTATTTCGCACATGGGGGCCCAAGGTCCAGAGATGGACTAGAGTGTTCTATATTGGGAAGAGTTAGTGAGAGCATTTGCCTGGAATAGAGAGTGTCTGAAGGGAAGTAATAGAATCCTGGAAAGATACATGGCAGCTAGAAGGCAGCATTCTTTAAATGCCAGGTGGAAGATTTTGTATTTTATCTTAGAGTATAAATAGAAAGTCACTAAAATCTCTGGGGTAGATGAATGACATGGTCAGATCTTTGTTTTAGGAATTGAGCTGTGTGGATAATGGATTAAGAGCAAGGCGAGATCAGACTAAGGGAATCCCTAGGAGACTCTCAGAAGCTCTGCAGTAATTTCAGAGAAAGGTAATGAGGGTTTGGGACATCTAAGTGGTGCAGTGGATGAAGCACCAGGCCTGGAGTCAGGAAGACTTGTTTTCCTGAATCTAAATCTAGCCTCAGACACTAGTTCTGACATCGTGGGCAAGTCACTTCACCCTGTTTGCCTCAGTTTCCTCATCTGTAAAATGAGCTGAAGAAGGAAACAGCAAACTACTCCAGTATCTCTGCCAAGAAAACCCCAAATGGAGTCATGGAGAGAAGGAAATAACTGAAAAGATGACTGAACAAAAAAAAAATGAGTTTGAACAAGAGTGGTTACTGTGTAAGAGGAGAAAGGGAG
Source organism: Trichosurus vulpecula (assembly GCF_011100635.1). Lineage (NCBI taxonomy): Eukaryota > Metazoa > Chordata > Mammalia > Diprotodontia > Phalangeridae > Trichosurus > Trichosurus vulpecula. Next base: position 233,093,750 of record NC_050573.1, read on the forward strand.
TCATAGATCTAGTGGACATTTTTAATATAGAATTGACAAGACTTGATGACTGAATTTGAGGAATAATGAGAGAGAAGAAATAATCAAAGATGACTCCACATTTCTGAATCCATGTGGCTACAAAAATGACAGGGCCCTCAACAGAAATTGGCAAGTTTGTTGAAGGGATGTGGGTTTTTTAGTCAGAAAATTAATTTCACCCAAGTGAAGGTTCCCAGCAGGCAGTTGACAATCTAAAATGAGTTAGGAGATAAATTATTGTTGGGTGTATACATTTGGGAACTCTCTGCATAAAGCTGATAATTAAATACATAGAAACTGAAGCAGTCACCAAGCAAAAGAGGAGTCTGAGAGAAGAGGAAGTATAGTTAGAAAGATAGAGAATATTGTGGTCCTGTTTAGTGGGCAGAAGAAGATGGATGATGATTCAGCAAAAGGTCTTAAGCTAGAATGGTCATGCAGACTGGAGTAGAACTTAGAGATACTAGTGTCCCCATATTCAAGAGAGGAGAGAATAGTCTGGATTTAAAGCTCTGAATTGCTAAAAAGACAGCCAAAATGTAAACATTAAATGTGGGGATGGGAGAGGAGGACTGAATCATCTGGAAAACCAATGTAAAGGATTCCCTAACTAGACTTCTTTCCCCTTGCATTCATCTTTTTTTTTTTTTTTTTGTGTGTGTCCCTTTCCTCTCTTTCTTCCCCACCTTTGTTCACATTGTCCCTTGTGCCTGGATATCTTTATCCTCCCCTCAGCATCAACATGTGTCACTGTGTGATTTATCTTTCCATGTGCGATGCAAATGTCACTGCTTCTGCAAACTCTCCCCCCAGTGTCCTTAGCTAGAAGAAATCCCTCCTTCATTTGATACTTTTGGGGGTTTGGGGAAAGTAGACTACTAGAACTATGGCTTCATTGGTAGTGAGAAAATTTCCCTTCCTAATTAAGATCTGAAATTGTTCTGCAATTTATAGCCTTGGAGACTTGCCCGGGGGGTGTTGAGAGGGTAAATGACCTGTCCAGGATGATATAGCCAGTCAGTATTAAGAGGCAGAGCATGATCTCACATCTCCCTTGTTCCAAGTCTGACTCTTTGTCTATTAACCCATGCTATCTCTCCTCTTAACTACTAATAAATAGCATACAGCATGTCTGTGACCATGTCCAGTTATTCCATTTTATTTATTTTTTTATTTTTTGAAATCTTTATTTTTCTTCTTTGGTATTTTTTTTTTGACTCTTAATATTCTTTTTTTTTTTTTAATGCAATTTATTTATTTAACATATTTGGTTTTCAGCATTGATTTTCACAACAGTTTGAATTACAAATTTTCTCCCCATTTCTGCCCTCCCCCCTCACTCCAAGATGGCGTATATTCTGGTTGCCCTGTTCCCCAGTCAGCCCTCCCCTCTATCTCCCCCCTCCCCTCTCATCCCCTTTTCCCTTCCTTTCTTGTAGGGCAAGATAAATTTCTACGCCCCATTGCCTGTGTATCTTATTTTTTAGTTGCATACAAAAAGTTTTTTTGTTTTTGAACATCTGATTTTAAAACTTTGAGTTCCAAATTCCCTTCCCTCTTCCCTTCCCACCCACCCTCCCTAAGAAGTTGAGCAATTCAACCTAGGCCACACATGTATTATTATGTATAACCCTTCCACAATACTCATGTTGTGAAAGGCTAACTACATTTTGCTCCTTCCCAACCTATCCCGCTTTATTGAATTTTCTTCCTTGACCCTGTCCCCTTTCCAAAGTGTTTGTTTTGATTACCTCCACCCCCATCTGCCCTCCACTCCATCATCCCCCTGCCTTTTTTTTTTTTTTATCTTCCTCCCTCTTCTTTCCTGTGGGGTAAGATACCCAACTGAGTATGTATGGTATTCCCTCTCAGGCCAAATCTGATGAGAGCAAGGTTCACTCATTCCCCCCTCACCTGCCCACTCCCCTCCTCTCCTAGAACTGCTTCCTCTTGCCACCTTTATGGGAGATAATCCACCCCATTCTATCTCTCCCTATCTCCCTCTCTCAGTAAGTTACTCTCTCATCCCTTAATTTCATTTTATTTCTTTTAGCTATCTTCCCTTCATCCTCAACTCACCCTGTGTCTGCTCTCTTTCTTTTACATATATATATATATACACATACATACACATACATACATATACACATAGCTTGCATTCATCTTTTAAGAAAAACAACCATTTGATAGGAAATAATTAGTTTGTACTTTTATCTAAAAAGAATACTTACATCCAAAAGAATATGCCTTCCAGGCTATATTCTTCTAATCTGATACATTGTTACATTGTTGTGTGCGTGTGCGTGCGTGCGTGCGTGCGTGTGTGTGTCTGTGTGTGTGTGTGTGTGTGTAATCTGATACATTGTTACTGATAAATTCTTTGATTAAAATGGACCAAATAAGCTTTTTCTACCTTATTGCTCCAGCCCCATCACTTATCTTATTTGAAAGCCTTAAGCATCTTTGAATTCCATTACCAATCCCTTATCCTGGCATTCAGGACCCTCTACAGTCTGGTTCCTATCTACATATGTACCCATATGTCATTCTGTTTCTGTTCTTATATTCTATATTCCAGCTAAACTAGATTATGCCTTATTCTCATTCTGCCTCTCCCAGTTTTATGACTTCCCTACTCCAAACTACATTGCTGGCCCCCTCCCATTACTATTTCTTGACATCGCTTCTTTCTCATCACCAATTACCACTGTTGCCATGATGGTTTTGCTGATGGCTGGTCAGCTGGACATTATCTCTCTCTCTCTCTCTCTCTCTCTCTCTCTCTCTCTCCCTCTCCCTCTCCCTCTCCCTCTCCCTCTCCCTCTCCCTCTCCCTCTCCCTCTCCCTCTCCCTCTCCCTCTCCCCCTCTCTCTCTCTCTCTCTCTCTCTCTCTCTCTCTCTCTCTCTCTCTCACACACACACACACACACACACACACACACACACACACACACTTCTCGTAAAACTTTGTCTGGACTTTTCCCATATGCCTACCGCATTATTTTTTGTATCACAGTTATTTATGCATGTGTCCAATCCGCCCTCCATTATACAGGATATATTAGTAACTTCATTTTATCCTAAGACTTTTGGAACACTCTGTACTGTAAGTTCTTTCATGGCCAGAACTGCATCTTAGTTGATGTTTCGGTCCCCAGTGCTGTGTACATAATATGTGATGAAGAAATATTTAGTGAATTGATTTAGAATCAGGATAGATTCACCTCAATCACCAAATTTTAGAATTAGACCTTCTAGTATGGCCTCTACTTGAACAAGTAGAGAACATAATATTGCCCAACAAGTGGTAGTTTTCTTGAACGCCTCCAGTGAGGCCAAACACTTTAACTCTTTAGACATCCCATTCCACTTTTGGTTAGCTCATATTTCTTAGGAACATTTTCCTTATATCATAACTAAGTATTTTCTATTTTGCAACTTCCGTTCATTTAATTCTATCCTTTGGGGTCAATCAAGGTAAGGCAAAACTTCTCCATGCCAGCCCTTCAGATATTTGAAGGCAATTATCGCATCCCTCCTGTATCTTTCCTTCTTCCTCCTAAACATCTCAAGTTTGTTCAACTAATACTCAAGTCAAATGAATTTCATCATTCTGTTTGCTCTTCCTTTTTACATTTTCCAGTTTGTCAATGTCCATCATAAAATATGGTGCCCACATCTGAACACACTACTTCTGTTATGATCTAATAAGGACAAAGTATGGAAGAAATATAACCTGTGTTGTAAAATAATTGGTGTTTATAGTGATGACTTAGATTATTCCAGAACATAATCTTTTCATTTGCATTTTTGGAAGAATTGTAATGAGGACCTGATTCAATGAGCATCTAATCTAAGCACTTACTAAGTGCAAAGCCCTGGTAATATAAAGCCCTTTAACAGCTTGCAGTTTTATAAGGAATCTGCATAATTATTACAATCCGAAAGAATGTTACAAGGGCAAAAAAAGTTGTCTAAATAGAATGATAAGCAAAATTTAGAAAGAGGGTGATAAATTTTGAGCTACATGGGCTCCCAGAGACCACTGAGTCTGACTTCCTCATTTTATAGATGAAGCACTGAGGCAAAGAAGATTTAAGTGACTTGCACAGCTAGTATTGGTTTGAGGTAGGATTTGAACCTTGGTCTTCCTGAGCCCAAGTCCAGTGCCATATCCACCACTCTAGCAGTGCTCAGACTTTTTGGTCTCAGGACCACTTTTACAAATTGTTGTGGGCCTGGAAGTTTTGTTTATATGCATTTTGTCTATCAGTAGTTACTGCATTAGAAATGAAAACATTTAAAGTTTAAAAATTTTTATTAATTTATTTAAAAAGCATAATAAACCCATTATATGTTAACATAAATACATTTTAGATGAAAATTAACTATATTTTTCAAAACAAAACTTGAGAAATGAGTGACATTATTTTGCATCTTTTTGCAAATTTAATGTCTGGCTTTTAGAAGACAGATGGATTCTCATAATCTGCTTCTGATTCATTTTGTTGTGATAGGTTGTTTTGGTTCAAGTCTATGAAGAAAATCTGGTCTTAGAAGCATATGTAGTTGGAAAAGAGAATTTTCATCAACATTAATATTTTAATGGGCAGCTAGGTGACATAGTGGATAGAGTGCTAGGCCTGGAGTCAGAAGTACCTGAGTTCAGATATGACCTCAGACACTGGCTGTGTGACCCTGGGCAAGTCATTTAACCCTGTTTGGCTTAGTTTCCTCATCTGTAAAATGAACTGGAAAAGGATATGGCAAACATTCCAATATCTTTGCCAAGAAAACCTCAAGTGGGGTCACTAAAAGTTAGACACAACTAAAACTAAAATGATGGAATAATACCAATATTTTCATACTAATGTCTTAGTATTATTGTCTCACAGTTTCCTTGGCGGGGTCTCAAGGAGCTCCAGAGGTTTGCAGACCACACTTGAGAACTTTTGTATTGTACTATGTTATGGAGGAGGGGGCAGGTGACTGTGGGCAGAGTCAGAGATGACTTTATGGAAGAGATGATGTGAGTTAGGTTCAGAAGAAAGGGAAAGATTTAAAAGGTCAGATGCTTGGTGTGGGAAATCTTTCCCAGGCAGTGCAGCAGAACAAAGACGAAAGAAAACAGGACAGGAATAGTGATTAGTGGCTGTCATATAAAATACGTCAAGGAGAATTGTAGGAGAGAGAGCTAGGAATAGGGATAGGAACTGCATTGTGGATTGGGGGTGTAAATAAAATACATCCATAGGGAGCATCTATAAAATGCCAGGCTAATGACTGTGTTCTATGCTCAAGGCAACAGGGATTCATTAAAAGGTTTTGAATAGAGGAGTGATATCATCCTAGCAGTACATTAAGATTACTCAGATAACTGTGTGATATTGATTGGAGAAAAAATGGGAAAGTGGAGAGATTGGCCGTAGGATATCCAATTAGCGAGTTTCTACAATAAGCTGTTTGTAAGGTTATGATCAACTAAAGAGTCATTTCAATGGGAGTAGAAGAGAAGGGACAAAGAATAATGCAAACGTTTCCAGGCTAGGCAACTAGAAGATGGTGGTACCGTCAATAGAAGGTAACAGGCAGGCAGTTTTTAAGGAGAAAATGATTGGTTCGTTTTTATGCATGTTGAATTTGAGATATTGGTCAGACGTTTAGCTCATAGGATGGAATTTCAAAAGACCTGAGAGATTACGTAGTACAACCACTCTTCAAGGACTGAGAAACTGAGGCTTGAATCGTTAATTTGCTTGTCTGAGATCATGTAGGGCATAAGGTCATATATTGAGGACTTAAAGGGATCTTAGAAATGAAAGGAAAGTGGATGGAATGTACAGATGAAGAAACTGAAGGCAAAAGAGATTGTGACTCACCCCAAGTAACATCTATTAAATAGCATAATTAGGATTGAAATAATTGATTTGAAGCTGAAAGGGCCCTCAGAGGTCATAGAGTTCACTGCTTCCATTCTACAAAAGAATAACTCAGGTTCAGTTAAGTGTAAGTGATCCGACTATGATCACATGGCTAGATGTAGATTTGTAGGTAAAACTCGAAGTGAGGTCTTCCCAAAGCAACAACCAGCATTTTATCCACTATATCATTCTGTTACTTATCATAATGGGTGATTCAGTATTATAAATTTTCATCTCCTAGTTTCATCACTTCAGCACTTACACACACACACACCCACACACACACGCACCCTTCAAATGTTCCATATTTTAAACATTGTGAAAAGGCAGTTTGGTGTAATGTATGTAGACCTGGGTTCAAGTCTTGCCTCTGACACACACCAACTTTGTATCACTGGACAAATAATTTAGTTTTTCCATCCTCTAAGCCAGAAGTTTCTTTTTCCATTTCTCACTTCCTGTGTCATTGGACAACTGCTAAGTTACCCTTGAATGACTTGCTCTTTATTTTATTGGGGGGGGGGCAGTTGGGGTTAAGTGACTTGCCCAGGGTCACACAGTGTCTGATGCTAGATTTGAACTCAGGTCCTCCTGACTCAAGGGCTGGTGCTCTATCCACTGTACCACCTAGCTGCCTCTCTTTTCTTTAAAAATACATTTTTGATAGCTTTTATTTTAAAATAATTTGTATTTTCTAATACATTCCTCCTTCCAGAGAACAATACCTTATAAGAAACAATAGAAAAAATGGGAAGGGAATGGGGGAAGCCTTTGGTAGTACTGATCATCATATTGAAAAAGACAGACTTTATACGTTGTACTCCATATCCATAGTCCCCCACTCCTGAAAAGTATTGAGAGGAGGTACCTTTTTCTGACTCTCTGAGGGCTAAGGTTTGACATTGTAATTTTGCAGCACTCAGTTTTTATTGCTTATTGCTCTCCGTTTGCAACAATGTCAATACAAAACAATATTCACAACATTGTGGTCATTGTATATATTGTTTTCCTGGTTCTGCTTATTTCAGTCTGCATCAATCCACATACATCTTCGCATTCATCATTATATTATTTCTCGCAGCGTGATAATATTTCCTTCCTTCCTTTCTTCCTTCCTTGCTTCTTTCCTTCCTTTCTTCCCTCTTTCGCTCTGTTCTTCTCTCCCTCCGTTCCTCTGTTCTTTCCTTTTTTTCTTCCCTCTCTCCTCTCCTTCTTCCCTTCCCTCCTTCCTCCCCTTTTTCTTCCCTTCCTCCCTCCCTTCCTCCTCCTTTCCTTTCTCTCTTCCTTTTTTCCTTTACTCCCTGCCTCCTTCTCTTCCTCAGTTCTTTGTTACTAGAAAAATGCTACTATAAATATTTTGGAGGGTTTGAGACCTTTATTTTTTGTCATTCGTCTCCTTGGAGGATATGCCTTGCAATGGAAGTTCTAGGTCAGTGGTAAGGGATATTTTAGTCAATTTCTTCACTTAATTCCAAATTGCTTTTCAGATTGGTTGGACCAATTTAAGACTCCACCAACAATACCTTTGTATGCCTCCCTTTTTAAAAATGATTCCTCCAACATTGACTAAATTCTTGTTTGTTGTCCTTGCTAATTTGCTAATAAAACCTCAGAGTTATTTACTTTTGCTTTTCTCTTATTATTAATGTTTTGGATCATTCTTTCCTGTTATTGTTAATAGTTTTTAATTCTTTAGATAGCTATCTATATCCTTTGACTGGTTATATATTGGTGAATGGTTTTGGCCTTACATATTTTTGTTTCCTGTCTGTAGACCTTGGATATTAGGTAATTATCAGAAATATTTGATAGAAAGATTATTTTTCTCAGTCAATTCCTTCCCTTATTGTTCTAGTTGTTTTAATTTTCTTCTTGCAAAATCTTTTTTAATTTCATGGAATTGAAATTACCTGTTTTATGTTTTGGAATGCATCTATCCCTTGTTTGGTTAAGAATTCTTAACCAATATTACATTCTAATAGAAGAGAAGACATATGGGAATAGTTTCCAGGGAAGAGTGATTTTATCTGGGAAACCATCTTAATTCTTACCCCTTTAAATAAATAAACACATATAATACATATACATGCATATACACATATAAATGCATACACCTGTATCTATTCATATTATGTGTAATCTGCTAATAATTGTAATATTACTGCTTTTATCCAAGATCTTTACATTAATTTTTTGTAAGAGTTTCTCTTTGTGCATTTTCCTTATTTCTTGCTTCTCATTACAAAAGTGCAAAGTAAGAACAGCCAGTGGTTATTTGAATTGCAAGGTATTTATAAGAAAGAAAACCAATACACACACAATAAAAAAAAAAAACTTTGAAGAGATCAAAGATTCTGATGGACTGTCTCATTCATTAAATTTGTGGGTCAAACATCCTGTGTCCTGAGTATCTTCAGTATTTCAAATAGCCACCAATTGATGGTTCACAGGTGGGTTAGCTGAAATAACATTTAATACACTTTAAGCAACTTTTAACAAAAAAAGCATTGATTTTCATCTCTTTGACTCGTTTGAGCAGTTAGTTTACGTTAATTTTCTGCCATGGTGAAACTGGACATTGGAAGGAGTGTTAGATTTGGGGTGAGGAAACCTGGATTCAAATCCAGCCTCCCCAGGTGTATGACTTGATGCAGGTAAATCACTTAACTTTCCTAGGCCTTAATTTCTTCATCTGTAAAATAAATAAGTTAGACTAGAAGACCTTTTAAGTCCCTTCAAAGTCATTACCAGTGTTAAACATGGCTCATCACCTCCTCTTAGAATGGATTTCACAAAGAAATATTTACTTTGCCAGGGTGGAGTGTCTGTGTATCTAATTTCCTCTATTTCTAAAATGATCAAAGTATTAAGTTAAAGAGCATCCTGACTTCATTTTTCTGCTGTCTCTTTGGCTTTGGATGCCCTGTTGGTTCTGACTTGTCTTTCTCATGTTCATTGCAGCGAAAGCCTCATGGATTCCTGGTGAATATGAAACTTGAAGCAGTGGACAAGCGTAATCCTAGGCTAATTCGTGTTGCTTCTGTCGTAGATGTAGAAGACCAAAGAATAAAGGTAATGTTTTCAGATTACTAATTCTCCACTCCCTATCCCTCAACCTACTTCCATTTTAAGGATGTCATCCCATTTGCCATCTTGTGGGGAGGAATAGCAACTCGCTTCTGCAAATGTAAAGCCTAATATATAGAGTGCAGCCTTGTCGGTAATGGACATAGTAATAACAGGCTTAGAATTCCAAGGATAAAATGTGCCTGATTTATTGAGAAATCAGGCGAAATGAGACTGACCTCATTTACCAACACAAGCTTTGCTGAGTATGATTAGTCCCTGCACTCTCATTTATTTAGGAGTGGGTAGGCTATGCAGGCTAGAAGTGACTCACGAGCTTCAGAGAGATGCTAATACATTTTCCATTTAGGCCGTCACTAGAGTTTCTTGCATGCTGATAGCATCATTGTTGTTTTTTTTTTCTCCTCCAAAAGCAGCTGTGCATTGCAGTCCTTGACAAACACCAACACAGTTTTGCCTTTTCCTCTTATCTCAGTCACATTGTGCAGAATAGAAATGCAATCCCAATGCTATAGCTAAAAGAAGAGATTAGGTTTTAAGGTAACATTTTGATTAATAATCACATCTCTGAACCTCCTCAAGATGATATATATTTTAAAAATCAGTGAATCAAAAGGCCTTAATTTTTTTTTATGCTCAGCATGTAGAGCTTCAGTGTAATTCATTAAATCATCAAAATCACATGGCCTCAGCTCAGAAATCATTTTTCACCCAGGCACAGTTCATTTTCATAATAATAAAGAAATGAAAGCAACATAATTTTAAATGATGCTGTGCAGAAAGAAGTTTTGATTTAGTCTTCATATACTCATGGTCAGTCAAAAGAAATGACCTTTTGATGTATTGTTTCATGAAAGTAATATGCAATTGACAACAGACATTTCAGATACATCTTATAGAGAATAATCTAGTAAGATATTATTAATAAATGTGTTAGATGTACATTCTAGCATCAATGGAGAGTTAAAGATTGAAGTATTCTTTTTAGGTCATCCAGTCCAGCCCTTTCATTTTTCAGATGAAGAAAATGAGACCCACCTAAGTAGAGTTCATTAAATGGCAGGGTCAAGATTTAAACCCAGTTCTGTGATGTGATTTCCAATTAAGTTCTTCTTCTCTGTCGTGCTGCCAACTGGAGGTAGCAGCTTGTTGGGCTTTAAAGGTAGAAGGAATCTTAAAGATGCTTTAGTAAAAACTTTTCATTTTACAAATGAAGAAACTCCGGTTTAAGAGCCTAGTTAATGTGAATTACTCCAGTATGACAAAGTAGTAGGTAGTAGGTGTTATACTGATGGTGTCTTAATTGGCTTTAGATCCTAGTGCCAAGGAAAATTCTAGGAAGAATCTTCATCTTATGATCAAGGTGTGATTTATAGAAAGAGAGAATGATGGTTTAGTACTTTGCTTTTACTTAAAATGTTAACATTGTTATGACTACTTTGAACTTTTTATTGTTGCATATTTTGTGTTTTGCTCATGGAACATTTATTTTACTCAATTTTGAATGGGATTTTCTTGAACCTTTTTTTAAAGCTATTAGAATTTTTTGTTTAACATACAGATAAGTAACATTTTACATATTCAACCTGTTCCTGAAACTTGGTTATAAATGAATTTCTATAAATTGACTTAAACTTCTGTGTTGAATTCAATTGTTGTCTTCTTATTGAAAAACTACTTTCCCACCTAAATGTATCTCAGATTGTTTTAGGATGACAGTAAAAGAATGTTTAAAAAAATTTCCAGTCAAGACCTAAAATATTCGTTTTGAACTGTAATCAAAATACCATCCTAAATGCATAAGACAAAGATATGGGAGTTATGGTAGATTGCAAACTCAATACACATTAACAATGTGATGTGTCAGCCAAGAAAAGCTAGTTCTATCCTTGTTTACATTCAAATTGATAGTGTCCCAGGGAGGTCAGTGAGAATTATTCTATATTTTTTCTGTGATCTTTTGACAGAAGAGGAGACCTTCAGATGAGGCTGAAACATAGTGGGAGAACAAGAGACCATTACACAGGGGGAGACTGAAGGAACTGTGGATATTTAGATGTCATATATTTAAGGACTTATAACATAAAGGCGTTAGGCTTGTTTTGCTCATCTCCAGGATGTAGAACTAAGGTCAATGGGTGGAAGTTGGAAAAAATCAGATTTATAACTCTATGCCTGTGAGGCATGGAATATCAGTCTTTGAAGAATCAAAGTTGAGAATCATACAAAGGGAAAAGAAGCATGGTAGGCCTAAGTACCCTGCAACACATTATTGAAAAAATTACTGGATAGAAATAGTGTAAAAGTTGTCAATAGAGAGGACTTTTGACTAGGAGAAAACACAGGCTGGTTATGAAGGAAGAGGGAGGGATAACTGATAGAGAATCTATGAAACTTGTTGATAGTATATTTGTAAGAGACCAGAAATAATCAATAAACATAATAGGAGATCATAAATTGTTTGTAATCTGCATCATTGGAGGGAGTACACTCATTAATAAGATCAAATATCAGCATTAAGGAAAACTTTTTAAACTTAATTCCTTTCCAGAATTTGAACATAACTTTCTTGGGGAAAAGAGAAAGTTCCTTCTCACTAGAAATCATCAAGCGAAAGCCAATTAGCGACCATTTGTTGGCATTGTCATAGAATAACTCTTGTTCAGGTATAGGTTTAATTAGGTGGCCCTTTAATTCTGTGCATCTGTGAACTCTGGGTTGGAAGGAGATGGATCTTGTGTTTTCCATGTTGCCTAAACCTGTAAGCGCATTAATGTCCTCTCCAAAGTTATTTACACACACACACACACACACACACACACACACACACACACACACGCACGCACTTGCATACACGCGTGCATGCACACTCCCTGCCCCCCCCTTAGATATTTAGCTAGTTCTGCTAAAAGGGGTAATTTTACTCATTAAACTAATTCACCATTTAATAGCTATGGCTCTTAACAGCTGTTTATGTATTTATTTTTTGAGGGAAATCCATGTAAAGACATGAGTGGTCTTTTTGGGGTTATTTTTTCTCTTTATAGGGGTATAATTGTCTCTATGCACTTTTTTTAGCATCCAGATAATCTGAACTATTGTTAGTACTATTGATAACATTCCCACAAAGAAATGGAGAAAGTAGCTATTTCTACACAATGTATCTGTAAATCAGAAAACTCTGCAAATACGCGCTACCATATGCCCATTATGACCTACCTCTTATTGGTGAGTGAATTACTACTTTTTTTTCTCCAAAGTGCTGGCTTCCTCCTGTTGTTCTTTGTTGTGTTTATTAATTACCACACTTATAAATATTTATTATGTCCTTCCATCAGTGTGTCTTGTTCAATTTATAGTCAGTTATTTTGTTTAATAATCATTCTTTTATTTGGTTGCACAATGTATCCTTTGTATCTGAAAGCCCCTTCCTGCCACCGTCTCAGAAAATACATGTTAAATTACCATTGACTGATGGATGTTCTTAGGAAAGTTAGCCTTTATTTGGGAAAATATGTACTTCTACAAATAAACGTATGGAGATGACTTAAAACATAGTAATATTTAATACATATTTGCTGTGGGAATGGCAGCTAAGCTGTGAAATGAATAATAGATGAATCTCAAATAGATGCTTTTCAGCATAAGGTCTATTGAATCATTAATAAATTGAGTTCCTTCAGTTAGTTTTTTCATATTTAATGCATTAACAGGCTGTATTTATGGCAATTCTAAAAGGAAATAAGACTATGGCCAGAAGACATTAGCATGGCATATTGGCAACTTAGACTAAAGATAGTTCTGAATTTTAGGTCAGGTTAAGAAGTTTAGAAATTTCTGTTTTAAAGCATACAGGGAAATTGCTTGGAGGTGTTAGTCCAAATGCAAGACAGCTAATACCCACTGAAATTAGGGGTTGTGCTCTGCCTTGGGGAAGTCATAGACCTTGGTGAGTCTTAATTTAATTGGCTATCAAAAAGGGAGACAAATTAGTGCATCTTTGAACTTGTCAAAATTTCTTACTGGAAAAAATTAAGAAAAGGCTTTTGAAAATTGGGGATATAGTGAAATAGTGTTAACTAGTTGCTCTTTTCTCTAAGACTTGACCTTCTAATTACTGGTAATAATGGCGTCAGTTATTGCCGATTTCTTTTCAGTTTAGATCAAGATTTTGAAAAATGGTGTTTTTAAAAGTTTTAATAGGGATCACAGTATGGAAATTTAAAAATAGGCAAAAGACCAAAGTGGAAACAGGTATTATTTCTACTCAAATTGAGCCAGGTAAGGTTATTTAGAGAAATCCTATTCATGTCTTTTAAGGATTATGTATAAAGAACATTCATATTGAGTCAAGTTATTGTTAAAATACACAGGTTTTTTTTTACTATACCTTGTAATCTCTATGCACTTACACATATACACACACTTTTTATGTGTAACATAGTTGCTGAACTAAACTTTGTTTTATATCAATAAAACTATTTTCTCCAAGCCTATACAGCCTATAAATCTAGGTAATGAACTTTTTTTTTTTAAAAAAATAAACATTTTCCTAAAACTTTCTAAACTATTTCAAAGTAGTCTAGAATTTCGTTTTTTGTTTCTACTTTTTTCTTTCAGAATTTTAATTGAATATAGATCACATAGGGGAAAAAAAAATATGTGTTCTTTCCCAAATATAGCAGCTTTTGTGCTTAGGAGAACTAGCATCTTTAAATATCTACAAATGGACAGATAGTACTTCAGTCTCATATTTTATATTAAATTTGGTGCCTCCTACAATAAATACATTTTTCCCTCTAATATTTTATTGTGCTGATGCATTGGTTTTGTAATGAGATTGCCACCCACAGAGGCATTTCTTTCTTGTGATGTATTAGCCAACTCCAGATTCCAACAGCCAACGATTTTGCATAAATGAAAGTATACAAGATCAGGAGTCAGAGGATTTGAGTTCTGTGTGACCTCGGACAAATCAATTAACCTTTCTGAACCTTAATTTCTTTTCATCTGGAAAAGGAGGACAGTAATACAGTTTTTTCCTCACTTGGTAGATATACACACCAAACAGTAAGCTATAGATAAAGAATTTTATGGATTGTGAAGTGCTGCAGTGGGGATCATCATCATCATCATCATCATCAGACCTAGAAGCTTCCAGTATTTATTAAATCCAACTCATTATTAACCTACCATGTGCAAGATACAGTTCTTGATTCAGGACATTTAAAGTGACAAATGAAACGTTCTTGTCTTAGGGCAAAGGTTCTTATCCTGGAGTTAATTAACTTGTTTTTTTAAAAAGTATGCGTATTTTGATGATGATACTTCCATGTAATTGGTTTCACTTCTAATCTCCTGCATTTAATTTTATGTGTATAAAGCATTATTCTGGGAAGGGGACCCATAGGCTTCACCAGACTATTAGAAGGGTCCATTATGCTGCAAAAGGTTATGAAATCCCTGGACTAGGGAGATATATGTTGAGGAGATAAAGGTATACTAAGAAGTGATTTGAGATAGAAGATAAGGCACCAATAACTGCGGAGGGTGGGGGGGGGGGTTGAGGGAGAGGAGGAAAATTGAAAAGGCCAGATAAATGAGGTAGAATCTGTCCAGAACTTGTAAGAAAAATAAATACAGTATGAGAACAGTGTGGATGCAGGGTATGAAAGAGAGATGATCTTTTTAAATGAGTGCCTCAGGAAAATTTGAGGAAGGACAGTACATTTTCAGAAGAATGACATTCAAGCAAACTTAGAAAATATGTTTTTAAAAATCCAGCTGAATTTTGATCACAGCTGTTAGACTTGTGTGCAATTCCCCCCCCCCCTTCTTATTTGCCATAAGGTTGTGGGTGGCAGTAGCTGGATAGCTGAGATCACCAGAGGCCAGAATGCTGGTAAACAGTAGCTATTGTGGCATATGGGCAAGAGATAATTTGGGGGACATTGAGTAGGCACTGTGAATCCAGAGAGCCAAGCTGTGGTCTTTGTACAAATGGGGCAGAATCCAGTCAGGCAAGCCAGAATCAGGGTCTATGAGGTTATGCTGTTTTAGCCCATGGTTTCATCTTCAAGGCTGAGAGGTGGAGAGTGATGGATCTTGCCTCTGATCTCACTTGACACATCAGAGTTGGCCTTTGAAAAGACTATATGTTGATGGTTTTTATAAAAGGCTGAACCTTTGGGAAGGTGCTGAGTCTATCTGAGTAGTTCTATTTACCTTCTTTATCCTTAAATGTCTTCATCCTGAAAGATCATATCAGCCCTGGAACTCAACATTTCTTCAGTTCTCTTTGCCTTTGAGACCGCTTCCTCCCTCTGATTGGAGGATGGAGACCAGAAATTCCTTTTAAGGAGAGAGCCCAGATCAGCCTGGCTTCATTTCCCTTCAGGGTGTACTCCCCTATAGTTCCTTATCAGGTCCCCATTTCCAACCACCCTCCCCTGACCCTCCCCCACTACCAATTTCTGCTTCTTTTTGTATGTTTTTTCCCTCATTGGATTGTAAGCTTCCTCAGGGCAGGGCCTGTCTTTTCCCTTTCTTTTTATCCCCAGCACTTAAAATGGTGCCTGACACCTTTCAGGAACAGAATAAATTAACAGCCACTGACTGACTGTCAATCCCAGCTTTCCCAGTTCTGTTTCAGCCTTGCCATCTTGGGCTTTTCTGAGAAACTCTGGTTCCTGACTCAAGCTGGCCTTTGGTTTGCAATCTCTTGGATCCTATTTTGGATCCCACCTCTCATTCGCCTGGAGGAGATGACCTAAAGAAAAGAAGCTTGACCAAGTAGGAAGGCAGAAACCAAGAATATGTAGAAAGACAGGAGAATAAAGGCAGAGTTGATGTTCAAATTCAAGGAGTATTTGACCCAAATTCTAGATTTAAAGGCAGAGTGAAGGGAAGGATTATTATTTTCAGGCATGGAAGCCTTGGGCTTATCTCTCATTCTTCCCTGCCCCTCACTCCCTACATGCAGTTACTTTTCATGTCCAGTTGGTTCTTCTTCCATCAATCAAAATCTATTAAGGGTTAGATGTGTCCACGGCCAGTACGTATGACAGTACAGCTAAAGATGTGACCATTGATAATGGAAAAAAGACTGCTGCACCTCCCCATTTTAAATATCTTTCCTAGGTATACACAAATAAGGACAGTCAGGATATGTGCTCATGGTGAAGTAGAAACTTATTTCAAGCACCTCAGGTGCTCAGGCTTGCTCAGCGTAGCCTAGAGAGATACAGTCTAGATACTGTAGGACACGGGTTCTTAACTTTTTTTGGTGTTATGGATGCCTTTGGCAGTATGGTGACAGTTATGGTCTCTTTCTCATAATAATATTTTTAAATGCATAAAATAAAATATATAGATTTACAAAGGAAACCAATTATGTTGAAATAAAGTTAACAAAAATATTTTTTTTGAATGTTCATTAATCCCATATTAGAACCTTTACTGTAAGGGCACGCTACTCATGCTTCTAGCACACCTGCAGAAGATCTCTATGAAGATGTCCTCACACTCAGAGCACCATAATGCCTGAATTACCACTCTGTAATTCAGTTTGCCTACCAACCCTTTATTCAATAAAATACAAGGTGGGCACTTGAGTAGCTGAAACAGTAAGGCAATAGTAACAATGTAGATGATAATTGTTAACATTCCTATGTGGTTTTGTATCGCAAAGTATATGAGACTCTCCGCATAGAAGCTAGAAGAAGTAAACCATTTATTCAGACACCAGAGAACCAGATCCCATAACCACATCTTCAGCTCCCGCAGCCAGTCATTCCACTTCATCATAACAGCAAGGAACCCAAAACATTCCATACAGAGTATCACAACATGGAGCCTCTTCATCCCAAAACCTCTCTGACCCCCTGCTGGGGTCTTCTCCAAAAACAAACTCACAGTACAGCTAAGTCAGCCTGTTCAGTTCAAACAATCATGAGAGTGGCCATTAGTAGCCATAACATCTCTCTCTCTCTCTCCCCCCATTTTTTTGTGATATAACTTCCTTTTCCTGTCAGGAAGCTCCTCCTACCACATGTGTCTTAGTCTTCCTGTGATATAAACAGGTTACATGGCCTATTAATGGGTGGGAAAGATATTAAAATCTAAATTGCTACTACAGTAGCTAGCATTTTGTCCTCTTTTCCATAACTCTGATCTGAGAGAAATCACTTGCCCTGTGTATATCACTGCTTCCCCTTCTACTCATTTCATATGTTGCTAGGAAGACCCATGTTCAAGTCCTCACATATACTGGCTTTATGGTTATGGGCAAGTAACAGGTTCATCGGATCATAAATCATAGTCACTTAACCTCTCAGTTCCATGTACAGTTTTCTAAGGCTATAAATTATAAGGATGACCAAGCCATGTTAGTGGAAAGAGGTTGAGTTCCCCATAGGAATAAATTTACATTCTTGAGTCTCATCTGTTCCCACCTGCCCCCAAATAAGTTTCAATTAAAATTCAGAAGCTGCCCTATTTCCAGATAGACATGCCATCTTTGTAAATGGTCAGTAAATGTGGTCCAAATATATAGGGATATTTTGGAATATTCATAACCATAAGGATTCAGGGTCCTGACAAGTGAAATTCAAAACTAGTAGAATTCTAGAGAGGCTGGAATTCTAACTGATACTAAAATTTCTCTGTTCTTTAATTTGTCAGAGTCTGAATATCTTAAACCTTATAGATTTTGTTTTTTTATATCTCATATTTTTCCCAAGTGTAAGCAACATCTCCTTTTCATTACAGATGAACTTCTTTCAGGTTGTGTTGATATTTCAGCTGGTTTTCAATGGTTCATTATATTTTCCCCCATTTCTTGGGTGGTGATTGGCCCATTTTCAGATAGGTGGCCTCGCCAAAAGCTTCTGCCTGTGGGCTGTAACATAAATATGTAATGATGGTAATGAGCTCTAGTGTGTGGGTTTTACTGACACAGGTTATTTGCAAGTGGTGACTTATTCCTTAGGCATAACAACCATGAAATGGCTCCTGGCACTTATTAATAACTGGATGCTCTTCTGCATTTATGTTGTCTCATAAAGAAGAGGCCATTAGTAATGCTGGATGGGAACTTTGATTAATCAATGCTTTTGTATTACTAATGTTCCTTGATGAACCAAAGTGCTTCCTGTAAGCGGGGCTCAATGAAGATTATGTTGTATTTGGGTAATTGAAGTGATGCATCATTTCATTGCATATGGTTCTATTTCTTGTTGGAACATTGTCACAGTGAATCATAGTCAAGTTACAACAGTGTCGTTGAATCGCATATCATAGGACCATTATACTAATATTATATGAAAAAGAGTGGAAATGTAGGGTAGCAGTAGATACATAATGGATAGTCAATGTTAAAAAGCCATTTAGAATGGTAATGGTTGCTAGTGGTTTTCTATCATTAATGACAACCTTTTTTTTTAAACTAATTAAAAATGCCACACGCTTTAGCTTCAGTTATATATTGAACATTTGTTTTTTTATGTTGCATTTTACCAAATACAGTGCTCAAGGAGAATGAGTGATCAGTTCAAGAGGACCCTCTATTTCAATGGCGATAAGCACTGTGCATGTACTATTGTGTGGTTTGGAGGCGGGGTAGTAGTCCCAGATTTCTACGGTCATTTTACCTATATCAAGGAAATATACACTGGTTGAACAGATTTTATCCTTGATAACAATCACAAATATAAAATGCTTCTACCCTTTTGTTCAATTGTGTTCAACTCTTTGTGATCTCCTCTGGGGTTTTCTGGGCAAAGATACTGGAGTGGTTTGCCATTTCTTTCTCCAGCTCATTTTACGGATGAAGAAACTGAGGCAAACTGGGTTCAGTGACTTGCCCCGGGGTCACACAGTTAGTAAGTATCTGAGGCTGCATTTGAACTCAAGCACATGAGTCTTCCTGATTCCAGGCCCGGTATTCACTGCACCTAGCTGCCCCCTTTCCACTATACTATACATTAAAACAAGCAAATAAATAATTTTTTTTAAACCTGAAAACACAAACACAGAGTCAGCTGTGGCTTAGTGAATAAGGAGCCTGCCTTAGAGCCAGAAAAGCCAGGGTTCAAAGTGCTTCCTCTGCCACAAACTGGCTGTATGATCCCTGGAAAGTCCTGTAAGGTCTAGATCTCTCTATGTCCCTAGGTAATTCTCTAAGACTCTGAATTGCAGAGAAGGGGTGGACCTGCATTAGTAGTGAGTTTTTCTCAAGGGGAGTTCTCCCTGCTAATGAAATCACATGTCTGATTCAAACAGAACAAACATCACATACTCATGAGTTTAGGATGCCCCAATCCCCTTTCTAGTCACTTCTTCCTCTTAATAACTTCTGCTTGCTCAAGGTGTACCACATGTTATCCTGTGGAAGCCTTTCCATGATCTATCTATATGTTAATCTTCTCTCCTTCCTCAAATGAAATTTACTTTTCATTTGTTTAGGACAGTGATTTCATTGGTTTTAGGGAGTGAGAAGAATCTCCCTTTACCAATGCGGATCAAAAACTGTTCAGCAATTTATAGTTTTGAAAAGTTACCTGGGGTGCTGAAAAAGTAAGTCAGTTGTCCAAAGTCATATAGCCAGTCTGTGTCAGAGGCAGTATCTGAAGCAGTCATCCTGATTCTTGTGATGAGCTGTCCAGTAAGAAAAGCTGCCTCTCTTTATATTTATTCATTTGTGTTAATATTATATCTTTATATTAGAGACTACTAGGGGAAATAGAGGGTATAGTTTTAGGCATGGACTCAGGAAGACCTGAACTCAGATTCTGACTCAGATATTCCCTGGCTACACCGTGTGATCATTTAACTTTTCTCAGTGTCTTTCTGCATCTATAAAATGAGGAGCAATATTGGGCTCAATGGCCTCTTAAGTCCTGTTGTTGTTGTTGGTGGTGGTGGTGGTGTTGTTGAGTTGTTTCAATTGTGTCCAACTTTTTGTGACCCCATTTGGCGTTTTCTTGGCAAAGATACTAGAGTGGTTTGCCATTTTCTTCTCCAGCTCATTTTACAAATGAGGAAATTGAGGCAAATAGGGTAAAGTGACTTGCCCAGGGTCACACAGCTAGCAAGTGTCTGAGGCCAGATTTGAACTCTGGAAGATGGGTCTTCCTGACTCCAGGCCTGGCACTCTTGTCTACTGTCCCATTTAGCTCTAAGTGTCCAGTCGATGGTCTATGAATAGAAATTCCTTGAGGTTATGTCCACCTTTTTGGGGGAGGGGGAGAGCACTTAATAGATGATTGTTGGAATTCAGTTGATTTGTTGAGACTCTTCAGTTTTTTTTTAAATTAAAGAACACTACTTTTCAGCAATTTCTGAGTTCGATGTTACCACCCAGCCTAATAGCCATTTTAATCAACATTAAAATCTCTTGTCAGTCCACAGTGTATACCAATTCATTATGTAAAAGCCAAGAAAAGTTGTTTGTTTTCATGTCTTAAATAAATTGCTTATTACAAAGCATGGCACCTACTTTTGAGAGAGAGCCTGATTTGAAGGAAAAGGACATGTTTAAATTGGTATGGGAGTTTCCCAGCTTGGGTTCTTTGAGAGAAGAGGGAAAATCTGTAAGAAGCCAGAAAGGAAAAGAAATTTATTAGTGCACTAATACAGACTGCTTCCTGATGGCATCTTCACCTTCTTATGGCACAGGTCATATTTTTATAGCTGTTTAGGCCCAATTAGAATACATAGCTTTGACCAGTGGCATTCTGTGGCAGAATGGATATGGAGAAAGTATGCAAAGTTTGAGGTCACACAAGTTGCTAAAAGTTTATTCCTTTGGGATTTTTTTTTCTGTGATTAGTCTTATCAGAATTCCCTGTGTTGTCATGGAATCTCGAAGATGTCACCATCTTCGAGATCCTTTTCAAAATAAAATCATTCTTTCTCATCTTCTTGTCACCATTAAGGTGAGAAGTACAAACTCTATATTTCTCTTTCTTTCGCTTTAGAGATGACTTCATCTGGAGAGAAGATATCCCCTAAACTTATAGTACTCATGCTCATCCATCTTCTTTGCAAGATCCTTTCTCGGTACCTTATTGCCTGTGTGTCCTTGGACAAGTCATTTTTATCTCTCTAAGACTGAGTCTTCTCATCCATAAAATGGAGATATTGTTCTTTCTATTGCCTACCTCTTAGATGCTCTAATGGTTCTATAGAAATATGAGCTCTTATTACTATTTCATCCTTGGTTGATGGCATACCTGTTTTAAAATTCTTTTAGAATGTAACTTTCATTTGAATGGAGTTTTACAGAAATTTAGAACAGTCAGGCTAGAAAAAGGAAGAAAGGGGACACAGAGAACTATGAGAAAAGACAATAGGAAAACAGATATTTTTAGGCAAAAGATTATTCATTTTATTTGAATTATTTATTATGGTCCTAGAGTGTTGTGGGTGTTTCACAAGGTACAGAATTAGGGCAAAAAATATACTTAGAGGAATAGAGCTTAATATACTGGGAAAGACTAAAATGTATTCAGAACAATATAGAGTAGCTAGTCTAAGGTATAACTGATCTTTCCATTGATATGAATCATATTAAGAATGGAGTATAAATTGGGTCAGCATGAGGGGAGCCGAAACGAATGTAAATATCTAAATAGGGATGTGAAGAGAGATCATGAGTGGCTTACAACCCTCAGATACACTCTTGTGCCTGGTTTATGTCATTTTCAATGTGCAGTTCCTTGTGGCTTCTGTGAAAACATGTCTTCTAAGAATGATGTAATTTTACAACAGCCACAGAATTGAAGCTTCAAGGAAGACAGAAGAGAAGATGAAAGCAGCATTTAGAATAACTTGAAAGATCACAGTGACATGAGAGACAGAGTGAGGATCAAAGACACAAGCAGACTTAAGAAAGGGTGAAAGTGGGTTAGGGAACATGATCAGAAATGAAGTGAAAAACACCTAAGAACTGAGCTAGAGCAAAGTCAACCATGTGAAACCAGATAAATGTGTTTGAGTAGCTTGCTTGCTCACACTTGGTAGTCAGAGAATTTGGGTTGAAAATCAGGTGCTACTGACCCTGTCACCTCAGGTTGGGTTCCTCCCCTCCCTCCCTCCCTCGAGATTCAATTTCCTATTCTCTAAAATGAGGAGATTGAACTACGGTCATCTCCAATACTCTGTTTCTGTTTATGTCACGGAGTGAGTGTCAGAGAAAAAAAAAACACAACAAATCTTCAAAGACCTTACTTAATACTTCATAAATGAATACCACCCGTATGAAGCTTCGTTCATCTTAAAGACGTATGTCCATTTTGTATACACATGTGTATACATGTATACTGTGCTCTTGTTTTCTTTCCTAGTAGAAAAAGGCTTTTTGAGAGCAGGAACTGTGTCTTCTTTGTCTTTTTATCCCTGGTACTCAATCCAGCACCAAAGTGCCTATTAAGGCACTTAAATGCTTGTTGATTGATTTGGTTGATTAATCTAGTGAGGGTAGACCTACCACCTCCTCAGACCATTTCATTTTCTGGTAATTCTAATGATTAGGAAGCTTTTCTTCCATTAAGCCAAAACTGTCTTCTCTGCAATTTCCACCTATTACAGTTTTTTACTTGTGTACAAATATCAGATTCCCAGGATGAGGGAAGCATGTTTAGACAGCATCTGTTCTGAAAGAGATTTAGGCATTCTTTAAATCAGTAGTTTGATGTTTTGGCCAAAAAGATAATACAATCTTGGGCTTCATTAAGGTCCATAGCTTCAAGGATTAGGGAATTGATAGTCCCACTGTACTCTTGGCTATGTTATAAAGTAGGTTCCTTTCATGAATTGTTTGGACTAGACATTTCGTAAGGGCTCAGCTAACTCAAATTCTCCAAGTATTCCTACTTTTGCAGAAGAGATCTATACCCATTTTATATGATATATTGATATATTGGTATATTATTATATGTTGGTATATTGGTATATTACATGATACATGATACTTGGAATTGTAGCATTACATATTTAAAGGGACCTTAGGGATTGCTTAATCAATCTGCCCTCCCCCCATTTTATAAATGTGGAAACTGAGGCCCAGAATGTAAGACTTGTCTAAGTTCAAACAGTAAGTACCAAAAAGATGATTCAAAACTAAGCCACCTAATTCTAAATTCTTTGCTCCTACCATAATGCCATAGTCTTCCTTAGATTTCTAGTTAGATGGAAAAATGATCCCTCCCCGCCATTATAACCAAGTTTCACCATTCCATAATATAACATCATAAAATCCCATTGTAATTTCTTTTTTTTAGGGCAGATTTCCTCAACCACAAATCACAACATTGTTCCTATAGAAATAACTGCCTCCCACTCCATCCAACATGATCTAGCCTCTGACAGCCACACCGTGACATATTATGGAAGGAAGTAATGAAGTCATCCCTCCAAAGTTAAACTCCAGAGAGTTTTGCTTTCTCTATTAACTTAATTTGCTTAACAATAATCCAATTAGTAATCTTTTTAAGAAAGATTAAGCCAACCCTTTATCATTTTGTAGATTTTCATTTATTTCATTCATTTTCATTCTTCTGAGACTTCTTCTCAGATTGAAAATTCCTAATCTTTTTAACTTTATCCCACCGTGGGTTCCTTGTTCTTTTTACAGTTTAATTTCTCTTATCTAGCTGGGTGAGGCCATAAGAAGTACACACTGTTCCAGTCTTGAATAGACCGTGGTTTTATACCAGAGTAGGATGGTGGTTTCTATTTTGTTTTTAATATTTCCCTCCATGGTGGTGCCTTACTTTTACACAAGGCTTACATTTTTACCCAGCATTCTCCATACATTCCTCTTTTAATCTTCACAGTAACATGACTGGCAAGTTGTGTGATCATGGATAAGTCACCCTCTCAGAGTCTCAGTTTACCCATCTATAAATGGGGAAGAATAACCATAATTTTATTGCCCACCTCAGAGTATTGTTTTTAGGATTATGTTTTGCTAATTTAAAGTGCTATAGATATGTGAATTAATATTAATGAAGGCAGGAAGGCAGAAATGAATAGTCTATCATCAGGGGACTTTGAAGAAATCAATCTTTCTGTAAGCAGAAGGTTGTAGAATTGTGGGTAATAAAATTCCATAGCTTAAGGAGGGCCATATTATGGAATACTTTAAATGCTAAGATTAGAAATTTGGATTTAATGTGATATGCAATAAATGAACATTGTAAAATTTTGGGCATGTGAATTATATAGTGAAAGCTTAGGCAACTGTAACCAGCAGTTATACAGAGAAGGTATTGGAGGGGGCAAAGGTTGTGGGATAGAAGATGGAACCATGTTTAGGGTCATTCTTTTAGACCCAAAGATATTTCTCCCCAAAATGATCCTTTGGCAATTAGATTTTGTTATCCAAAATGAGTTCAATTCAGTGGACTTTTATGAAATTTTCTTCTACTTTGTGCAGAGTACTTTGTTAGGCTTTGAGGATGCTGAAATGAAGACAGTACAGTCCTTGCCTTTATGAATCTTACAGTGCTAATGAGGAGAATAGGTAAGAATGAAAGAAGGAGAAATGCAGGTCACAAGCCACAAGCCGATCCTAACCTTGAGTGCAGCCTGAACCAGATTAAGTTGTAAATGGGAAATATTTAACAAAGTAAATAAAAATACAGCAGAACATAGATAACGTTAACATATTAGTTTCTAAGTCAGTTTGTATCCCGCAGAGATCCTTTTGTACATACAATTTAGAAGACTGCATTACTGGTTGATACCACTGCTCTAGGACATTTTGAAGAAGGAGAGATCACTTCCAGCAGACAAAGGTCAGGGAACACTTTGTTGAGTGGGCACTTCAACTGGGCATTAAGAGAAGAAAAAGGCCATAGAAAGTCAAAGGTGAGAAGGAATCATATTCCAGGCACGGGAAACCAGTGTCCTAAAGTGGATAAAAAAAATTTGACAGCCATTAGAATTGCTCATCGTGTTTGAAAAGTTGTGAATTGTCTCTTAGACTGCACAGATAATGAGCTATAATAAGACATTTCCCACTATGCTTAGTTTCAAATCAGTGACATATAACAATGGTGTCCCAATTCTGAAGTTCATGTTGAAATTATTAAAAATAAATAAATGATAAAGCAGACATGACTCTGCTGTAAGAGAGGTGGCAGCTTCCTTCAGTTGACCTAAAGACGTCATTAGGACCAATTTTCAATGACAGAGACTAATCACTCCTATTAAATCATATTCCTTCCTTTGTTCCTTTTATGAGGTATCACCTTCCTCTCTCACATCTTCTATAATATTTTCCTTTTTTGAGGTGTGTGTTGGGGGTGGTGGAAAGTGTATTCTATCACCATTATTGGATTGCTTTTCATACTTGAGTTTTGGAATGTTTAACTCTTTCTGCAGAGATCTTGCCACAGTTTTGATGCATGTAGGAGATCTAGTCCATTAAACATCTGACCACATTGATGATATTGTTGATAGACAAAAATCTTAAAAACATAGAGGCTTGATAATTGGTTAAGTCCTTAGTGGGGAAGGGTTTGGATAGATTTAAAACTGAATTCCTCTCTCAAGTAGAACCTCAGTGAGCGTGAAAAGCCTGAGTAGAGTGAATTTAATGGAGTGTTCTTCATCTCCTCTCAGTTACAGATAATACTGCACTGAACTATACAAGGCATTTATGAATTATATTACATGTTAGCCTGAGAAGATCTGAACAAAAGAATGGAAGCTCTTTGAAGGCAAGGGTTTTTTTTCTTTGTATCCTAGTGGATGGTGTAGTACCAAGTACTTAGTAGGTACTTGATGAATGAATGGAGTGAAAAAATTCTTATTAAATAGTAAATGTAAAGCGCTATCCTAAGTTCTGAGGATACAAATAAAAAAATAAGAATTCTGTCCTCAATTAGTTCACATTTTAATATTGGTAGAGAATATATAAAGTAGGTTCCAGTTGCAGGGTAGCTAAAAAGGCACAATGGTCCTCAGAGTGCAACAGTAAGGCCAGTAATAATGTAGTTTCTTTTAGTGTCATTTCCATTAATGAAACCATTTCTTTTTCTGATGCAGAACCATTTAATGGTGCCAAGGAATTTGACAATAGCTCTGACTCTTAAACATGCAGGAGCTGCAGCATTTTCAAGAGCAATTGCCTGGTTGAAGTTCCACAAAGTTTTCTCATCTGGACAGTGGCTACTGCATGGGCAGGTTGGAGGCAGGAGTCCAGGCATGAGGTGCTGTTTCTAGGCTCTGGGCTTTTCTGCCTTTCTTTTTGTCAGTTGCAAATGGTAGCCGTGGTTCTCCTTGAAAATGGCTATGGGGGTGGGGACCAAGCTGGAAGTAGAGGTGAGGGTGATGCATGCCAAATGATGACTCATCCCTTCCTTTTCTTTCCTCATGTGCCATTGGTCTATTACACCTTTCCAGCAGGGCATTAGATCTATGTACTAAACTTCCTGTTGATACCAAATAATTTAAAACTCATCTCAGATCTCATTAATTTTACATCTGTGGCATTAACCTAATTTCTAAGATAGTTGCTAGACTCATTATTATGAGTGTAACCATTGGGTTTCAGAATCTTCAAATACTTCCCTGTTTTTAACTATTAAATAGCACTAGTCTAAGGAAAATGGGAGTAGGGAGATGAGCCAAAGATGGCCAGAAGTATAAAAATAGGAGTTAGGAGGTAGGTAGGGCAGGAGTGGGTATGCTGGAATGCAAATTGAATAAAGCAGAGAGTCTGCAAAGGAAGGCAAGTTCTAGAGAAAGGAGTTTTTCTTGGATAGCATGGCAGTACCACAAAGGGGGAAGAATGCTGGCATTGAGTCTGGGACATCTGGTTCGGAAACCCAGCTTAGATTCTTAATAGCTGTGTGACCTTGGTCAAGTCAATTAACACCTGAGTCTTCATCCAGAAAATGTGATGATGTTGTTGTGAGGAAAGTACTGTTAATGAATGTTAATGAGCTGCTATACCTCAGTATTCTTTTTAAAGCCTTCTTAAAGTCTGTATGTGTATGTGTGTGTGTATAATTCATTACAATGTGATTGATGAAGGAAAGACTTATCAAAATGTGTTGAATCCTTTGATAGGGATAGGGACTAGATATATGATTTCTTTGGTATAGGAAACTGTGTTAAGGAAATTCCCTCTACTAATTCAGGTAGACACTTTTTTTTTTTTTTTTGAAATTTACAGTCTTAGTACTGGAGTAGTAGAGGTTAAATGACCTGCCCAGAGTCACATAGTGTATGTCAGAGGCAGGATTTGAATCCATATCTTCCTGGCTTTGAGGCCAGCTCTACTATCAACAACTTAAAATAAAGAGTTATAATCAGTACAAATAATTTTATTCCTGTTTTTCTTTTGCTGAAATTTGTATTTCCTCAAAACATGTTGTGGGAAACTTAGTCAACATAATACATTGAGTTGAGTGTGCTAAAAGTAGGAAAAATAAATTATTTTAGGTAAATGCCTACTTTTCTTTTAAAGTCTTTGTCCAAACCCTGAAAGGTAACAGAATATATCTCTTACCTAAAGGGAACAACATATCAAAGATAATGGACTTCTTTTAAGGTTTCCTTTTCTTTGCGGATTTACCAAGAAACCATCTTTAGATCTTATTTGTTTGAAGAGATAGAAAGAGAAAAAAAATAAATCCAGTTTCTAGAGGTTTTGTTGAAAAGTAAATAGCTGATGCCCAGAAAGCTGTTAAACAGTCCATACCCTTTGACCTAGTAATACCACTTCTAGATCTATGTCCCAAAGAGGTGAAGGACCCATATATACACAAATATTTACAGAAATTCTTTTCATGATAGCAAAGAATTGGAGAGTGAGGGGGTGTCCCTTAATTGGAAAATAGCTGAATGAGTTATGGTACACGAATGTAATGGAATACTGTTGTATTGTAAGAAATGATGAAGGGGTAGTTTTAGAGAAACCTGGGGAGACTTGTATGAACTGATGCAAAGTGAGATGAAACAGAACCAGGAAAAAAAATTTATACAATAGCAATACGGTAAAGATAACTTTAAAAGACTTAGGATCAACACAGTGGATCCAACCACCTTTCCAGAGGACTCATGAGGAAACACACTATCTACTGCTAGATAGACAGGTGATGTACTCAGTGTACATTGAAACACATACTTTTTTTTTTTGGACATGTCTAATGCAGAAATTTGTTTTGCTTGACTACACACATATTGGCAACTTTTAGTTTTTTTGCTTTCTCTTTCAGTGGGGCTTCCATGTGACTTAAGCCTATTAATGGACTGGAAAGATCTTTCCATTTACATAACCATTACAGTGGGTGGGGGGGAAAGGGAGGGAGAGATTTTGGAACTAAAAATAAAATAAAATTGAATTAAAAAGTAAAGGAACAGTAAATGGCTAATGGTTGCGCAGATTATGGTAGCTAAATTTGATGTACTTCACTAAACACATATACATAAATAAAGGGACAGGCTTTGACTACTAGCTCGTAGTTCTCTAATGTTATGGTTTACAAGCACTTTCTTTAGAATAAAGCTGTGACATAGTATAAGTATTATTATTTCCCATCATATTTTTAGATAAGGCCCATAGTCACTGGTTAAGTGTTTGATTGGATGGAGTGCTTTGGTCTCTCAAACCAGGGCTTTCCTTGTTGAATAATAGTCAGAGAACCTGGGTGTAAGACTGGACTCTGGGAATTACTGTCTGTGCCAGTAACTTCACTGGTGAGGACTATTGATACATTTCCCTCTAAGTCCTTTCCAGCTCTAAATCTTCCTCAAAATTAGATCTGTTTTGAGATAAACGTACAGTATTTTGCCTCCTTAATGAATTGTGAACACGGGCATATTTTTTTTTAAAAAAACAAGCCAATTTGTTATGTGTAAACAATCATTCATTCTCAGTAACCCAAAAGTTATTCAATGTTTTCCACAATTCTTTGAAATCATTAGCGATTTAATTAATCTTCAGGAGTCATTGCTGTGGTTCAGGTAATTATTCACTTACACAAGAAAGACAAATAGAAAGCTCCTGCAGTCACTTGGATAAATTACATGGTTCAGAGCAAGAGAACCAGTCTAAGTAAACACCAGAAACTGATACAGAAACAAGTATCTTCAGGCTGTTCAGATCCCCATTTTAAGGTCGCCTTATTTGCTGCTTATTAGCAACATATATCTGTCAGTTTACATTTCAAGTTTTGATCTATATTCCACAACAATAAAACTATCAAGATTTAAATGTAAACTCTTGAAATTCACTTTATCATTGAACTGAAAAAAATACAGACAAGAGCTCAATGTTGTTTTTATCTTGGTATTTAAAGTTTTCTTTTTGTGTTATGTCAGAGTGAAATGGTTCAGTTGGTGAGAGAAAATTATATTTAAAAGATAAATATTTTAAATTTGAAAAATATTAGCCTCTGTCTTGGGTACACTTGTTTTGATCACTGATGGCAGTGTATTTGAATCAAATTATATCTTCAACCAAACCAACAATTGCTATTTCTTGTACATCACAATGCTGTGTAACTGAGGAAAACATGGCAGCTTTTGTATCATAAAATAGCAAATGATTTGAAAAGAAATCTGACATTGATGTTGTAATCTTTTAATACTTAAGTAAATCTCAGGATGCTCTATATCCAACCCCCAAACTTCTGCATTGACACCAAAGCCAGAGATATTCCTGAGCCTTTTTCCTGTGATTCCCTCCAAGTGAGGACAGACCATGGAGGTTAACTTCTTTACTCCCAGAACTTTTAATCTCCGAGCAATTCTAAATTTCACAATTGAACTGTTAGTCATTCAGTAAGCATTATTAAGTACTTAACTGTGTGCTAGTAATTTTCCTAAGTGCAAAAACACATTCTTTTCCCAATACAATGACAAAAAATGGCCCCTGTCTTCAAAGAAGTATAGTGTCTAATAGGGAAGACAACCTATAAATAATAAAGTACATATTTTTTAATATCTTCATATACACACAGAATGTAGATAAGGGTAATATGAAAGGGAGAGCCTTGAGGCTGGGAAACCAGTTAGAAAGCTATTGTAATAGTCCAAGCGAGAAGCAATGTTAGCCTGTTGGATGTTGAGTTTGAGATATCTAATTCAGTTCAGGATGTATTTAAGACAGTTGGAAAGGCACAATTGTCCCCCAACACAGAGACTGGTTAGATTTATAGATCTGGGAATTATCTATAAAGAGATACTAATTAACCCCTGGGAGCTGATAAGATCACTGAATGAGATAATAAAGAATGAAAAGGAAAGTGGGCCTAGGGATAAAGCTTTAGGGGATAAATAGGTGGACAGCTAGGGTGGCTGGGCCTGGAGTCAGGAAGACAGGAGTTCAAATCTGTCCTTGGACACTTACTAGCTGTGTGACCCTGGGCAAGTCACTTCACTCTATTTGCCTCAGTTTCCTCATATGTAAAATGAGCTGGAGAAGGAAATGGCAAACCACTCCAGTACCTTTGCTAAGAAAACCCCAAATGGGGTCACAAAGAGCCATATACAATTGAAAAGACTGAGTAACAACAAAGTAAATAGGAACTTGCAGGAAGAACTAGCAAAGGAGAGTGAAAAGAACATTGGGGGGTGGGGGAGCAGCTAGGTGACACATTGGATAGAGCACTGGCCCTGGAGTCAGGAGGACCTGAGTTCAAATCTGGGCCTCAGACACTTGACACTAGCTGTGTGACCCTGGGCAAGTCACTTAACAACCCCGATTGCTTTGGGGGGTGGGGCAGGAAGAGCAGTAGTTAAAGAGGTAGGTGGAGTACCTAAGGCAGTGTTACAAAATCTTTGAGTAGAGTGCGTATCCAGGAGAATTTGATTAAGTGTAAGTCAAAGAGGATCAAGATTGAAAAAAAGACTTTGGATTTGACGTTTGATATACCATTTGTACCTTTGGAGGAGAGGGCAGCTTCAGTTGAATGGTGAGGTCAGAAGCCAGACTGTTGGGGATTTAGAAGAGAGTGAGAGGAAGGGAAGTCTAGGTACCAGGCATAGACTGCTTTTTCAAAGAGTTCAGCCGTTGCAGGGAGAAGAGATATAGAATGATTGCTATAAGAAATGTTCAGATCAAATGTGCATATTTTTCCAGGATAAGGGATATATAGACAAGTTCATTGACTATATAAAACATTTTCAGATAGTCATTTCTCTGGGGAAAAAAAATCCAGGATAGATTAATAGGTTACTCAGCTGTTGGGACAGCAAACGTAAGTGGAAAGGTGAGGAGGTAAAAGTAGAATTTCATGGGAAAGTTTATATTTAGTGTTGTATGTTTTGATGAGAAGAAAGTTACATTTAAAGGTTAAAAACGACTACTTCACTATTTGCAGTTTAGATCCCTGTATCGCATTACTGAGAGTGTCAATTCAAAGGATTCAGAAAGGATCAAGCTGCTGAATTACATTTAGAAATTGAGTCAAGGCATTTAAAAGATGTTCTGGAGTAAGAATAAATTTTAATTTTATAGCCAATTAAGAATTTAGTATCCAGAAATATTATATTATCCTAACCAGTTCCACGCCAGGAGTACATACAAATTTTAAATTACTTCTTAAAGAAAAGTGACCAATCCATGCCTTCAGATAAATTCCTCCTTAGTATGCACATTTATGATGAGAACAGTTGTTAAGTACCCAAAGATAGATGTAAAATAGTCATCCATTTTGTTGTGGATATGGCCTCTGTAGATTTTGCAAAACTTAGTTCCATAAATTCTAATGTGTGTGTGACTTAGCATAGAACCTTTAGTGATTTAATAAAATGTTGAAGCAACAGAGGAAACTCAGACTTACTGCAACGAATTAAGAGATTTCTCTCAATAATGAGACATACTGAAAGTTTCTACCAAAGTGGTAGCTGAATGAAAAGTGTTCTTTTTTTGGTCAGAGGAGGCCAATACCCTTGACATACATAGCCCTAGAAGCTTATTTATGCCGAAATGTGCGGCCTACATTCTAATTGCTTATTGGGATGCTTTAGTGCTTGAAATGTTGAGGTGTTCACAAGTACCATGAAAACATTTGTAAGTGTAAACCAGTTTTGAGATTTTATAAATCTCAAATTCTTATAAAATGTCAGTCATTAGAATATATTCCCTGAAGAATGTTCATTGGGTGAGCAAAAATTGTAATGATTTACAGTGCCCAAACTTGGAAACATTTAAAGACATCATAGAAAGAAACAAAAACCTAGGAAGCCTATTAGAAATTTAACGTTTCTAGAATTCTTGAATAATCTAGAATTTTAATTTTGCTTTTTGAAGGAAGGTTCAGTTTAGATACTATATAATGTTGATTATGACTAAGACCCTATGATGAGGCTCTATAGGCCCCTTAGCGTATTGGATGTAGAGCCTCCCTCAGAGTCAGGAAAATCTGGGTTCAATCCATGTACTGACAATGTGACTCTGGGCAAGCCACTACAAGGCTGTAAGTTGCAGAACAATTGGCATTCCATATAAAATTACAGGTCTAGACACTGATGCCCTCCCCATTCCAAAAAAGTTCCTTACCAGAGAAACAGAAAAGTACAAAATGTATGTAATAATACATGGAACAGAATTCTTGTTTCAGAGTGGTTTGTAACATTAATGCCTCACTTGTATTTCTTTGTACCTTAATAATGTCCTAGCATCGGGTTACTTATTTGTGGCTTAAGTTGTTGTAGGGAGTTTTGTTGGTCAATTTAGCTATTTAATAATTACACTGTCCCCAGAAATATCTAAGACAGAAAGGAGGGAAAGGGGTTTGGGGTGGGGGGAAGAGAGAGAGAGAGACAGACAGACAGAGAAGATGACATTTAGTGACTGGACTAAAAATATCAGGGAGGATATGGATTAGTGGTAAATAAATTATTAGTTTTTGGTATTTTATTATATGTCCATCAATCAATATTTATTTATTAAGCACTTACTCTTTGCCAGGCATTTTTCTATGTGATGAAAATACAAATAAGTAAAAGATTGCCTTTGCCCTGAAGGAGTTTACAGTCTAATAGAGGAGGAAGACAGAAAGGGAAACTGAAAAGTTGGGGTGGGGAGGGAAGATCCCTGTTGAGAGAACATGAAGGAGAAAAGCAGAGAAATGTTAGCCAGGTAAGAAATGAAGAGGTAGCTTCTCTGGACCACCTCCTTACATGGAAGTTTGGGAGTACTGATGAATTGTGAATTCTGGGGCTGATGTGATCTTGCTGGATGAAGGCATTCCCAAGGCAAGATGCAGAAGTCCAGAGGAGTGTCACTGAGTGGGAAATAACAGCAAATGATCAACAAGCATTCATTAAATGCTTGCTGTGTGTCAGGTGCTAGACATCATTGATGTAGAGCTGCAAAGGACCTCAAAGGCCATCAAGTCTGCCCCCCCACTCCAGTTTGCATATGAAGAAACTGAGGTACAGAGGTGTTCAGTGACTTGCCTAGGGTCACACAGTGAGTAAATATCTCAGGCAGAATTCAAACTCTTTTTTTCTCCATTTTCAGCACATTATACCACCTACCAAGACAAAAATTAAACAATTCCTGCTCTTGAGTTGCTTATATTCTGTTGGTGCTAGCAACATACACACAAATGAATAGATAATAAATATATAAAGGAAATTTTAAAATTGATCTTATTTTGGGGGAGGGAAAGGCAGGGATAGACGCACCAGGAAAAGCCTCATGTACCAGATGAGAAAGTGACACTTGACCTGTGTTTGAATGGAATAGAAGCAGATGAGAACAGGTATATTAATATGGGACGGATGGGGGGCGGGATACACTCTCAGGGAGTTGGCATTGGAAGAAATGGAGTGAGGCATTTATTAAGAGGAATGTGAAGGTGATAGGACGGTCACTGTCCTATGGAATCCTGTTGCTAGATGCTTTAGGTAACAAATCGTCTTCAAAGAAGATTAAACTTTCATGTGATGGAAGAGGCAAGAATGGCACTGGATCAGAAAGCCCAGGCCAGTCCCGTCTCCACTAGTGCATGAAATACCCACTCTCGAAAGCACAGATCCATCAAAAGAGAACGTATGGAGGGTCTCTTTCCTACACTCAGGAAGCTGGAAGAAACCTTGTCCAGCTTCATACCTGAGCACTTCTTTCTTCTAGAACACTGTTCCATCTCTTCTGTTTTCTATCCGTAATCTGTCTGTCAGTTATTTCTGGTGTTCTCTACCTGCTTGCCTGTTCTGTAGTTTATCCCAAGGGATGAATGTTGATCAATAAAGTAGGGGTGGTAATTCATAAAAATTTTATAGAAATATTCCTCTTCTGATCCTGCCAGTATAGCACTGACTGATCATCCATGTTTTTAGATTGCTGATTCATAGAAAAAGAGGTGATTTGAATCTGAACCAGATAAATAATTTGGATCCAGCAGGTGTCATAATGACCATGTTAAATTGAGTTCTACTTATTTTTTAGAAGCAAATTTAAGTCTGTCTAGTTAATTAAAATTAATTAAATTGAGAGCAGTTTAAATGCTCTATAGCCCTTTTAAAAAATTAAACAACTTTTTTCTTTATTGCTCCCAGCGCCGCAAATGAACCTACTAATGATAATGATTACTCTTATTTCTGGTACTTAAGTGGTACTTTGTATTGTCAAATGATTTTTTTCAAATATTAATATACAAAATCTGTACAATACCTGAGAGCGTTGTAATCTATCAAAAGTGATGAAACTGATCCAAAGAAAGGTTAAACCTGGCCAATTGTATTGGCAACCAAAAATGGGCTCCTTAGCACTTAGTCAACAAGTGCCCTTGACTAGTTTGGCTTTTTCCCCTGAACTGAATGCTGTTTGTATGTTGGACTGGAGTAAGCTTGTCGGCCCCTTCACCTTGCTTCCCTTGCTTAAGCTGATGGAAAGAACCTGTGCTTTCCCGGTCAACCCCTTCACCTTGCTTAAGCAGATTGAAAGAACCTGTGCTTTCCCCAGCGTACCTTACACCCCCGCAGAAGCTGGATGGTTAAAAGCAGCTCCCGTTGGAGCCAGAGGCTGCTACAGCCACAGCCACAGAGCTGACCTACGGGAGGAAGCTGAACAAAGACTTCAGGCCAGTGGGTAATCTTTTTACCATAGAGGGGGAAGCATGATTTTGCTTTACGCAATCATGCTTCTCTGTAGCCTCCTGGTTACTCTTTCAAGGCGTACTTATTGGGCCTGGAAGCTTTTGATCAATATATCAAAATGGGGTTGCTGGTTCATGGGTTGGTTACTGTGGAGCCTAAATATATGTTTTGATTCTTCTACCTTCTACTTTGAGAGTTTCTTATATCTGGCGGTTCCGAACCTTTCAGACATGTTTATGATCCTCTTTGAGATTATAAACTCTGCCCTCCTATTACACCAATATGTAGGAAATCGATGCCAAGAGGAGACTAAAGATACAGATTACAGAATGATAGAATGTTCACGCTGAGACTTAGTGATCATGTCGATCAAATCCATTATTTTAGGGTTGAGGAAACTGAGGCCAACAGAAGGAAAGAAACTTTCTCAGGATTGCACAGCAAAGGATTAATAGAGCTTTGATATAAATTAAGGTCTTCTGAGGTCCAGGATTTTTTTGTTTGTTTTTCAATTATAGGCGCCTTTTCTTTTCATCATTGTAGTATAGTAATTTTTCAATACATTTTTTTTCTTTTTTTTTAATATTTTTTTATTTTTAGTTTACCACACACGGTTCTACATAATTTTGAGTTCCAAATTTTCTCCCCTCCCTCCCACCCTCCCTCCCCAAGATGACATGGAATCTCATATAACTACCATATATAACTTCGCATTGAATTAATTTATACACTAGTCAAGTTGTGGAGAAGAATTATGACCAATGGAATGAATCATGAAAAAGAAGAGACAGAACCAAAAAAAAAAACACAAAACCCAAAAACAAAAGAGAAGAAAAAAGGCGAGCATGTAGTGTGCTTCAATCTGCATTCAAACTTCACAGTTCTTTCTCTGAATGAAGATAGCATTCTCCATTGTGAGTCCCCTGGAGTTGTCCTTGCACCTTGCGTTGAATGCATTTTCAATTAAACCCTACTTGAAGAAACACAGTTAAACATAATTGACAAAAGAGACAAGAGTAACAAGCATCATGATCTCCAGCAAGACAATCGTGGTCTTTCCACTCTATCACAGTGAATTGATCCCTTATCTTTTTTTAATTTAAATTTGATTTTTTATTTAAATTTAAATTGTTCTTATTTACAATTGACTGCTTAAGTCATGGTTCTTTGTCCCGGAACTTAGTTCAGAGATTTAGCTGGGCCATAATGGATTAAGTTTAAAAATCCAGCTTACCTGCTAATCACGGTACTATTCTTTTCTTTCTCCCCTCCCCACTTTATAGTATTTTATTTTTCCAATTACATTCCATTACATTCACTTTTATAAGATTTTTGAATGATTTTGACCCAACAAGAGATAGAGAGCATTACAAAATGCAAAATGGATAATTTTGATAATGTTAAATTGAAATGTTTTTGTACAAAAAAAGCCAATGCAACAAAAATTAGGAGGGGAGCAGAAAATTGGGAGAAAATCTTTACAACTCGTATCTCTGATAAAGGCCTCATTTCTAAAACATACAGGGAACTGAGCCAAATATATAGGAATACAAGTCATTCCCCAATTGAGAAATGGTCAAATGATATGAACAGGCAGTTTTCAGAGGAAGAAATTAAAGATATCTATAGGCATATGAAAAAATGCTCAAAATCACTACTGATTAGAGAAATGCACATCAAAACAACTCTTAGGTACCACATCTCTCCTGTCAGATTGGCTAAAATGACAAAACAGGAAAATGATAAATGCTGGAGAGGATGTGGGAAAATTGGAACATTGTTACATTGCTGGTGGAGTTGTGAACTGATCAAGCCATTTTGGAGAGCAATTTGGTACTATGCCCAAAGGGCTATAAAAATGTTCATACCCTTTGACCCAGCAATATCACTTCTAGGATTGTATCCCAAAGAAATCACACAAGTGGGAAAAGGACCCATATGTACAAAAATATTTATAGCGACTCTTGTTGTGGTTGCTAAGAATTGGAAATCAAAGGGATGCCCATCAATTGGGGAATGGCCAAACAAGCTGTGGTATATGAAGGTAATGGAATACTATTGTGCTATAAGAAATGGAGATGATATGGATTTAATAACAACCTGGAAAAACCTACGCTACATAATGCTGAGTGAGCGGAGCAGAGCTAGGAAAACATTATATACAACCACAGATATATGGATTCTGTGAGGACTAATCCTGACAGACTTTGCTCTTCTCAGCAACACAAGGTACAAAGACAACTCCAAAGGACTCACGATGGAGAATGCTATCTACATCCAGGGAAAGAACTATGAAGTGTGAATGCAGATTGAGGCACACTTCACGCTAGCCTTTCCCCCCCGCCTTTTTTTTCTTCTTCTCTCTTTTGTTTTTATTTTTGGGTTGGTTTTTTTTTTTTTTTGGTCCTGTTTCTTCTTTCTCATGATTCATTTCATTGGTCATAATTCTTCTCCACAACTTGACTAGTGTGTAAATTAATTCAATGTGAAGTTATCCATGGAAGTTATATGGTATTCCATGCCATCTTGGGGAGGGAGCGGTGGGAGGGAGGGAAGAAAATCTAGAACTCAAAATTATGTAGAAACGAGTGTTATAAACTAAAAATAAAAAAAAATTAAAAAAAAGAAAAAAAAAGATTTTGAGTTCCAATTTTTTTCTCTCTCAGCTCCCCTCTCCCCAAGATGGCATGCAATCTGATGTTATTACAATCTTATTAAACATATTTTCACATTGGTCATGTTGTGAAAGAAGAATCAGAACAAAAGGGAAAAACCAGAAGAAAGAAAAAAAGGAGAAAATAGTATGCTTCAATCTGCATTCACACTCCATAGTTCTATCTCTGGATATGGATAGCATTTTCCATCATGAGTCTTTTGGGGTTGTCTTAGATCCTTGCATTGCTGAGAAGAGATAAGTCTATCAAAGCTGGTCATTGCACAATGTTGCTGTTACTGTATACAGTGTTCTCCTGGTTCTGCTCATTTCACTTAGCATCAGTTCAAGTAAGTGTTTCCAGGTTTTTCTGAAGTCCACCTGCTCGTCATTTCTTGTAGCACAATACCACTGTACTATTCTTTCCTCAGGGAATTTTACTACACCTGGGGGATGAGTGGTCACCAGGGAGTCTGGTCTAGTATCTTTACACCACCAAGCTATCCTTCAAAGATGTCTGGTTTGCTGTCCAAAAATCTGGCCCACTAGCTTGCATCTGGATTCAAACAATGAGCACTTCTTTGTCTCAGGAGGGAAGGAGAAGGTCCTTGCTTGTTTTTCATTACCAAACTTCCAACCAATCATGTTGTTCCCCTCACCTCAGCTCTGTAACTAGTCACGTTGTCCTCAGTCCCTTTATGTCATCTACCGTGTTCTGTTCTTTGTTCTGTATTCCCCAAAACCTATAAAAAGGAGAGCTGTCCTTTTCAGGGTCCTTTACATAAAAGGAGGCAAGCTGTTGACCTTTTATTATCAGGTAGCATGGCCCTGTTAATAAATGATATTTTGCTTGGAGAAACTTGCCTGAGTTTACCTTTTTGTCAGATTTCAATCCTGACAACAGTAATGGTTGACAGGTACAGAATGATACATACATTTTCATATGTGGCCAGTGTGTTAAGTTGTTTTGCTTGACTGTATTTGTTCTTGGAGGCCAGCTTTTTTTCTTTTGGGTGGGAAAAGAGGAGGGTAGTGGGAGGGAATGGTAGTGATACCTCCCCACAAATGAAAAAAAAAAAGAATGTTAGCAAAATTTGAGAGCAGAAGGAAGTTTAAAAGGAGACACAGATGACGAGAGACATATTTATACTACTGTTTAAATGTAATATGTGCTTGGTGCTATATATAATAGATATACGTAGTATCATCAACGATACTCTTCTTGTTCTTTGCATATGGAAATATTCATGTTTGTTGATGTTTGTCAAATTCATAATAAAAAAAGAAAATTTAAAAAATACACCGATTCCCTTCCGAAATTGTCCCCCTTAAATACTCTAGTAACAGGGATTCTTAACTTTCCTTGTGTCACAGTCTCCTTTGATAGTCTCATTAAACCTATGAACCCCTTCCTAGATGAATATTTTTAAATAATTGAAGAAATTGCTAAATTCCAGTTAGAAGTTAATGAAAATAAAGATATGTTTTTTCCTTCATCCAAGTTCATGATTCCCACAGTCACAATTCTAGGCTGACACCTGGCCCCTATGGAATTGTATTTGCTACCACCATCCAGTTAATTCAGCTCTCACATTGACTCTCAGGTGCTGTCATAATTTCAGAGGAATCTTCTAAGTGCTGTGTGAAATACCACCTGTCCTGTCTTCTATTTCTGAGGCCCACAACACCTCTTCTCCTTACCATATTATACTGACAGTAGCCTTTAACTAGAGTTTTTAGATATTTATGCACAGAATCTCAGAATTAAAGGAAAGCTCAGAAATCATCTAGTTCAAATGCTGCCTGAGAAAGAATCCTCTCTATGACATCTTTAATGAGTGGCTATCCAATCTTTGTTTGAAGGTCTCCCCATAATGGTTGGATGGCTTGACTATGAAAGTGTAGTTGCTAATAGCTCAGTATCAGCATAGCTGGGGTATCCCCTATAATGGCTCAGAGATTTGTGCCTGGTCCAATGTTGTTTAACATTTTTATCGGCGACATAGTAGATGGCCAGTTCACCAAATTTAAAGATGGCACCAGCTGGGAGGGATAGCTAATGAAGTAGATGACAGAGTGATGATCCATAGGGTCCTTGACATTATAAAGCACTGAGAGAAATCTAATAAGTTTAATTCAGTAGGGATAAATGTAGAATATTATACTTGGGTATGAAAAGATCAACCTCACAGTATACAATATGGTTAGACAGAAATTTTTCTGACAAAGATCAATGCGTTTCCATGGACAACAAGCTCAATGTGATTCATCAGCATGACAAAAAAAAAGCTAGTCAATCTTTGCCTGCATTAAGACAGGAATATCTTCCAAGCATAGAGAAGTAATAGCCACCCTGTATTCTTCTCTTATCTGAATTATTGTGTTCTGTTCTGGGCAACATACTTTATGAGAAGCTGGGAAGTATTAAGAGGATGATCAACTTTGCCTTCAGTCCATGGCATAGAAAGATGTGTTGAAGGCACTGGAGATGTTCAGCCTGGAAAAAAGATTACTTAGAGGAGGCATGATATCTGTCTTCTGCTATTTGAAGAAAGGACATGTTGTGTAAGAAAGGAATTAAATTTGTTCTGTTTGGCCCTAGAGTGCAAAACCAGTAGGTGGATATTGAAAAAAACTTGATATCAGGAAAACCTTTCAAACAATAGAAGCTGTGAAAAAAAATGGAATGGGCTACATGAGGAAGTGATGAGTTCCTCTTGCCTTGGAGGTCTTAAATCAGAGGCTGAGTGGATACTTACTACGTATATTACAATGAGAATTCTTATGCAGGTTGTATTAGATGGTTTCTGAGGTCCCTTCCAACGTCCTCAGGTAGCCCATTTCACCTTTTGGAAAGCTCCAATTATTAGAAAGTTTTCCCTATCCCCACCCCTCAACCTTCAATCTTCCAAACCCCTCAGTCTTCCAGTTTGCATATTCCATCCACTGTTGCTGATTCTTCTTGTTGTTTCAGTCCTGTCCAGTACTCTCCATGACCCCATTTGGGGTTTTCCTGGCAAAGATACCAGAGAAGTTCGCCATTTGCTTATCCATGTCATTTTACAGATGAGGATCTGAGGGAAACAGGGTTTTGTGACTTGCCCAGGGTTACATAGCTAGTAAGTGTCTGAGGCCAAATGTGAACTCATGAAGATGAATCTCCCTGATTCCAAGCTGAGTGTTCTATCCACTCTGCCACCTAACTTCCTCCTTTCCTGATTCTACTACCTTTTGCATTCATGCATTTGAAAACAACTCTCTCATTTCCCCCAAAGTCAAGGTCTTTCCTCAGATGTGAGGCCCAGAACCAGAGAGAACACTCAAGATGTGATTTTCTCCCAGTAGATTACAGCAGAACATCATTCTCTGTTTTTGATATTTTACTTCTGTAATTTCAGCCCATGCTGTCATTAGAATTTTTTGTCTACTGCCTCACACTGTTGACTTGTGCTGAGGGAGCTTTCATAAGAAATGTTGTCTAACCATTTCCCGCCGCCCCCCCCCCACCATATTTTATACTATGCTTTTTGAACATGAGTAAATATAAGACTTTAATTTACCCCCTACTATTTTTTTCCCGTAGTGGCAACAGTGCCATATGTCAACCTGACATGAGCAATTAGAAGGCATACTTTCTTTTGGGTGTGTGTATTTAGGATGTGATAAAAAATCTCCTAGGGTTTGCCAAACCTGAAAACCCATGCCCATTTTTGAAGATAAACATTATGGGAAAAGATGAGACCAGAATGAAAATGAAAAACATCCATGGGGATGATGAAGCTCTGGACGGAAATCAAACAACATTTTGGTTTGTTTTATCACTGTTTTTGGTTATGTGAGAAAGAATGACATGAGAAGTCAATAGCTGGTTAGAGAGTGTGACAATGGCGTTTGGTTTTTGTGAGAATACTTACCCATATCTGAATCTGTTTATGGTTATGGAATAAAACAAAGACAAAGTCAATAGGTTTGCTATTTTTTTGAGAAACATTTGTGTCTTGAACTCTAAATTTATCTATTATGGTCACAAATAATATTATTTTGATATTTTTGTACTCTTGGCATGTTGATCTCTGGTTAATAAAATTTTTCATATATATTTGTATATATGAATATCAAATGCTGATTATTCAAACTGTACTTTTTGACAGGTCCACTTTGATGGCTGGAGCCACAAATATGACTATTGGATGGATGTTGACAGCCCTGACATTCACCCAATAGGATGGTGCAACATGACAGGTCACCCGCTAGAAGTGCCATATCGTAAGTACAGTCTTTCGTTGAGTTTTTTTTTCAATTACCTTGCGTACATTTGAGCCTTAGAGTTGTTAACTTCTTTTATTTATCAAATAACCAAGTATTTAATAGGTCATGATACATAGAAGATTATTGAAAAACAATAATCCTCAATGATTTGTTGTGTATAACAAATTAGGTATGATAATCAGAATGGATTTGTGATAGAATTAGCTAAATTTGATAGGATTTGATACTATTGTCCATTTTAATAATGGAAACTAAGCTAAACAAATTAATGTCCATCT
The DNA here is from genome assembly GCF_011100635.1 of Trichosurus vulpecula. Taxonomy (NCBI): domain Eukaryota; kingdom Metazoa; phylum Chordata; class Mammalia; order Diprotodontia; family Phalangeridae; genus Trichosurus; species Trichosurus vulpecula. The sequence continues at coordinate 233,136,046 of NC_050573.1, forward strand.
TGTGCATATAGATGTTGTTTTTGTCAATATAGTTTAATGTATTATGTCTTTGCAGCACATCTTTTCTGTACATGTGTCATTATTTACTGGAGCGTGTAAACTTTAGAGTGCAGAACTGGGTATTCACTGTTTTCCTATCTAGCCCATTGGCCAGCACTATGACTGTCATATAGCAAATATTTAATAAATATTTGAATGAAAAAAGAAAAAATGCATGAATGAATGTATTAGTCCTCAGGTAGTTCATTTATACTTTATTAACTGCATATCCCACCATAGGATTTTATTGCAGTAGGTTAGTGGTAGAAAGTTTTTGTGTAGAAATAGAATGCCTCCTGATTATTACTTCTTGCTATGTGAGCAATAATAAAATCTATTGGTACTGAGACTCTAGGGGTGTGTGTGTGTGTGTGTGTCTGTGTGTGTGTGTGTGTCTGTGTCTGTGTCTGTGTCTGTGTCTGTGTCTTGCTACTTCCTTGAACCTTGTAACCAGTGTCAAATTTCCTATGTTTGTTTCAGATACACATAAGCATTTTTTGCTCATTGCTCCAGGATTTCTCTATACGTATTCCATAGGTGAAATGTTGGCTCTTGATCTCCTAATTAGATTGTCTTCTGTTAAACCTTAACCAGAGATACTTTCTTAGGCTTTACAACTGTTGCAAGATATATCTTTCAAAGAAATCCTCTACTTTTGAAAGGTGTCTTTTATAGTCAAACATATTTCACTAGCATACTTACCAAAAATAAGTGGTAAAGGCATGTATGGAAGGAAATATATGACTAGGTAGCTTTATAATCATTTCAATACATAAATATGTAGCAAGAAATAGGAGGGAGTAAAATTTAGCAGAGAGTAAAATTTTACTATAGGGCATCAAAATCTTTTAAGGAAAAATTGACTACTAATAGAAACTAAGGTAGGTACAATAGACACTGTAATTTTAACTAAAATGCTAAAAAACTGGACTGTCTGGTTTCAATTCCATATATATTATATGTATATATATGTGTGTGTGTATATATATATATATATATACACATATATATATATATATCACTTAGTATCTTTTAAAAGATGGGGAAAGAAAGATCTAGGATGGTCCAAGAATCAGAATGCCTGGGTTTGAGGCCAGACTTTAACTTTAGCTGAGGCCTTAGCTGAGTGATCTGAGAGGAGGTGCTTAAACTCTCTCAGTCTCAATTTCCTAATCGTTGAAATACTGTCTAGGAGGGTAGTTATCAGAAAGCACTTTGTGGGCCTTAAAGCACTCCACATTAATGGGAATTACTGCTGTTACTGCAAAATGGAGGAGAGTGAAGCTCATATTTTCTGCATCGCAGGATTGTGGTGTGGATACAATTTGACACTTGTGTGCAATGCTTTGTAAATCATAAAGTGCTATATAAATGTCATCTCTTGCTATTTTTCATTACATTCCACCACATACATGATAATAATGCATGCTATCATTCTATTTAGGGAAACCTTGGGCATGTGGGGCACACAGAGAGAGCCTGGTAGATTTATCAGATTGAAGACAATTTCTATAACCCTGAAAGTGGGGGCCCTACTCATGAAGGAAGAAAGGAAGTAAACAAGCATTTATTAATTAAGTGCTTACTATTTGCTAGGCACTGGGCTCTGTTCTTGGAATACAAATACAAGCCAGAAGGAAAACAGGCCCAGCCCTCAAGTAACTTACATTTTAATAAAGGAAGAGAACATACAAAAAGGAGCTGAAAAGCTAGGAGAAATTAATGCAGGCTGGCCTGAGCCCTTCCACAAGGTGGAGGCTCCTGGAGGAATTCACTTGTGGGAGGAGGGGATCTGGTTAAGCCTAGGGATATTCCACAATGAGCAGATCTCAGCAGTGGTTGTTGACGTGAGACAAATCCACAGCAGTATATTGATCCTTTTGACCCCGTCTGAGGGAGTCCCAGGTCTGGATCTAGCTCACGCTTAGACTGATATTTTTCCATAGAGTAGGTTGAAATTTTTGTGGGGCTTTTTTTGACCAAGTACTTGGGGATAGAGGTGGAGGGGGGCAGGGAGAGAGGCTTTGACTTACAGACTGCTGTGCATGGGGAGAGGTGTGGGTGTTTCTGCAAAGTTCCGAGGCCGTGGTCATAGAGTTAGAGTTTTGTTGGATAACTGAAAGCGGGAGGTACTGCCTGGATCACACAACAGGGATCACAGAATCTCAGAGTTAGAGTAGACCTAATATTTGCCTTTAAATCGAAACCCAATCAATGCCTGTATAAGAATTCCTATTCAGCAAGGGTTCTTAACCTGGGATCAATATATTTGGTTTCTTTTATAATCTTAGACATTTTAAAATGTTTCTTTGAGAAGGGATCCATAACTTCACCTGAGTGCCAGAGGGACATAGGACACAAAAAACCCTTCTTTACAACAGCCTCAACAAATTATCATTGGCCCTCTATGTGCTATAGCTAGTTATGGAGAATCCAACCACTCCCAAAGGAACCTTTTCCTCTTTTGGATACCTTTAATTCATACTAAATTTTTCTTTACAATAAGCCAAAATCTGCCTCTGTGACTTCTATCCATTAGAATACATTTCATCCCTCTTGTAAGGGCAGCTAGGTGGCACAGTGGATAGAGTGACTGGCCTGGATTCGGGAAGACTCATCTTCCTGAGTTCAAATCTGGTCTCAGACACTTAGTGTGACCCTGGACAAGTCATTTAATCCCGTTTGCCTCAGTTTCCTCATCTGTAAAATGAACTGGAGAAGGAAATGGCAAATCACTCCGTCATCTTTGCCAAGAAAACCCCAAATGGGGTCATGAAGTTGAACGTGACTAAAATGATTAAACAACAACAACGTTCTTCCTGTATGTTTTTTCAGATTCTTGAAGATGCTTACCCTCCCTTCCTATAAATATTTTCTCAAAGTTAAACACCCTCATTTACTTCTGATGCTGACTGGTGTGGCATGGTATTAGGGCCTTTTACCATCCTGTTGCCCTCCTCTGGACTCAGATAGCCAATTTATTGCCCTTTCTAACATTTGGCCCCCAAAACTGAACACAGTACTTCTAATGTCCATCTGACCGGAAAAGGATACATTGGAAAATCATTGGCTCCCTTATACAGGTCACCCATGTCCCTCATTAGTTAGCCTCAGGTGACATTGGCTTTTCCAACTACAGTGTCCTACTGTCAACTCATATAAATCTTGTGGTCCACTAAAGCCCCTAAATGTTTTTCAGATGTGGTACTACTGCTCCCTGCCCATCTTTCTCCCATTTGGGACACTGATTTTCTTTTTAGCTGGAGTAAGATATTCTGCATTCAACTCTATTCAGTTTCATCTTAGTAGATTTAGCCCCCATGTTCTAGCCTATGCTGCACTCTTTTTTAAGGGCCTGACATCAAATGTATTTATTATTCCTCCCAGATGTACATCTTGTGCAAATTTGAGGATAGTGGTAGTTGTGCCTTCATCTAAGTCACTGGTAAAAATGCTATACAAAGACTCACTTTCTGGATCAAACAGAGTATTTTAAGGGAGCCAGGAAATATGGTTCAGGGGTCAGGTTACAAAATTTGTTACTTAGATAACAGTGAAGATCTTATTTGCATAAACCGTTTGTGTAATTTGGTGCACTGAGTTTCTTTCCGGTACTTGTGTGTTTTTGGACTGTCCAATAACTCATTGCAGCTGAACTGCTCTCTCCGACACTGTTGCCCACATCATTCTCAGGGGGACAATAGAGACAGACTTCCCCATTTCTGGACCTGATACTTTTAGTAGGAATTTTGCCATTTTGGTGGTGAAATGGTGTTATGATAGATCCCAGGCTTTTTCCTGTTACATTTCTTTCCCTCATAATATTCAGGTGGCCCTATGGTTTGTAGGAGTTGAAACTTTCCTGAATGAGGAGAATTATCTGCATGGTAGAATTCTCTAAAAGGAATATCTCTCTCTCACTATTTTGATTTTCAGGTGTGTTGGAGATATTTTAGGTTCTTGTGGTCCAATTACTCTAAGATAGTGTATGCACAGACTTCTCAGAGTCGTGGTGCTTGGCTTCTATATGATGCCTATAACTCCTGGCAGATTTTGTCCCCATATGATCTAATTGCTTTTTCCTGTTGCTGTTTAGGACCACGGTGTTGTGCCAGCTGGGGATAGGGTAGCCTAGACTGTCATAGCTGAGGCATCTGTCTCCACCCTAAGTAGCCACCATCGATATCATTGCAACTCATATTTATATAGTACTTAAAAATTATTATCTTTGGTTTTTTATTACTTATATTTCCCAGCATATCTTTCCCTTTACTCTCTACTAGAGAATCATCTCTTTTGACAAAGAATAAAAAAGGGAAAGAAAAAGAGTTCAGCAAAACTAGCCTTTTATTGAAAAGATTTAATATCATATGCCATGTCCCACAACCACAAAGAAGTGGGCTTAGGATGTATTTACTCCCTTCCCTCCCCCTTATCGCCTTCCCCTTTCTCCTTCCTTCGTCTCTCTTTCCCCTATCCCCTGCCCTTATCCCCTCCCCTTATTTCTTTCCCTTTTCCCCTTCCCCTCTCTTGTTCCTTTATCCCCTTCCCCTCTCTCTTTTTCCTTGCCCTCTCCCTTTATCTCCTTTCCATTTTTTTTCCCCTTCTGCTCCTTCCTTTTCCCCTTCCTTTCCCAGGGTTAGGGCATAGGAAGGAGAGAAAATAAATGCTTATTAATTTTCTAAAGGAGATAATTAAAACTTTTGCGGCTATAGATGGTCTTATATAGTTCAGACCGAGTGTGGTGTCTTAGATCTGGCTTTTAGCAGCATTGTATCATAGAAACAATGTTGTCTTTGGAGTCAGAAGGCCTAAGTTCAAAGGCTGCCTCTAATACTTACTGCCTAGTTGGTGGAAGGAAGTCACTTTATCTCCTGGGGCCTCTCCTTATCTGTAAAATTCAGGGCAGTTGGACTAGGTGGTCTCTGCAGTCTCTCCCAATTCTGGATCTGTAATCCTGTGTTCTCCACCTAACATATTCATCCATTTTTTTTTCTCGAGTATTGCTTTAGACTTGTTGGGAGTTTGATTTTACATACACATACAATAGAGTCTACCAAAATCCTCCTCCATTACTTCCTCATGGCATGAAGCTGATATGGGATTTTTGAAGGCTTTTCCTGTTGAGCACAATTTCTGACAGGGCTGATAATGTCAGAGCTACCACCCTGGGTGAGTTCAGAGAGGCTCATCACCCAACAGACAGATGCTGACTAGGTGGGAATTTCCCAAGGCCATGTCACAACTGTATAATAACACAGAAGGGTTATGATTTCCGACCCTGGAGGGGCATCACTACCCGATTGAAATCACAGATTCTTGATGCATTGAGGTACGACGCAAGCAATTCTGAAATGGTCAGTCATGTATGGCATTTCAGTAAATAGAAATGGCCAGCCACATGGGACATTTTACAGTATAAAATAGATCCCTATGTGAGAGGATCTGAACAAATGATTCCTCAGTTTTTTTTTTCCCCGACTCTTGTATACTATCTTTCTTTGAATCTGTGTGACTCTAACCCTAAGTTTTCAGTCATGTCCCCCTCCCCCCAGTCCTCCAATATGAATTTTACTTTTAACACAGATATATGACTCATCATTTGCTTCCAGAGACACCTTTTTTCCACAAAATAATAATTATTAAAATTAGGACTTTATTTGTCCTGCTGATGTTAGCCTTGTGACTGTACAGAGAGAAGAGCTACAATACCCCTTATGTAGGTGAAGGATTATGTATGACAGTGTAGAGGAATCTTGAAATAAAGGAGTAATCAAAATTAACAGTCTTTGTCGGGAAGGATGCTCAGAAGAGCTAAGTTTTCAGTTATGTCTAGAGTATGGGCATAAATTAAGGGAATATTTCAGATGACTGAATTGTAATAAAGTCTCAGAGTATCTACAGTATCTTGTTAATTGTAAGGCTATCATGATTAGAAAGAAATTTTGAAAACTTTTAGTTTCCCAGAAATGTTAAGGTGTTGCTTCTAGAAACTTATATTCACTTACTTTAAAAAGACTTGGAAATATTATTTTCTAATGTATTTAAAAATTTTCCAAATGAAATATTTTATTGGATTTGTTAAAGATATAAAAATGCATCTGTTCCAGTTGCTTTTTAAAATTTTTAAATTTATTTTATTTCTAATTTATTGAATAAAACAAGCATTTCCATAGCGTAGTATAATTAAAGAAAGATGATTGCACACAAAACTGCAAGTCTGTTATGTACAACTTGCCATTCCTTTTAAATTTATTCAATATGCCCAACTGCTTTTAAATAGTAACTAAATGTTATCAGGGATGATGGAAACTTACTAACTGAATTTCAGTAAAAACCTTTCCATAATGGTGATTTTGGTGAATAGAATCCAAAGATTGTTTAGTAAACACATCCATCAATGTACTTCTTCCATCTGAATCTATGTGTAATGATGATGATAGAATTCGTGTAGCAATTTAAGGTTTGCAAAGTGCTTTACGTGTTACCTCATTTATGTACCCAACAACCTTGTCAGGTAGATGCTGTTATTATTATCTTTTTACAGATCAGGAAACAAAGGCACAGACAAGCAAAATATTTGAGATCACACAGTAAGTTAAGCATCTGAAGAAGGATTTGGACTCAGATCTTTGCGTTATATCCTCCATACTACCTAACTTGTTTTGTGATATTTTTATTTTTTCAGTTGTAACAGCTATTATAATCAAGTAAAGCATACAAACAAAAAAGATGTTAGAGAGAATGAGATGAATATGAAATAATATTTTAAAATTATTTTATTAAATATTTTGATGCAAAATAAACAACTGTCAGAATCATTATGTCAAACCAGTTAAAAATCATGTAAAAAATTAAATCACATTCATTTCATTAAAATTTTGATATTAATATATTTTAGTGAGAACAAAAAAGGTATTTTGTATCATTTAATAAATAAGTTATTTGGAAAACATTCTTTCATCTTCATTTTGACCTTTTAAATGTCTTCTTTTCTTGTGTGTTTTACAATGTACTTAATGTATTTCTGCTGTGGTACATATATGATTTATTTATATGTGTGTGTGTGTGTGTGTGTGTGCGCATGCATATAAACATACACATGTGTAATGTAATGTGACCATTGTTACATGTTTATAACTGATAGGAATATGTGATCAAAACATTTTGGAGAGCACTAGCTTATGGATGTCTGTAGCCTTACATTGTCAGGAGCTGTCTATCTGCAAGTGATTTGGAAGAAACTGGAAAGCAGGGCCAGGCTCACATAATTGTGGATAAAAATACACATGTCCTGGCACAAAACAGAGTGTGGCTAATTAAATGAACTCTTTGTAGAACTCATACTCACTTGTTCTGGTGTTCTCTGCTTCAGACTGACACATAGATCATATTTCTCTTCTCACTTTTCAAACTGTCTTGCTTCTGATCCAGGCACTGCATTCCCCCTTTGCCCAACCTCAGCTCAGTATTCTGAATCCTTGGCAGCTGACTGCAGTTTTTTCATGACTAATCCAGTAATTCTGACTCTTACCTAGATGGGAATCTAGTGTCCAGGACTCCTCTAGCCCAGCAAAATTCCACTAAAGTACAGAATAGAAGATTCTCTGGTCCATGCTTGGGTAATATTAGGAAGATAATGTTTGTGGGGTCAGTGGACCTTATTTTTCATACATCAATCACTTTTAGTTTGTTTTCACTTTCTTACTCCAAAGAATCAACCTTTTAAAAAAAATCACAGAATGTATCTTTTGCTGAATTTTTTTCCTCCTATTGCTCTATTAATACAATAGTAAGCATCTTAGCAAAAATTCCCAAGTGATATATTTTAACTAAGATAGATGACTTTCAGTCCCTTAGATCTATTAAATTCACTTGCCCAGGAAAAAAAAAAGATATCTGTAAAGAGCTCTCTTTAGAAGGGTATCATTAAATTCTTAGTCACTTTCATATCTGCTCTTGCTAGGATTATTTCATCTGGCTCCTATCTGGTTTTCTCAAGCCTGCTTTTTCCCTGGGATTCTTCTTCATATTCTGTTGCTTATATAATTATCCTTTAATACCATTCTCTTCTGTCTTTTGCTCAAACCACTTAAAATATTTTCTTGTTTCATCAAATCTGAACTCCTCTGCCTAGTTTTCATCTATATCTTCCATAATCTGGCCTTGCTTTTATCTATCCATTTTTCCATACTGTCCCCCAAAATGTCATTCTTACCCTATGAGATTCTTTCTTTAAAGCCCATCTCTCTATCCAAATTGTGTCTGTTCTCTGGAATGAAATTTGCGTGGGATAGAGCAGAGATATCTGACTTGCTGAAGCCACCAAAACAGTATAACCAGAACCAGATTAGAATGTAATTGGAAAATAGTTTACAAAATTAATAAAAACAGAATACAGCATAGATAATGTTAATTTGTGGTTTTGTAAGTCAGTGTGCAACCTGCAGGGATCATTTCTATTTGAGTTTGACCCTGCTGGTATGGAGGAAAGACAGCCTTGACTTCATTGTGAGCTGCTTGGGGAACCTCAAAACACCCATGTAGAAAGGTTGACTTTGGAAGGCAGAAGGTCCAATTCTTCATCAGAGACTGTAGTGAAACAGGAGATAGCAAAAGATGATGTCAGAAGGATTTGGGGTGAGGGGAGGAGTCATTCTTCATGACCCCTTTTCAGCTTTTCTTGGCAAAGATACTGGCGTGCTTTGCCATTTCCTTCTCCAGCTCATTTTACAGATGAGGAAATGGGTGGATACTAATGAATGATGTGGGCCATCATAAGTGACACTTATCTTTCTCTTTTATTGTATGACTGACCTATTTTATTTTCCAGTCATACATTTGTCTAATGTCATCTTTCTCCTACAAAATTCTGCAAGTGTAATTTATACTGCCTGATCCTATCTGACATATGCCAGGATAGTTCTGTGGAAAAAATGCTGGATTTGGCCTCCCTGGAACTTACGTGTTCAAGCTTATTAGCGGTGGAATCTTGGGCAAGTCACTACCCATTTGCAGTGTCTCCCCCCAAAAATGTATACATACTCCTGTTTACTGATGGATGACTTCTGTGGGTTGTCTATTCGATTATACGTCACATCCTTTTACTCAGTTCCTGATTATCTTCCTGGTTGCCTCACCAGGCAGAAACTAGCTTCTGTGGGGTTTGATTTCCCCAGAGGAATCAGAAGTCAAGAAGGGTTAACCATGAATTTTTATGATCAGTTCTATCCACTGCTTCCTTTCATTGGCAGAATAATTGTGAGTTAACTGTCTGCTAAAGTTTAAACAACTATTGCATTATTCCCTAGATCCTTTACTATAGTCATTCTTTTCTGTGTATACGTGCTTATGGGCCAAGCCTAAATGTGGAAAAACCTTTAGGTTCATTCAGCTCCATTAAAATCATTGGCTTTGGCTTCCCTTAAAGTTCTTGGCAGAGTATTTCAGTTCTGTCTTTTCTTTGTGGTTTTCTAAACCATCAAAGCCTAAATGTCTCATTAATTAGTTCTAGGGATCTCTGTGTTTTGTGAAGTTTATCTCCAGTGCAGGTAACCTCACGTTTGCATTGCACATAGACTGCTTTTCAAGTGAGTTGACATTTCTGGTTGCTATGAGTAGTCTTTAATGTTTACCTGCATTTGGGGAATGATGATTGGCCCATTCTCTGATACATAGAATCTCTGTAAGTGGGCCAATTTTCCCTAGTGGGTCTGTAACATCAATATTTAATGATAGCAATGAGCTCTTGTGTGTGGGTTTTATTAACACCAGTTATTTTCTTGGGAGCAGATTTGCAGGATCCCTAAGATTCCTGTCAGCAATTTTTCTTCAATGCTTGCTTCAGGAACTGACTTCCTACATCTCACCCTGTGACTTCAGGATTCCCACCTATTTGTGTTCTAGTAGTCATCAAGTATTTTTATTATGCCCAGTTGTCTTTTGACCATTTTAGATAAAAGCTTGAATTTGATAAGAATTCTCTTTCAGAGTGTTGTGGCAAATAGTATTCACTCACCCATGACCCCCAGAAAGCTGTCCCAGGTAGCATGTCAGAGCTCTAACAAACCATTGATGACCTATCCTTATTAGTCATCCAGAGGCAATTCTCAGGTCAAAGGAAGGTGTTGGGGATAATTCCTTTTATCTTCCTTGCCCCAAATTTCATTCCCATAATGCTTTTCTTTTTTATCTAAATGACAAGGGGAAAGACTGAAAAGGACTGCAATCTACTTCTCTCTTGGCAAGGAATAACAGTCTGCTCTACAGTATTCATTTTATTTAACTTTGAATTCTTCATTATGTTTTTCTAAGATGCTAATCAGGTGGCAGTTTTTGTTTATGGGCCAGAATGTCTTTTCTTGCCTTATTTGTTCCTCATATTTTTATATTACTCATTTATACTTAATATATTTTTTTCTGTGAAAGCTATCCTGTTCAGATCTGGTAGAGAAATGCAGCTTAATTAATATGTTTAATACTATAAAACATATTTTGTGGAAATGTTAATATGGAAAAAGAGAAGTCACTTAAAGTTAAGACCTTTGCCCATATTTCATGGAGTACTTTGGCCTAGCCCCAGAAGAAATAGGATGAGTGGGCAGACATTATAGGAGGTCTGATTTGGACCTCCATTCATTTAATTCAACAAACAATGATGAAATGCTTATTATGCAAATAGGCACTGTGGTAAGCTCAATGTGTGGGAAGACTTTCTTATAATTGAAGAGTCCCCCAATGTAGAGGTCTTGAACTTGGACCTGGATGGTTCCATGTTGGGAATGCTACAGAGGGAATTCATGTATCACATTCAGCTTGTTGATGGCCTCTGGAGTCTCTTTCAGCTCTATAATTATGGGGCTCTATATAATTTACATATTGCTAAGATCAGTAGAATCATTTATTGTCTTAATTAAAGGCAGTTCTGGATATTCTGCTTGATGTGGGCTTTTTTCATAAGACATGAAAAAGTGTTTATCCTTAAGTGCCAAGGAATCCAGAAGTCTGTTGTAGATGCAGAGAGCACGGCCACAGCTTGAGCAATCTCCAGCACACTGTGACTGTATCATCAACATTGGTAAGCTGAACTGTTTCTGAAGCGAACACATTTCACCCTAAACTTGAGAGAAACAGGGAGCTGTTCTCTCAGCTCATATAAAAGAATAAGTATAAACCAAGAGAGAGACTCCAAATATACGCAGAAATATATCTGAGCAAGCCTTGGAAGTTTGGTATTCACTCTTTGGATTTAATAGCGATGACCCCATTGGGAAGCCTACAGCAATTCCTGGATTCCCTTGGCCCCCGTAGTTTGTTAATGATGTAGAAGTAATCAGTAAGGCAATTTCAGATTTACTTCTCAGACCTTGAAATGGTGGGAAGGGGTGGGGACTCCAGGGAAGGATTTCTGTTGGAACTTAATTTATAAAGATTGTGTCTTCAGAAGTGACATTATGAAACATGAGTAGTATGTATAGGGATGCTAGGAAGGAGAGTTATTATTTTGGGAAAAAAGGAGATGCCTAGAGTAGCAGTGACCTCATTATGGCAATTGTTGTTCAGGTGTCTACTGTCACGTCTGACTCTTTGTGACCCCATTTGATGTTTTCTTGGCATAGATATTGAGTGGTTTGTCATCTCCATTTCCAGCTCATTTTATAGGTGAAATGACTGAGAAAAAGAGGATGAAGTGACTTGCCCAGGGTCACACAGCTAGTAAGTGTCCGAGCCCTGGTTTGAACTCAGGAGGATGAGTCTTCCTGATTCCACATCCAGCACTCTATCCACAGTTGCCCCACTCTGGCAGTAGCCTAAGTTCACTGCACATTTATAAAAGGAGATAATATTTGTAAAGCACTTTACAATCTTTAAAGCCATATGTAAATGCTAGTATTTGTATTTTTACTGTTGTTACTGACATCTAGCCGGGCAAGGGGGACCACCAGAAACTGGAACACCTGCCTTCAAGTAAAGGAAATAGAACTACATGAAATTCCTTGGTTTATACCTTTATATTCCTGAAGAAGCAAGATAAAAGCTTGGTTTCTTATCCCCAAGTGCAATATATGAGGAGTATGGACTGAGAGGCATGAGCTCCTTTAATCTTTGTGCACTTGAAGCATTTGAAGAGCATCCAAATATCTTATTTGCCTGGGCTATCAAACACAATTTTACATTTTGTTTTGTCACCCTTCCAGGAACCTTTCAGGAGCCAATTATGCCTCACATTCTCACTTTAGTAATCACTGGTGCAAATTCATGATTCTCTTAAAGCCCCTTTAGTCTCTGAGTCCCCTTGCCTAGATGAGGGTGATTGGCTGGTAGATCTGGAAATAATCAATATAGAGAATCATGAGATCATAGATTTAAAGCTAAAAGTGACCTTGGGAATCATCCAATCTAACTGCCTCGTCTTAAACGAGAGGAAGCTAAGGCACAAAAGATCAGGCAATTTGTTCAGGGCTCCACATGTTCTCCGTGGCAGAACTGGGGTTCAAACAGCCATCGTCGGTCCCCAGACTTGGTACTCTTTCCATCACACCACACTGTATGTACACTGGGTCAGAGAACCCAGAGTGAAGCATTTCTAGTTCCATCTCCATAGAGCAGGAATCAAAGGTTTCTAAAATAATATCCATTGCCAACAAGCAAAGCTGCTTGGCTGGTTGTTGTCCTTTGTTCTCGAAGAGGACCAAAATGACATCACTATGATAGAGTCAAGTTTCAAGGTATCTGACTGTGGCTGATCAGAACAATATGAGCTTGGAATGCTCTACCACAGGTCAGGCACAAATAGCATGTGAACATTTGGGGTGGATACTCTAAATTTGCACATCCTCTGTTTCCTTTGAGCTGTTTCAATTCTGCTTGGCTCATAGAGCACAGCACCTTCTCTGATGTGAGCATGCCATGCTGGGCAGTCCTGTGCCAGTCTTTCCCATGTCACACAATCAATTCCAAAGTTTTTGAGAGTGTCCTTGTATTGCTTCTTCTGACCACCATGTGAACGCTTGCCCTGTGTGAGTTCTCCATAAAAAAGTCTTTTTGGCAAGTGTGACAGGGTGAACAAAGACAGCTTCATAATTAGTTTCCACATCTGAATAATATTGCTATTGTGGTGCCTGTTTTGTTTATGTTTGAACTAATCATGATGCCTACTGAGTAAATGAAATAAAACATTAATGTACAGTGACCATGAGGTATTTTTTTCTAGAGCACAAAAAAGAGGAACAGACTGTGGAATATTCTTAACTTTTGCCCATAAGGAAATAGACATATTGGTAGATAAGTAAATGAATGAATAAATAGAAAGATAAATAGATAGAAGAATAAATTAATTAATGAATAAGTGGAAAAACTAACAGCACAACTGGAATCTAAAGATTGTGTAATCGATAGTATAGCCAACTTATAAATACAGCAATTGGACTTGCAAGGCTGAATATACTACACAAACTATGAAAATAATGACTTGTTAAATAAGATTCTTTGCCAGTTCTATAATTAATCAGTCAACAAACATTCATCGTGGTAGCTATTGTGTGATAAGTAACAACACAGATAGAAAATGAAATAGCCCCTGCTTTCAAAGAGCTTATATTCTATGTGCTGTATAGTTGAGATTTTTGTTGTCATTCAACTTTTTTGTTGTTATTCAATACACTTTTCAGTTGTGTTTGACCTGTTGCGACCCCATTTGGGGTTTTCTTGGCAAAAATACTGGAGTGGTTTGTCATTTCCTTCTCCAGCTCGTTTTATAGATGACGAAACTGAGGCAAACAGGGTCAAGTAGGGTAACAAAGCTAGTAAACGTGTCTGAAGCCAAATTTGAACTCAGGAAGATGAGTCTTGACTCTGGGCCTGGTGTTTTATCCGCTGTGCTACCTAGCTGCCTAAAATTGATAATATTGCCATCTTATAAATACAGCAATTGGACTTGCAAATCTGAATATACTGTACATACTATGAAAATAATGACTTATTCAGTAAAATGCTTTCCAAGTTTTAAACGCGATCATTCAACAAACATTCATTGCACTTGTGATTTGCTAGGTGTTATGTGAGAAGATAGGGTCATAGATAAAAAATGCAACAACTCGATCTCAAGGAACTTACATTCTACATAATGTAGAGTTGAGACTACACAAAGAAATAAATGAGCCTTTTTGATGAAAAATACAAGAATATAGAAATAGGGAGTCTTCAATCCAGCAGAGATGGGAAATCTCATTTAAGTTACAAAATAATGGATTTGGAGGACAGATATCAAGTTCAAATCTTGACCTCTAACTATGATAGAGTACTTGTGTCATTCAGACCAAAGAGGATTGCTAATTTAACTATGCAAGCGGGGATTCTCAGTTGTACTCTATTTCAAAGGAAATTTCATAAGGATTCTTTTGCAGTCTGCAGGTTTAAGAGTCCCTAAGTACTCATTGACTTAATAGACAATTACACTGTATTGTGTTTAAAAAAAAAAAAGAAAAAGAAGAGAAAAAGCCAGCTATTTTAAAAGTCCCTAATTACAGATTTACATGATAGACTTATCAAGAAAATAATACATTTCAAAATGTACTTACAGTCTTCTCTTAATGATATCACATGCTTTAAGTATTTCTAGTTAAGGCATTTATCCTGTATACTCTGTCTGTGGCTCCTTTTGGAGTTGTAAGAGCAAAAGCTAGCTACTTTTCCTGAAAATCTGGCCTTTTTGTTTCAAATATCAGCATAGAGCAGTTTTGAAGATCAATCACTCATTATGACCAGAAATTTTCTTTAGTTTTTGGCTTTTTTTATAAATACTCAAATCACATCGTCATTGGCCAATTATAATCCATTACGAAGTCTCTAAAGGCAAGCCATACATACTTTTTTTAAAAAAATCTTATTTTCCCCCCAATTGCATGTAAAAACAATTTTAACATTCATTTTTAAAAATTTTTGAGTTTTAAATTCTGTCCCTTCCTCCCTCCTCTTCTCCCCTTCGAGAAGGCAAGCAATTTGATACAGGTTATACATGTGCAATCACACAAAACATATTTCTATCATACATACATTTGTATGAATTGAAAATAAAACTGACATCTAAAACTAATAAGATTACTCTATAATGATAGTATCGTCAACTAATTATTTCAGAAATTTTAATACCTTCTCAAATAAGACTTTTGTCCCTGTCAATCCTTTAGTCTCCCTAAAATGCTTCTTTTTCCTGCTTTTCTTTAATTGAACTTGAACCTTCGTTTTTGTGTCTCCCACATCAACTCTCACTGTATTTAGATGTAGATTTTTTTATCAAAGCCAATTTGTTGTTGTTCAGGCATTTTCAGTTGCGTCTGACTCTTTGTAACTCCATACAGGGTTTTTTTGGCAAAGATACTGGGGTGGTTTGCCATTTCCTTTTCTAACTCATTGTCTGAGACTAGATTAGAACTCAGGAAGATGAGTCTTCCTCGCTCCAGGCCTGGTACTCTATCCACTGCTCCACCTAGCTGCCCATCAAAACCAGTACAAAAATGTTAATGATACAAAACCAATACAAAAATGTGGGTGCTGCAGAATGTACTCAGAAGAAAAATGTCAGAAATATTTTGGAGAAAAATGATGGGAATAATGTTCCATTTCACATTAGGACTCCTGCCCCCAAGTGATAGCACTATATCAGTTAATAATCAAATCAAAGCCTAATGGCTACTTCTTCAGATGCTGTTGCCATCTGCTGTTAATCAGAGTGTTTCTTTGGGGTGGGGGGAGATCCTACTTTGAAGTGCTTTTGTTCTAGGCTATTTAAGAGACCTTAAAGATCATCTTCTCCTATCCCTTCATTTTACAGATAAGGAAACTGAGGCTCAGAGGTCTCCAAAGGAGTAATTGGTAGAGTCAGGATTAGCACCCAAGTTTTATCTGTTCAAATCCAGTGCTTTTTCTGTTATACTTGGTTTAACTTGTAAGGCACTTATTATGTATGTCATTCTGAGTACAGGAAAGGCATTAGATTTTGATGGTGATAATGAAATTTGGTGGACTTTATAATTTAATAGTGAAGTAGGCAGCCAGGTGGTGCACTGGATAGAGCACCAGGCCTGGAGTCAAATCTGACTCAGGTGCTTACTAGCTATGTGACCCGGGGCAAGTCACTTATCCCCCTTTGCCTCAATTTCCTCATTGTAAAATGAGCTGGAGAAGGAAACGGCAAACCACTCCAACATCTGCTTGGTATAGAAAAGACCACACTAATCAATATAAAATCATAGATTTCTATTAAATTTTAGAATTGGAAGGGACCTTGAGGATTATCTACATTCCCCTCTCTCCCTTACCATTTTTTTTTACTTAGGAGGAAAGGAAAGCATAGAAAGTTAACCAATCTGCCCAAGGATACAAAACTAATTTGAAAAACTTATTACTTTTTCTACAACCGAAGAACATCATTTTGTATTCTGTAGTTGTAGACTTTTACTCCTTTCTTAAAAAGAGAGACATAGAGTTAGAGCAGAGAAATACACATAGAGACAGCCATAGAGATCAGGTTAAAAAGGCATGTTTTCATTTTGTAGTTAACTGTCCTTTCAGGTCTCAGATTGGAGATCCAATAGTGACAAACAATAGGAAGCTATCCTTCTTGTCATGTATATAGTACCTCCTCATTATTTAAAGCTTCATATACACATTCTAAATAGATCTAAATTAATTCAAACTAGTATATTCACATTTTATAAATGAGAAAACAGATGCTTCAGGAGAGTTGTGATTTGACTGAGATCCCACAACTGATGTCAGGTACTCAAACTCAGGTGTTCTGATTCTAGGCTTAGGTCTCCTTCCAGTCCACCACACTGATTCCCACAGTCTACCATAAATAATTTTTTAAAATGTTAATGCCATCTTTAATAGTACATATGTCCTCTTACGGGGGGGCGGCAGGTGCGCAGTTACAGATCACTGGGCTTGGAATAGGAAGACTTATTTTCATGAGTTCAAATTTTTCCTCAGACTGTGACTCTGGGAGCAAATCACTTCACCGTTTGCCTCAGTTCTCATCTGTAAGATGAACTGGGGAAGGAAATGGGAAACCGCTCCATTATCTCTGCTAAGAAAACCCCAGATGGGGTCATGAAGAGTCAGACACAACTGTAATGAATGAATTGTACTGTCAGACACAAATGTAATGAATGTAATGAATTAAAATATCCTTTTAAAAAAAGATGAAAAAAAAGATACCTGTAAATGACCTTTTAGGAATGAAGTGTAAATAAAAAAATTACACATTTTAAATATAGCCATTATGGGTAGTTTTTTAATTAGAGAACTTAGGAAAATTTGTGTTCTTTTCCATTTCACCTTGCATTCCTAAGCATCCCAAAATCAATAAGTTAGAGAACGCAGACAAACCTAAAATTCAGTGAGTAACAGGAAAGACATAAATCTCCAGAAATGAAAACCTATAGAGCAATTGTTGGGGCCAAGACTATTTAGCTTATAAATGATTTTTCAAATACGTAATGATATTCATTTGAAGCAACCTGATTTTTTCTCTCTTATATTGAAGCAACATGTCGCATCTCACAAAGATGTGGATGCTAGAGTGGATAGTAGATGATGGAATTTTTTTTATGGCTTTTAGTCTGGTAGCTTTGAGCATCTAGAATCCATTATTCTGCCCATTTTCTTCCCCTTGCTCATGCCCGTGCTTTTTGGTCTAACGACTGTGGGTAACAGAGGAGCTCTGATTATTTTTCCATCATCCCAGATACACCAGTAGGGAAATTATGAAATCTTTTATCTATCAAGTACTTTCCTTAATTTTTCTGTACCTGATTGAAATATTCAGATGAACCTTTGTTGACTTGGAAGTTCATTCCAGTGATGCTGACTATAACTCATTTCTGTCTATAATGCATTTGGCAAGATTCCTGCCTTTGGCAGTTTGATTTCTTGTCTCTCCATGCTCGATTTTGAAAAAGAAGAATGATACAGTAAGAAGATAACTGAACTGGGAGACAGGAGGGATCTGGTTTCAAATTCTACCTCTGGTAGTAGTGGTGTGACCATCATAAACCACCTAATTTCCTTGTCTCAGTTTCATCATCTATAAAATTGGAGTAATTATATCCATTAGCATAGTGGAGATCAAATGAGATAATGTATGTAAATTATTTTGCAGTACTTTAAAAAGCCCTATATAAATGTTAGCTCATGATTATTCCCCTTAGTACTCTTCCCCCTGCTAATGGTTTTTCCCTTGAATGGTATCATGGCATAAGGTAGAAGCCATCCTTAGAATCATGGACACCTTAGTTGGGGTCTTGCCTCTTACCTATATTTGCTCTGTAGCCATGGGCAAAACACTTAGCTTATTGGTGACCTAGCTAACTCTTTAGGACTACAAGTTACAGAGTAATGCAGCCTGTGTTGGTGGGAGGGGCTTCTACATGAGGAATTCCTTACACATAAAAAGTCCGGACAAAAAATAATATTTTTTTCTTCTTGACTAAAAGGTAAGTTGTCATCATCATCACCATGACCACCATCATCGTCACCATCACCATCATTATCATCATTACTAGCAGTTATGTATTGTCCACTACGTACCAGCCACTGTGCTAAGCACTTACCTCATAGCCAGGATCATCAATTGGTAAAATAAACAATGAAAATAGATTGTCATTGCTAGGTTATTACTGATTATACACCATTTTAAAATTCCTTTCTTCCTGTCCACTTACTTCTCTAGCTCTGATCTTTATTTCCCTACTCTTCTGATTTCTGTGGCTATTATACATCACTTATATTTCTAGGGGACCATAAGTGATCAGAAGAATATAATTATGAAAAATTTTGATTAAGAAGGTGCACATTTTGCCTTTCAAGTTTGACAGGAAGTCTCTCCATCATGTGTATTTGCCTTGTTTCTCTTTCTTTTTAGTTATCATTATGTCCCTGTTAGAATGTAAGTACAGAATATTATTGACAGATGGTTTTCCTGAAGCTTAGAACAGAGCCAAGTATACAGTGTGTGACATATATATTTATTGAAGATGATCAGGCACTTATGCTCATAGTAAGTACTAAGACCATTTTTAACACACACATGTGTGCGCGCACACACACACACACAGATGAGCTTTACAAACAGGTACATATATAAAAGATTCGATGAGATGAATTTTGTGACCAGTGTAAAGGCTGGAAGAGGCACAGAACTGGGAGATAGTATACCTGGGCTCAAACTCTGGTTCTGCCACTAAGTATTTCTGCAGCTTATTTTCCTTGCTTGTAGAATTATGGGGTTGGGCTAGCATTCATAGAGTTTTAAGAGAAATGCTGTATAAAACTTAAGCATTCCATAAATGCATTTTGGTGTAATGTATATTATTACCAATAGTAACAGTTATACTGTTACCCACAGTAACAGTAACAATAGTCATTGCTAATGGTAATGATAACAAATTAATACATAGACATTAACTGTTAGTACAGGGCTTGACACTTACTAGCTGCTTAATAAATTCTCATTTATTCATTATCTTGGTCATCAGAGAACAGAAGTAAGAATAATGGGTGGAAGTTAGAGAGAGACAGATTTATGCTTAATATAATGGGAAGATTTTCTTATTTTCAGAGCCGTCCAAAAGTGGACTAGACTGCTCCTGAGATAGTTGTTTCCTCCTCACTAGATATCTTCATATATGACTACTTCCGAGAGACGTTGAAGAAGGGAATTCCATGGAGCTACAAATTGAACAAGATGGCCTTTGAGGTCCCTCTGCCTCTGAGATTTTGTGATGATTGGAGGATTTCCTTTAATATCACTTATAAAACTTTGAATTTTATGGGGACATAAATTAGCATAGTGCCAATATTGGGTGACTTTCAAAGATTTCCCTTTTCAGAGGAACCACATATTATTGGCCATGGGTAAACCATGGCATAAATGCATATATTTGATAAGAGCTATCACAACTTGCCTTGTAAATCACGAAGCTTTAAATCTGGTGACTTTGCATCATACAGAATGGAGCATCTATAGTATTTAATATTCTTCTTGAAGATAAAACATTAATGCTAAGACTCATTATAAACTTTTAGACTGAAACTGAAACCAGTTCAGTTCAGCAGTGTGGATTTAAGTTTCCACCGGAATCTCCCAGTTTCACTTTTACTTTCCTGTTAAGTAACTAAAGATTTTGGGGAATTTTGTAAAATACAGCAGTCGTCAAATAGATTTGATTTTCATCCAACACAGTAGAAGTTGACTCTAGTTTTTCCTGCTACTTTTGATTACATTGTGGCTGTCCTTTGTGCTATATTACTAGCTTTACATTAGTTACATAGTCTTACATTAAATAGATTGTAAGCTTCCTGTTTCATTTTGTCTTTGTATCACCATCACCTTGCATAATACCTGACACATAGTAGGTACTTAGTAAATGCTTGTTGATTTACTAATTAGACATCAGATTATATAATGAACCAGAAGAAAGGCATCAATTTCCTCAACCACAAACTGATGATCATAATTATTAGCAGTTACATCCCAGGGCTGTTGTAAAGATCAAACAACATAATATCCGTAAAGATCATAGCAGTGTCTGGCACATAGATACTTAATAAATCCTTTCCCCCCTTTCTTCCTTTCTTTTCCGCCCCCACTCCCAATCCCCAAGCCATAATAATTCAGAAGCTTGTCTTTTGTCATAGGAATTTTATTTTTTTTTGGTTGACTTCAGAAACTACAATTAAAGGGCACTGTTGTTATTTACCTTTTGAATAGGCATTTTGGTAGCTGGGGACTGTTCTGTTGTATCTGTTACCAGAGAGTTTCCTCAGGGGCAACAGTCACACTTGAAACTCCCTGAAGGAGTTGTTTGGTGTATTGTCTTCCTGTTGCCTTGGTCCTGGAATCCAGATTAATTAAAAGGCTAAGGGATGAGTAAGCAGTACACAGATCTTAGAGGGAAGGTAACTAGTTTCATCCATCACACATAACCACCTATTATAACTAGCACTATGGAGAATTTACTTACTGTAAATGTACCGTCTCTTGCCAGCTCATTTCCAGGCAATTAAAGAAAGGAGTGTCATTCAGTGTATAGGTGGGGTTAAAGGAAAGGCCGTGGGGGAAAAATATAATTGGAATGAAAAAAGGGGATTTCTCATGTAATTGAGTTCTGTAGAGTATTTTCCGTTAGAAATGACTAAATGTCTACTTCACTGCTAATGTTTTGGCTATTTATACATAACATGCTTCACTTAACAGTTTGACTTGAAGAAAAATGTTTGGGTTAGACACAATATGGCTTATGTCTTCTGTTGTCTTTTCTTTTGAGTTCTTTAAAGTAAAATATATTCTGTCTCTATTTCAATCATTTCTAGTTGGAAAGAGGGGAGGTTCTCTCCACCCCGTTCCAGATTGAATTATCCCTTGTAGGAAAGATAAGCAACTAAGCAAAAATTCCTGCTCTGACTGCATCTGACAGTGTACATAACAGTCTGCCCAAGTAGTCCCCCACCAAACTTTATTAGTCTGTGAGGAAGTCAAAATTCAACTTCCTTTTAGGGATATTTTAATACTACAAATTTATAATCTTTTAATATTTGCAAAATGCTTAGCACAGTGCTTTACAAATGTTAAAAAACTACATTGTCATAGTGATTATGTTTTCTCTTAGTCCTATTTATTTCACTCTGCATCAATCAGTTTCTATTTATTTGTATATACTTACATATGAACATGCTGTCTTCCTCAACAGAATATGTATTCCTTGAGGACAGGTTCACTTTCATTTTTGTCTCTGTATGCCCAGTGTCTAGCACAGTGCTTTGTACATAGTACATCTTAATAAATTTTTCTTAGTCGATTAGTTGATAAAAAATCTTTCCATGTTTCTCTGTATTCCTTATTTGTCATTTCTTACTACACAATAATTATCCATTATATCCATATGTGAGTTTTTTTTTCTTCTGATCCCTAATCACTGAATATTCACTTTGTTTCCTGTTCTTTGCTACAACAAAGAGTTCTGCTTTGAATATTTTGGTGCATATTGGACATTTGTTTCTATATTTGACATCCTTGGACTCCCACTATTTTTTCATGAAACAGTTCACTGCTTCGGATTCATTTTTATGTAACTGGAAGGGTGTTGTTATAGTTGCCCTGCACTGGGGCATCACTGTGATGCACACTTGCTGTATATTAGCTGAATGTTGAAAATGTACTGTTGTTCAAATTATGTTGGAAAGTTTATGCGTATTTTGGTTATGAGAACAGGTGAAGAAGTCTTTATCAATAGGTAGCCAGTTTGGTTTTCAGTCATCAGACTATATTTCACATATTGGTAAAAACACAAAAATGTAACTTCCCTTAGGATGGGGGAAAATATCTAAGCATATCAGGGGAAAAGATAAAACATGACTTGATCACAAAACACCCCAAAGTTTACATCTCTTCCCAAAATCCATGAAAGAAACATGAGGGGACAGGAAGCTGTTGATTTTTTGCTTCCATTAATTAATAAGAATTTTAAAGTGCCTACTCTGTACTATACACTGTGTTAGATATTAGGGTTACAAATACAAATGCAAAGTAGTTCTTGCCCTTAAAGAGTTTACTTTGTAATGGGAGCAGGATACAGCATAAGTGCATGTATGCATATATATATATATGTATACATATGTACACAAATATATACATATATATACACAAATAATTACAAGGCAATCTAGGGGAAGGCACATGGGGCATTAGCATCTGGGGGCCAGGGAAAGACCTCATGCAGAAATTGGTACTTGAGCAGAGTCAGAAAGACAGAGGTTACAAGAGATGGAGTAGAGGAGAGAATGCAGGCATGGAGAACAAAGGTGTGGAGACAAGCAGTGGTGGAGGGTCACTCGTGAAGAATAGCAAAAAGTCCAGCTTGATTGAACCATAGAACATGTGGAGGGAAGTAGTGCATAAATAAGGCTAAACAGGTAGATGGAACCAGGGTTTAAAGAGATTAAAATGCCAGAGGAAATTTATATTTGATCTGATACATACTAAAGAGCCACTGCTGTTTATTGAATGAGAGCAGGGGGACGGATCCCATGGACCCAGCTTGTTACGATCTGTGCTTTGGCAAAATCCCATTAGCAGTTATTTGGAGAATAGAGTGGAATAGGAAGAGATGTGCCTTTAGCTTAATATAGAACCAAGTGTTTTAAGAGGCAAAAACTAGTATAGGTGGGCAAAAGGAACAGCAAGAACTGAGAACAGGTGAGATGGCTCAACCAGCTGAATTTGAATGTCTTAAAACACTAAGAAATGCAGACTAGAAGTCAAAGTGGCAGTGCCCGAGATTTCTGACCAGTACATGCTCTTATAAGCTGGACTATATATCTGAATGAAAAAATCAGATAATTTGTTTAGAGATTGGGGTTAGAAAGCTAATAGCATCTGCTTTGAACATAGTACCTTATATGTGGCTCAAAAAATAATTGCTTAATGTATTGTGTCTTTTGAATCTTGGCAATTAGTTACATATGTTCACAGCACTTGAAAGAGCTTTGGAATTGGTGTCTGGGGACCTGAGTTCAGTTTTCAGATTTAAACTCTTATGACCCAGGTGACTTTGGGCAAGTCACTTGGGATTACAAATGGAAATGCCAATCCTGGACCTTAGTTTCTTCATACATTAAATGAAGGGGATCAACTAATTGCTATCTAGGACTTCTTCCAGATGTAGGTCTATGATCCTATGAGATATCTTGATCATGTGATATCTGAAACTGATAGAAGAAGGCTTTGTTTTATCTTAGGATCTTTTTCCTAGCAAGGCCATCTCTTGGGGATGTTGTAGAAGGTGAGGGAGGTCAGGTGAGCTTTAACTGTTAAGATTATGTAATGCTATTTGTGAGCTTGGACCTTTTTTATTTTCCAAACCATAGCCAAATTTAAATTGTTTTCTTTTACAAAGCCTTCAATCAATTCCTAACAAGCTAGGAGGAATCTTAGCACTACTAGCATCCATCTTAGTTCTCTTCATTAGGAGCATGAGGAGAGATTGGTTCCATTGCTTTTGAAAGTTGTAAGCTAATGGTACAGTAGATAGAGTGGCAGGCCTCAAGTCAGGAAGACTTATCTTTCTTAGTTCAATTAGTTCAGACACTAGCTGTGTGATACTGGGCAAGTCACTTAACCCTCTTTGCCTCAGTTTCCTTATAAGTTCAATGAGCTGGAGAAGGAAATGGCAAACCACTCTAGTATCTTTGCCAAGAAAACCCCAAATAGGATCACAGAGAGGCAGACACAACTGAGGTGACTGAGTAACAACATAGTTTCTCTGCCTCTCAATCCATATCCAGATAAAACAATATGGTAAAATCTTTGCCTCACACAAACCTAGTTTACTCTAGCATGGAGTCTGCCTGTACTCATATGTAGCTCTTTGTTAGGATGTTTCAGATATTTTAGTCTCAGGCTTTCCAGATTCTGTCTAACAGATACCTCCCTCTGTTATCTCATTCTTTCTTAGCCAGAAGACTCTCTTCCTCCTAAACTGTTTTATATTAACCGAATTCATTTTTCTGCTTCCCCAAAATAACATTTGTGCCAGGTATGTTTAAAGGACTTTCAGAACAACTTTACCATTGATTACTCTTTGCCTTGTGTTTTCTTTTTACTCTTTACCTAATTTTGGTCAACCTTCTACAACCTTAGGTCATTTTCATCTAATCTCTTTATTCTGTTCTCCTACTAACTCCCCCTTTGTGTTTTACCATTGTTTAGATGACCGACCATCTTTCTGTTTCATTTCCAGCTGTCAGAAAGGTCATAGCTTGACACCTAATGGACCATGAGCCTCTTCCTCCTTAAGACACTGCCAAGACCACGTTGTTCTAATTGACGACTTCTCTAGTTTAGTGGCTTATCTATAGGATTTCATAAATGGAGCGTTTGTATTGTTTAGGGAACTGACTTCTTGAATTCTTTCTATGATTTAGCCATTTCATAAAGTTTTTTTTTATTTTTCCCTTCCCTTTTTCATGTGATTACACAATATTTTAAACACTTGGAGTGAAATGACTACTGGATTTTATTATGGAAATTTTGTAGAACTCATTAATCTACTACAATATTTATTAAGCCCAATTTTTGGAGAAACTGTAAATGTTTATTATTAACCGATAAGCTTGGTTTGAAAGGTGTTTATTTGTTTTTCTCCAAAGTTAAAGGTAACTGTTTCATTTAATTTTCTGAATAACCTACTATCTATCTAAATTTCCCAAAGAAAAAAAATTCCAAACCCAAAGGCAGAACACCCACAATATGCCTGACTCATTGAAAACAAAACATAGGTGGGTTTTAATTGTTTGAAAATTTTAAATTAGGTGAATAAATCATTTTGGGGGCCAAAAACGAATAGGGGGCTGACATTTTATAATTCTAAGTCTGTGGATGTCTCTGTAGTCTATGACCTTTAAGTACATTTAAATTTTTTTCACTCAAAGCTACTGTAATTATTTGATAAAAAGCTTAATGTCACCTCTACTGATACTGGCTACCCAACACTAATATTATTTTCTCTGCAGAAAATTTTGCTAATAGAATCAAGCCAAATTGAATACTTTGCTAGCGGTGGGAAATTAGCCTTGACATAATTACAGGCATCCTTCTTTCCCCTCTCCTATTTCTTGTCACTGGCCAATTTTTATGTGGAACTTTTAACAAAAGAGATCTTCTTGCATCAGATCCATTAAGGTATCTTCATTTGATTCAATCAATGTCAGTTTTCTCATTTTGCACCGGATCAGATGATTCCAGCAGCAAAACAAAGGAAGGAACTCTTCCATCCTCCAAGGGAGGCAGAGGAAAGGCAGGAGTAATTGAGAGATGGCCTCAGCTGCTAACCCAGTCTGGAGATCGTAATAAACTCCATTTACTTCTGTCAGGGTTGCCACCTCTGGTCAATTCTGAATGAGATGAGGGGAATTTCCTCAGTCATGTTCTGGGGACAAAGAAATCACCTATGTATTGAGTCTACACTGGCATATAAGGATTTCCTATACTCATACTCTATGTAGCATAGCTTCATATGACCTAGAGAGCTGGTACATTTTGTGCTTCTCTCTGCCTTTCAGACTAACATTGCTTACTTCCAGAAAGGGCACATCAAATAACAGCATCATATGCACTCATTGATTTGATGTTCTCTGCTGCTTGGAGAGGTAGTGAACCATATGTCCTGCTTATAATTGCAGCCATGGATTAATGTTGACACTAATATTATACTTTTTTTCATTATTCAAAAAATTTGGAGTTTTCAAGGGTATCTCTCCTTCTGTTCTTTACTCTCATCTTGGAAACTTTGATGGAAAATTCAATCATACTTTAGTAAGCACTTCACACATATATTCCTAAGATTTAAAACTACAAGGAGCATTTGGCCATCCCCCTCATTTTACTTTGGAGGAAACAGAAGCCCAAAGAGATTAATAGATGTATGTAAGATCATATAGCTAGCAAAGGGCAAAGCCATATGACTTAGCATTAAAGTTAGGTTTATTTATGATAGTTTTTCCTAGTGGCCTACACAGGAAAGGTAAAAAAAAATCAAGGAAGAAAAATGGAAGAAAAACATTTTCAAGAAGAAAATGAAAAAGAATAAAATAAAATATTTGTTATTCTATAATGACATCTGGTTCCCCTACAGAGATAGTTTTTTCAGTTGCTACCTTACTACTCACAAAGTCCTAGTGTGATGCTTATATATGGCATGTAGGGTGTTCTGGGTTCTGGAAGGCTGTGCTGGTTTAACTTTGGGTTCAGCAGGTTGTCATTGTTCAGTCTCTCAGGTGTGTCTGACTTGTAATGACCCCATTTGGGGTTTTCTTGGCAGAGATACTGGAGTGTTTTGACATTTCCTTCTGCTGCTCATTTTACGGATGAAGAAACTGAGGCAAAGGGGGATAAGTGACTTGCCCAGGGTTACACAGCTAGTGAGTGTCTGAAACCAGACTTAAACTCAGAAAGGTGATGCTTTGTGATTTCAGAATCAGCATTCTCTCTCTCTCTCTCTACCACCTAGTTGCCCCAGGTACTACCATGTTGGAAATGCAGTTCAACAAGTGTTTAGTAAGCACCAGTTCTAGGCACTGAGGAAGAAAAGACAAAAACCATACAGTCCCTGCCTTTAAGGAGCATGGCATTGTCAATAGAGGGCTGGCCTTAGAGTCAGGAGGACCTGGGTCCCCAGTCCTGCCCCAGATATTTATTGTGATGGGGTTGGACTAGATGGCTTCTGAGGTTCCTTTCCACTCCAAATCTATGAGCATGAGCTGAGATGAGCATGCAGTGGAGGGGAAGATGATGACATATATGCAGATAAGTAAATACAAAATAAATACAGCATAATTAGGAGAGGGAGGGCAGGTAGGTGGTGCAGTAGATAGAGTGCTGGGTCCGGAGTCAGGAAGACTATCTTCCTGAGTTCAAATTTGGCCTCAAACACTAAAGCTATATGACCCTGAACAAGTCTTGAGTTGCTTCTGAATTATTATGGCTTGGGGATTAGAAGTAGGGGCAGAAAAGGAAGGACAGAAGGGAAAAGAAAGGAAGAAAGGAAGGTAGAAAAGGATTTATTATGTATCTACTATGTGCCAGGCACAGTGCTAAGATCTTTACAAGTATTTTCTTGTTATCAACAAATATTATCTTATTATTATCAACAAGACTTGAGTTCAAATTTGGCTTCAGACATTATGTGACCCTGGGCAAGTCACTTAAGCCTGTGTCTCAGTTTCCTCATCTGTAAAATGGTCTGGAGAAGGAAATACCAAACTCCTCCAGTATCTTAGCAAAGAAAACCCCAAATGGTGTTGGCGAGAGTTGGACATGACTGAAAAATGACCAAACAACAACATATTAGAAGAGACACTAACAACTGGCATGAGGGGACATTAGGATGGGCATTCTGTAAGAGATAATATCTGAGCTGTTGTTTGAAGCAAATAGCAAGCTAGGGATTCTAGGAGGCAGACATGAGTAGGGAGTACCTTCTAGATATGGAGGAAAGGGTATAAAAAGGCATAGCGATGAAGATGAAATATTTTATATGGGAAAGAGCAATTAGGTAGGATCACATAGGGAATATGATGGGAAAAGACAACCTGAATCTATATGTGAAGGACTTCAAATGCCAAGCGGAGGAATTTGTGTTTTATGTAGAGCAGTGGTTCTTACCTTCTTTGTGTTGCAGATTTCTTTGGCAGTCTGGTGAAGCCTATGGAACCCTTCCCAGAAGAACAGTTTCACATGCATAAATTAAAATCTATAAGGTTACAAAGGAAACCAATTATGTTGAAATATTTTTGAACATTTTATTTAAAAGAGAAGTTCACAGAACCTAGATTAAGAACCCCAGATCTAGAAGAAATAGAGAGGCTCTCAAGTTTCTTCAGGAGAGTGACATATTCAGATTTGCCCTTTAACAACATAAATTTGTAGGAGAACAAGGAATAGTTCACTTGTCACATCAGTGGAGAAGGGAAAAATTTATGACCAAACAAGAGATAGAAAACCTTATGAAATGCTGAATGGATAACTTTGATTACATTACATTAAAAGTTTTTATACAAACAAAACCAGTGTAACCAAGATTAGGAGCGAAGCAGAAAGCTGGGAAATAATTTTTACATCCAGTGTTTCTGATAAAGGCCTCATTTTTCAAATATATAGAGAACTGAATCAAATTTGTAAAAGGATACAAGTCATTCATGCTTCCTCGCAATGGTTCTAATTCTTCTTTAAAACATGACTAATGGGAAAATATATTTAATTTGAATGCATATGTAGAGCCTATGTCACATTGCGCACCGTCTTGGAGAGGGGGAGAAAATTTAGAACTCAAAATCTTATGGAAGTGAATGTTAAAAACTAAAAATTAATTAATTTTTTAAAATGGGGCCCAAACTCTGGCTCTTAGGTAGATTCTCTCTGAGGATTAATAGAATTTTAGAATAGAATAGAAATATTACCTAGCATCAGAAGGTATACTTAGATTTTGGATGATACGTATTCAGAGAAATCCATTCAAATAAAATCGTGGTCATATTCCTCTCTGGAAAAAAAGAATATAAGTCATTCCCCAGTTGATAAATGGTAAAGGATATGAACAGGCAGTTTTCAGAGGAAGAAATTAAAGCTATTTATAGTCATATGAAAAAATGCTCTAAATCACTATTGAGTACAGAAATGCAAATGAAAACAACTCTGAGGTACCGCATCATACCTATCTGATTGGTTAACATGACAAAACAGGAAAATGATAAATGTTGGAGAAGATGAGGGAAAATTGGAACACTAATGCATTGTTGGTGGAGTTGTGAACTGATTCAACCATTCTGGAGAGCAATTTTGAACTATGCTCAAAGGGCTATAAAAATGTGCATACCCTTTGACCTAGCAATACTACTTCTGGGTCTGTATCCCCAAAAGATCATTAAAATGGGAAAAGGACCCATGTGCTCAAAAATATTTATAGCAACTCTCTTTGTGATGGCCAAGAACTAGAAATTGAGGGGATACCCATCAATTGGGAAATGCCTGAACAAGTTGTGGTATATAAATGTAATGGAATACTATTGTGCTATAAGAAATGATGAACAGATGGACTTCAGAAGAACCTGGAAAGACATATATGAACTGATGCTGAGTGAAGTGAGCAGAACCAGGAGAACATTGTACACAGTATCAGCCACAGTGTGCGATGACTGACTTTGATAGACTTAGCTCTTCTCAGCAACGCAAGGACCTAAAAACTCATGATGGAAAACGCCATCCACATCCAGAAAAAGAAACATGGTGAATGAATGCAGATCGAAGCAAACTATTTTCTTTTTTTTTTTTGTTTTGTGTGTTTCTTTCTCATGATTACTCCCATTCGTTCTGATTGTTCTGTACAACATGACTAATATAAAAATACGTTTAATAGGAGTGTGCATATATAGAGTCATATCCGATTGCATGTCATCTTGGGGAGGAAAGGGAGGGGGAAATATTTAATACTTATGGAAGCGATTGTTATAAACGAAAAATAAATAAATTAAATGATGTGAAATGATCAACCATCTTAGCTTGATAGATTTAGCTATTAGCATTAAAATGATTCAAGACAATTCCAAAAGATTCACGATGGAAAATGCTATCAAAATCCAAAGAAACAACTATAGAGTCTAAATGTAGATTGAAGCATACTATTTTCATATTGTTTTTGTTTTTTTTTCTTATAGTTTTTCATTTTGTTCTGATTCTTCTTTTACAACATGACTAATGTGGAAATGTGTTTAAATCACTGTACATGTATGACCTATATCAGGTTGCTTGCTGTCTTGGGGAGGGGGAGGGAAGGAATGGAGGGAAAATAATTTGGAGCTCAAAATCTTACAAAAATGATTGCTGAAAGCTGTCTTTACATGTAGTTAGAAAAAACATAAAATTCTATTAAGTGCAAGAAAAAGAAATATAAATTTGTCAGCTGTAGTGAGGAAAGATCGTAGAGGGGACATACTAGAGGAGGCAAAAATAATTAGGAAGCTACTGCAATAATTTAGGAGAGTGGTAATGAGAGCTTGAATGAGAGGGATGGCTTTGTGCTGGAGAGAAAGGAGAAACATGAGAGATTTTATGGAGGTAGGCTTGATAGAATTTGGCAATTAATTGGATCTATGGATTGGGGAAGAGGGCAGAATGGAGGATTATTGATAGTGACTTTGAAGATAGTGGTTAACTGAACATAAAGAGAAAACTTAGGGAAAGGAGTGGGTTTGGTGGCTTTGAATAGAATCTGAGAAACAGATTATCCCTGTTTTTGCAGGACCACCCTGGCTAGGCATGCAAACCCTCATTACCAGTGGTCTGACCACTTAGTGAAAAATTCTTGGGCTGTGAAGTACCATCAAAGAAAGAAAAAAGACAAAATGGTGCTCAGTCCCCTGGATTCCTCTTCCACTTCTAACAGTAACAGTTATAGATTAGTGGAAAAGGGGCTAGAGCATTCTAAGATTTTGGATAAATTATAAATATTTACTTAGATTATGTTGTTATTCCATCATTTTGATTGTATCTGACTCTTGTGTCCCCATTTGGGGTTTTCTTGGGAAAGATATTAAGTGTTTGCTGTTTCCTTCTCCAGTACATTTTACAGATGAGGAAACCGAGGCTAACAGGGTTAAGTGACTTCACCAGAGTCACACAGATAGTGAGTGTCTGAGGCTGTATTTGAACCCAGGTTTTGCTGGCTGCAGGCCCAGAGCTCTAGCCACTGCACCACATAGCTGCCCTTCTTCTCCTGTGACCAATGGGTAAATATAATCTTGGGGGAGAAAACTTGTATCAATCTTGACCTCACTCTAAATAAAAACATAAGAAAGAGAAATGTTACAGCTAAAAGTGGCTCAATTGAAATGACAATAAAAGAATGTTTGGATTTGGAGTCTTTTTTAATCTGTTCGAAGACAACCTCATTTCATAACAACCTCAGTGCATATCCTAAGGTTGAAAATAAGTGTTTGTGGGACAGTAGCTAGAGTGCCAGGCCTGGAGTCAGGAAGACTGTCTTCCCAAATTCACATCTAGCCTCAGACACTTACTAGCTGTGTGACCCTTAACCCTGTTTGCCTCAGTTTCCTTATATGTAAAATGACATGATGAAGAACATGGAAAAGATACTCCATTACCTTTGCTGAGAAAACCCCAAATGGGTTCACGAAGAGTGTGACATGACTGAAAAAAAGACTCAACAACATGACTATATGCCAGGCACTGTGCTAAGCACTGGGGGACTCACAAAAAAAGACAAAAACAAAAAATCACCCCCATCCCCATCTTCAAGTAGCTCAGAGGGGAAGAGGCTAGCAGCTAGGGGCAAGGACAGGACCAAGAAAGGCCCCCTGCAAAATCTGAGTATTGCAGAAATACGTGGAAACTAAAGAGAGGTGACAAAGTAAAGCAATCCAGGCATGCGGGACAGCCAGCACAAAAGTACAAAGACAGAAAATGCGATGTCATGCGTGAGGAATTGCAAGTTTGTCATTTTATTTGGATTCTCCCATGCACAGAGGTGAGTAAAGTAATAAAAGCTCTTCGCATTACCAAAGAGAGCACTTTATTTTTGATCATAGTCATAATTGAAGCCACTGTAGTTTCACTGAGTATTTATTATTATATATACATATACATATACATATACATACATATATATATATATATATATATATATAAAATGTGATATTATATTTATTG
Source organism: Trichosurus vulpecula (assembly GCF_011100635.1). Lineage (NCBI taxonomy): Eukaryota > Metazoa > Chordata > Mammalia > Diprotodontia > Phalangeridae > Trichosurus > Trichosurus vulpecula. The sequence goes on from NC_050573.1 coordinate 233,168,366, forward strand.
AGTTGACATGGTCAAATCATTGCTGTAGGAAAATCACTTCAACAGTTGAGTGGGGGATGAATTGGAAGAGAGAGAGCAGGAGAAACTTAAGGCAGGGGGAAAAAATTAGAAGGCTATTTTAACAGTCCAAGTAAGAGGTGATGAGGGCCTGAGGTTATGCAGGGTGTTGCCTATGCAAGTGGAGAGAAGACAACATATATGAGAGATATTGTGAAAGTAGAAATGTTGGGAACAGACTGGATATGTGAGGCTGAGGAGTCAAGTATGATGTAGAGATTGTGAGCTTGGCGTACTAGGAGGATGGTAGTTCCCTTGACAGAAATAGGGAGGTTGGGAAGAGGGGAAGGTTTTGGGAGAAAGATGATGAGTTCTGTTTTGGACATGTTGAATTTGAGATGCCCAAAAGACAGACCGTAGTTCAAGAAAACAATCGCTTGGGTCTAGAGATCTGAGAATCATCAGCAAAACATGATTTTTGAACCCATGAAAGATGATGAGTTCACCCAGTGAGATAGTGTAGAGGGATAAATGAAGAGGGCCCAGACAGAGCCTTGGACAACTTGGTTAGTGTGTGTGACATGGATCGAGACCCAGTAAAAGGAAACTAAGAAGTGGTTAGAGGAGAAGCAGAAGAAAGCAGTGTCACAAAACCTAAAGAGGAGAAGTTATCCAAGAGGAGGTGATCAGTAGGCTTAGATGCTGCAGAAAGGTCAAGGAGGATCAGAGTTGAGAAAAGACCATTAGATTTGGCAATCAAGATCATTGATGAAGGAGCACTGAATGAGGTCAGGAGCAAGATTGCAGAAGGTTTAGAAGAGAGGGAGAGGAGAGGAAGAGGAAGCATAGTGTAGATGATTCTGTCAGGAGTTTAGCCATCAAGGGGAGGAAAAGATACAGGATGATGGCTAGCCAGGTTGCTAGGATCAAGCAAGAGTATTTTAAAGATCAGGGAGACATACATGTGTTTATAGGAAGCAAAAAAGGAGCCAATAGAAGAGCAAAGATGGAAGATGTTAGAGAAAATGGGAATGATCCTGGGGGCAATCTGCTGGCAAGATGGGAAAGGATGAGATCAAGAATGCATGTAGATCACTTGGCCTTTGGCAAGGGTAAGGGCTGCCTCAAAAGAATCTAAAAATTGTCTCATCCAGAAAATGCTTGAATTCTTTGCCAGTTGGAGAGGGACGGCAGCCAAAGGCGGCACCGGTTTAGAATATAACCTCGTTTGTAAAATCATACTGAGAAAAATAGGAGATTATGTGGAATATTCTCTCATAAAACAGTGAGTGTAGAAGGAAATAAAATGAAAGGAAAAAAACGTTTTTTTTTTATTTTTACCAAACTCATTATTTGTGTTTAGCATTCCTTTTTTACAAAAAAAAAAAATTGAGTTCCAAAGTCTTTTTCTCCCTCTAGTCCTTCTCCTATCCATTGATAATGTAAACAATATGATATCAGTTATACTTGTGAAATTATGCCAAACATTTCCATATTATCCTTGTTGCAAAACAAACAAACAGTGAGCAAGAAGTTCCACTTTCATCTGCACTCAGGGTTCATCATGGGTCCTCTCTCTGGAGGTGGATAGCATTTTTCATTGTGAGTCCTTTGGTATTGTCTCGGATCATTGTGTTGATCAGCTAAGTCTTTCACAGTTTTGCTGTTATTGTGTACAATATTCTCCTATACATATATTTCATGCACACACATTTCACAATATTGCTTTTACTGCATATCTTGTTTTATCCTCACAAAAATCCTGGAAGGTAGATGCTCTTATTATCCCCATTTTACAGTTGAGGAAACCGAGGCAGACAGAGGTTAAGTAATGTGCCCAGGTTCACACAGCTAGACAGTATCTGTAGCCAGATTCGAACTCAGGTCTTCCTGATTCCAAGCCTAATGTTCGATCTCCTGTGCCACGTAGCTACCTCTGTTTTCCAGTTACTACACCTAGGTAGGTAAGTGACTCAGTGGATAAGTGACCCTAGATTCAGGAAGAACTGATTTGAAATCTGGCCTTAGACACTCACTATCTGTGATACTGGGCAAATCCCTTAACTTGTGCTTGTCTTAATCTGCCAGAGAAGGAAATGATAAATCATTACAGTATCTTTGCCAAGAAAACCCCATACAGGGTCATGAAGAGTCTGTTATGACTGAACAACTACATCCCCTACTTAGGTAATTTTTTTCTTTTATAAAACCTATTTTAAATTTATAGAATAAAACATTTCCATAATATAACATAATATAATAAAAAAGATGATTGCACATGAAGCTGCAAATCTATTATGTATAACTTCATATAAATTTATTTTTTTTCTTTCCCTCCCCCCCTCCCCCTATCCTACAGATGGCTACCATTAGATATGAATAGTTTATATATATATATATATATATATATATATATATATATATATATATATATATATATATATATATATGAATGAATTATTCTATACATGCTTATATTTATCAGTTCTTTTTCTGGATGCAGATAGCATCTTTCTTCACATGTCCTTTATAGTTAGGCCAGTATAATAAAAATGACAATTGAAGCTAAATTAATTTATATATTCAATGCCATCTCAATTAAATAACCTGCTTAGTTAACAGATTGGTTCTTGCCTAGATTAGTCCATGAAAGGGATAAAGTAAGTATGTTCTTTTCTCAAGTTCAGTTTACTTATTTGTTCATTTATTTATTTTGAGATGGTCACCCTCTCTTGCTTGGGTTGAACATGCAATGACTTCCCACTAACCTGATAATGCTACTGATTGGCATGAGAGCTTGACCTCCGTATGTGACCTGGCCAAGTTCTTACCTCCTTAGGAAAGCTGGTGGCCCTCTACTCCTGGGGCTCACCATATTGATGCTGGACTTAGTGACAACACTCTGTCATCTAAGCCCACTATAGCTCAGAACTCTTTAAAAAATGTTTTTAGTTTTCAGCATTCACTTCTATAAGATTTTGAATTCTAAATTTTCTCCCCTTCCCTCTGCTCATCTCTTCCCAACATGCAATCTGATATAGGCTATACATGTACAATGTATTTCCACATTAGTCATGTTGTAAAGAAGAATAAGAACCAAAGGGAAAACCACAAGAAAGAACAAAAAGAGAGAATAGTATGCTTTGATCTACATTCAGACTCCATGGTTCTTTCTCTGAATGTGGATACCATTTTCCATCATGAGTCTTTTGGAATTGTCTTATATCCTTGTATTACTGGGAAGAGCCAAGTCTATCAAAGTTGATCATTGCACAATGTTGCTGTTACTGTGTACCGTGTTCTTCTGGTTCTGCTCACTTCACTCATCATCAGTTCATGTAAATCTTTCCAGGTTTTTCTGAAATCTGCCTGCTCATCATTTCTTATAGCACAATAGTATTCCATTATATTCATATACCATAACTTGTTCAGCCATTCCCCAATTGATGGGTATCCCCTCAATTTCTAATTCTTGGCAGCCACAAAAAGAACCGCTATAAATATTAGTGAACATGTGGGTCCTTTTCCCTTTTTTATGATCTCTTTGGGATACAGACCTAGTAGTGGTATTGCTGGATTGAAGGGTATGCACAGCTTTATAGCCCTTTGGGCATAGTTCCAAATTGCTTTCCAGAATGGTTAGATCAGTTCACAACTCCACCAGCAATGCGTTAGTGTTCCAATTTTCCCCACATCTCCAACATTTATCATTTTCCTGTTTTGTCATGTTAGCCAACTGGATAGGTATGATGTACCTCAGAGTTGTTTTAATTTGCATTTCTCTAATAAGTAGTGATTTAGAGTATTTTTTCATATGACCATGTAGCTCAGAATTCTTGAACTCAAGATTAACCAGCCTCAGTCTCTCAGGTAGCAGAGATGAAGGGAGTGAACCAACAGGTTACACCTATTGTGTTAAGTATTTCAATCCAATTCAGTACACCTTAGTAGCACCTATTGTGTGAAAGGTACTGTGCCTGGTTAACTATACAAAGGCAAGAAGAGAATGGTCCCTGACCTTTAGAATGGCCCCATTTTACTCTGACATGTACTCAGATAAATTATAAGGTAGCGAATGATATGAATAAAGAAACAACGCAAATAAAATTCTCTTAGAATATTTAAGGATTGAAAGAACACCATCAGCTGGAGGGATCTGAGAAGGCTAACTGGAGGAGGTGATGCCTGAGCTAAACTTTGGAGGAAGATAAGGGTTCTGAAAGCTGTATATGAGGAGGAGGTAGTTCATTTAAGGCATGGAGAGTCGCCTGCTCAAATGTAGTCTAGATTGGCCAGATGAAGGATGAATGAAACTGAATAATTTGGCATAAAATGCTAGAAAGGTAGATTGGCACCAGGCTGTAGAGTCCTTAAATGCCAGGTTAACAAGTTTGTGTTTTATCCTATAGGCTGAGAGTTGGTTAAATCTAGCCCGCTACCTGTGTTTGTTTTTTTACATTGTTTTTTACATTTTCAAATACAATAAAACTTTTTTTCAAAATGTAGAAACCCTTCTTAGCTTGTGGGCTGTACCAGAACAGACAGAGGCTGGATTTGGACTTCTGGGCCTATGGCAGTGGCGAGTAGGAGAATGGCCTTATCTGTGACATGAAGATTATTTGGGCAGCTTTATGAAGGATGAATTTATGTATTTGGTTACTGCCTATTATTCAGTTACTGGTATGTCCTCCAACTTAGTTCATGGAGGTCATATCTTTTAGACTGTATAACCCCTTAAGGGCAGAGATCACTCCACTCCTTCTGTACTGTAACATAGGCAAATCAGTCCTTAATAAGAGCTTTTTGATGGTGAGGGTGGTGATACACATTTTACAGAAGATAACATCTGAACTATTGATGTCATTTGCCTATTCTAGTCTTTTCCTATTTTTTTTACTCATAGTTTATTTTTTAAAATATATATGCATATATATATTTTTTTTACTTTTCAAAGGAGAAAAAGATGAGAAAACTGCTTCAGGACAAGCTGTTTGTCCCACTCCAGGCTGCCGAGGAGTAGGCCATGTCAGAGGTCCAAGCTACATGGGACATCACAGGTACCATTTAAAAAAAATAATTTTAACTAAGTTCAATTATAGATTCAATCATCCATACAGATTAACACCAACTCCTGGCTTAAGATAAATTTAGAAAGGTCAAAGGCCATCATATATCAGGTATGGGTCTCCCTGTTCTTCACCAAACCTTGTACTCCCATAGAAAAACATCTAGCTGCTTCTATAGTAAACTTTGTGCTCCTCATACCAACATGCACAGATGGTGTTCCTTCTGATTCTCTCTCCTTCCCATAGCCTCCTTGAAGTCCCCGCCCTTCCTCAGACTTTTTTCCCTTGGGCCTTTGTC